>NC_091286.1:320577177-320944413 GCF_032444005.1 Ranitomeya imitator | reverse complement strand
TCAAACAGTTGTGGAGGCGTGACTTGTCTTTTTAACGAGACGCAGCACAGGTGTCAAAATTTGCACCTAGGTACTGGGCGCAGATTCCTGAGCGTTGTTATTTGCTGTACAGGAGTCTGCGCTCTTGTGTTATCCCTTGGCAATACCCTGTTAGTGCAGGCCGTCTCATGACCTCATTTCATGTTGGCCGGTGCGGTTAACGATGGCCATAAATCCCAGACCCACAGTGGCTTTTCCTAAAGTCACACTGCGGTGCTGGGATTCGTGGCCTTGTGCAGTAAATATGATCGCCGCTCACACATGTCCTTACACCTGCTTCAGACTGGGCGGCCTCAGCTGATCCCTTATCGCATGCCGCGGCCATGAGGCCGCACAGTCAGAAGAAGGCGGAAGGAGGGGAGTGAAAACAGGGGAACATATGCACTGCTCGTGCCCATCAATCACACCCTCGCAGTCAAAATATATGAGACAACGGGGGGCGTTGTGTCGGACAGGGGGGACGCACAGGCACAGCCAGCCAACCAATGATGTCAGGAGACGGGCAGCGCTAACAATGGGGGTGCTGCGTGTCATTAAAAAGGAAAGTCACACCTCAGGGACATTGTAATGGTCTGTAATGAGACACATTTTGTACTTGTTGAGTTCCACGTGTGCAAGGAGAAAAAGTCAGCCACCTTGTACAAATGCAGCAGTACTGCTGTACAAGGTGGCTGTTATACATAGAAACACCTGTGGGTGGGGGGCAGGCTCCCTTCAATTTCAGTTCATGTGCCTGCGTGGCGTTTGCAGGTCACGTTGCAAGCTACACAGCAGGGGAACAGCTGGCGTTGCTGAACCCCACTGACACATTGACTGGTGTTTTTCTCTGTGCAGATTGCATGTCCGGGCAAAAACTAGCGGTGTTAGAGCCCAGGGTCAGCAGGAGGAGGAGGAGAGGAGCAAAGTGTAGGCCGCAGCCTGCACTGGTGGCAGCTTTTGTTCTGTTGTGCCAGCGTGGCTTGTGCTGGACACGTTGCCGACTACACAGCAGGGGAACAGCTGGCGGTGCTGAACCCCACTAACACATTGGCTGGTGTTTTTCTCTGTGCAGCTAGCATTTCCGGGCAGAAACTGGCGTTGTTTGAGCCCAGGGTCAGCAGGAGGAGTAGAGGAGCAGAGTGTAGGCCGAAGCCTAGTTGAACCAATTTCAAAGGTTACCTTTAACCCCCCCCTCAGGTGTTGCAAGGTACAAGAGCCACACCTTGAACAGCATTAATGATGCACAAGTCAAAGGTTGCTCTATTTAATTTTGCTCCTTGCACACGCTGAATTAAACACGTACACTATTTAGCCCATTATACTGTCAAACAGTTGTGGAGGCGTGACTTGTCTTTTTAACGAGACGCAGCACAGGTGTCAAAATTTGCACCTAGGTACTGGGCGCAGATTCCTGAGCGTTGTTATTTGCTGTACAGGAGTCTGCGCTCTTGTGTTATCCCTTGGCAATACCCTGTTAGTGCAGGCCGTCTCATGACCTCATTTCATGTTGGCCGGTGCGGTTAACGATGGCCATAAATCCCAGACCCACAGTGGCTTTTCCTAAAGTCACACTGCGGTGCTGGGATTCGTGGCCTTGTGCAGTAAATATGATCGCCGCTCACACATGTCCTTACACCTGCTTCAGACTGGGCGGCCTCAGCTGATCCCTTATCGCATGCCGCGGCCATGAGGCCGCACAGTCAGAAGAAGGCGGAAGGAGGGGAGTGAAAACAGGGGAACATATGCACTGCTCGTGCCCATCAATCACACCCTCGCAGTCAAAATATATGAGACAACGGGGGGCGTTGTGTCGGGCAGGGGGGACGCACAGGCACAGCCAGCCAACCAATGATGTCAGGAGACGGGCAGCGCTAACAATGGGGGTGCTGCGTGTCATTACAAAGGAAAGTCACACCTCAGGGACATTGTAATGGTCTCTAATGAGACACATTTTGTACGTGTTGAGTTCCACGTGGGCAAGGAGAAAAAGTCAGCCACCTCGTACAAATGCAGCAGTACTGCTGTACAAGGTGGCTGATATACATAGAAACACCTGTGGGTGGGGGGCAGGCTCCCTTCAATTTCAGTTCATGTGCCTGCGTGGCGTTTGCAGGTCACGTTGCAAGCTACACAGCAGGGGAACAGCTGGCGTTGCTGAACCCCACTAACACATTGGCTGGTGTTTTTCTCTGTGCAGCTAGCATGTCCGGGCAGAAACTGGCGTTGTTTGAGCCCAGGGTCAGCAGGAGGAGGAGAGGAGCAAAGTGTAGGCCGAAGCCTGCACTGGTGGCAGCTTTTGGTCGGTTGTGCCAGCGTGGCTTGTGCTGGACACGTTGCCGACTACACAGCAGGGGAACAGCTGGCGGTGCTGAACCCCACTAACACATTGGCTGGTGTTTTTCTCTGTGCAGCTAGCATTTCCGGGCAAAAACTAGCGGTGTTTGAGCCCAGGGTCAGCAGGAGGAGTAGAGGAGCAGAGTGTAGGCCGAAGCCTAGTTGAACCAATTTCAAAGGTTACCTTTAACCCCCCCCTCAGGTGTTGCAAGGTACAAGAGCCACACCTTGTGCAGCATTAATGCTGCACAAGTAAAAGGTTGCTCTATTTGTTTTGCTCCTTGCACACGCTGACTAAAACACGTACACTATTTAGCCCATTATACTGTCAAACAGTTGTGGAGGCGTGACTTGTCTTTTTAACGAGACGGAGCACAGGTGTCAAAATTTGCACCTAGGTACTGGGCGCAGATTCCTGAGCGTTCTTATTTGCTGTACAGGAGTCTGCGCTATTGTGATCCCTTGGCCATGCGCTGTGAGCGCTTCCTGTCTTCTGACCTCATTTCATGTCGGCCGTTGCGGTTAGCGATGGACATGAATCCCAGACCCACAGTGTGTTTTTAAAAAATCACACTGCGGTGCTGGGATTCGTGCCCTGGTGCACTAAATATGTTTGCCGCTCACACATGTCCTTACACCTGCTTCAGACTGGGCGGCCTCATCTGATCCCTTATCGCCTGCCGCGGCCATGAGGACACCCAGTCTGAAGAAGGCGGAAGGAGATGAGTGAACACAGGCAAACATATGCACTGCACATGCCCATCAATCACACCCTCGCTGTCCAAAAAAATAAGACACCGAGGGCCGTTGTTTCGAGCAGGGGAGATGCACAGGCGCAGCCAGCTAACCAATGATGTCAAAAGACGGGCAGCGCTAACAAGGGTGGTGCTGCGTGTCATTACAAAGGAAAGTCACACCTCAGGGACATTGTAATGGTCTCTAATGAGACACATTTTGTACGTGTTGAGTTCCACGTGGGCAAGGAGAAACAGTCAGCCACCTCGTACAAATGCAGCAGTACTGCTGTACAAGGTGGCTGATATACATAGAAACACCTGTGGGTGGGGGGCAGGCTCCCTTCAATTTCAGTTCATGTGCCTGCGTGGCGTTTGCAGGTCACGTTGCAAGCTACACAGCAGGGGAACAGCTGGCGTTGCTGAACCCCACTGACACATTGACTGGTGTTTTTCTCTGTGCAGATTGCATGTCCGGGCAAAAACTAGCGGTGTTAGAGCCCAGGGTCAGCAGGAGGAGGAGGAGAGGAGCAAAGTGTAGGCCGAAGCCTGCACTGGTGGCAGCTTTTGGTCGGTTGTGCCAGCGTGGCTTGTGCTGGACACGATGCCGGCTACACAGCGGGGGAACAGCAGGCGGTGCTGAACCCCACTAACACATTGGCTGGTGTTTTTCTCTGTGCAGCTAGCATGTCCGGGCAGAAACTGGCGTTGTTTGAGCCCAGGGTCAGCAGGAGGAGGAGAGGAGCAAAGTGTAGGCCGAAGCCTGCACTGGTGGCAGCTTTTGGTCGGTTGTGCCAGCGTGGCTTGTGCTGGACACGTTGCCGACTACACAGCAGGGGAACAGCTGGCGGTGCTGAACCCCACTAACACATTGGCTGGTGTTTTTCTCTGTGCAGCTAGCATTTCCGGGCAAAAACTAGCGGTGTTTGAGCCCAGGGTCAGCAGGAGGAGTAGAGAAGCAGAGTGTAGGCCGAAGCCTAGTTGAACCAATTTCAAAGGTTACCTTTAACCCCCCCCTCAGGTGTTGCAAGGTACAAGAGCCACACCTTGTGCAGCATTAATGCTGCACAAGTAAAAGGTTGCTCTATTTGTTTTGCTCCTTGCACACGCTGACTAAAACACGTACACTATTTAGCCCATTATACTGTCAAACAGTTGTGGAGGCGTGACTTGTCTTTTTAACGAGACGCAGCACAGGTGTAAAAATTTGCACCTAGGTACTGGGCGCAGATTCCTGAGCGTTGTTATTTGCTGTACAGGAGTCTGCGCTATTGTGATCCCTTGGCCATGCGCTGTGAGCGCTTCCTGTCTTCTGACCTCATTTCATGTCGGCCGTTGCGGTTAGCGATGGACATGAATCCCAGACCCACAGTGTGTTTTCAAAAAATCACACTGCGTGGCTGGGATTCGTGGCCTTGTGCAGTAAATAGGTTGGCCGCTTACACATGTCCTTACACCTGCTCCAGACTGGGCGGCCTCAGCTGATCCCTTATCGCCTACCACGGCCAGGAGGCCGCACAGTCTGAAGAAGGCGGAAGGAGATGAGTTAAGACAGGCGAACATATGCACTGCTCGTGCCCATAAACCACACCCTCGCTGACAAAATAAATATGACAACGAGGGGCGTTGTTTCTAGCAGGGCGGATGCACAGGCGCAGCCAGCTAACCATGATGACAAAAGACGGGAAACGCTACCAAGGGGGGTGCTGCGTATCATTACAAAGGAAAGTCACACCTCAGGGACAGTGGAATGGTCTCAATGAGACACATTTTGTACGTGTTGAGTTCCACGTGGGCAAGGAGAAAAAGTCAGCCACCTTGTACAAATGCAGCAGTACTGCTGTACTAGGTGGCTGTTATACATAGAAACACCTGGGGGGGTGGGGCCAGGTTCCCTTTTAATTTCAGTTCCTGTGCCTGCATGGCGTTTGCAGGTCACGTTGCCGGCTACACAGCAGGGGAACAGCTGGCGTTGCTGAACCCCACTAACACATTGGCTGGTGTTTTTCTCTGTGCAGCTAGCACTTCCGGGCAAAAACTAGCGGTGTTTGAGCCCAGGGTCAGCAGGAGGAGGAGAGGAGCAGAGTGTAGGCCGAAGCCTGCACTGGTGGCAGCTTTTGTTCTGTTGTGCCAGCGTGGCTTGTGCTGGACACGTTGCCGACTACACAGCAGGGGAACAGCTGGCGGTGCTGAACCCCACTGACACATCACCTAGTGTTTTTTTCTGTGTAGACAACACTTCCAGGTGGCAACTGACAGTGTTGAAACCCAGGGAATCAAAGAGGAGCAGAGTGTAGGCCGAAGCCTGCAGTGGAGCAAGTTGAAAGGGAACCTTTAACCCCCCCCCCCAGGCATTTGTTGCTGAAAGAGCCATCTTGTACAGCAGTAATACTGCACATGGAAAATGGTGGCTCCGAAAATTATGCTCCTTGCAAACGCTGAAGTACACACTCATATAATGTGTCCCCTCACACCGTCAAACCATCCCGGAAGTGGGACTTTCCTTTGTAATGTGACACAGCACAGCCGTCATTCCAACCCCCTTGGTGCCGGGCACCACCTCCTCAACGTTGTTTGGTTCTGTCACGGAGCCCGCACTGTAATGTTATCCCTTGGCCATGCACAGTTAGCGGTGCCCGTCTTCTGACATCATGTAGGTGTCAGGCTGGCAGTGCCTGTGCGTCCAAGCTGCCCGAGATCCAACCTTGCAGTGTCATCTAATGTAGTCCCACTGCGGGCCAGGGATCCATGGGCATGCGCAGTGCATATCATCGCCTCTCACTCACCTCCTTCCTGCTTCTTCAGACTGTGCGGCGTCACGGCCGTGGCATGCTATTAGGGATCAGCTGACGCCGCCTAGTCTGAAGAAGCGTGAAGAAGGGGAGTGAGAGGCTAGTATATGCACTGCGCATGGCCATGGATACCAGGCCCACTGTGGGATCACATTAGACGACACTGCGAGGTGTGATTTCGGGCAGCGTGGACGCACAGGCGCAGCCAGGACGACAACAAATGATGTCAGAGGACGGGCAGCGCAAACTGTGCATGGCCAAGGGATAACATAACAGCGCAGGGTCCATGACGGAATCAAACAACGCTAAGGAGGCAGCGCACGGTGCCAAGGGGGTAGCAATGACGGCTGTGCTGTGTCACATTACAAAGGAAAGTCCCACCTCCGGGACGGTTGGACGGTGTGAGGGGACACATTACATGAGTGTGTAGTTCAGCGTTTGCAAGGAGCATAATTTCAAGAGCGACCTTTCCCTTGTGCAGTATTAGTGCTGCACATGGTGGCTCTTTCAGTAACAAACGCCTAGGGGGGGGGGGGGGACAGGTCCCCTTACATTTTAGTTGTGCCAGCGTGGCGGTCGCATGACACGTTGCCGGATACACAGCTGGGGATCAGCTGACGTTACTGAACCCCAATAACAGAGGAGCGACTGTTGACTGTGCACACAGCACTTCCAGGCACCAACTGGCGGTGTTAGAGCCCAGGGACAGCAGGAGGAGCAGATTGGAGGTATTGCCGCACACACAGCTGGGGATCAGCTGACGTTACTGAACCCCAATAACAGAGGAGCGACTGTTGACTGTGCACACAGCACTTCCAGGCACCAACTGGCGGTGTTAGAGCCCAGGGACAGCAGGAGGAGCAGAGGAACAGAGTGTAGGCCGAAGCCTGATTGGAGCAAGTTGAAAGGAAACCTTTAACCCCCCCCCCCAAGACGTTTGTAGCTGAAAGAGCCATGTTGTGCAGCACTAAGGATGCAAAAGGAAAAGGTTGCTCTTTTAATTATGCTCCTTGCAAACACCGAAGTAAACACTAAAAATGTGTCCCTTTATACCGTTAAACCGTTCCGGAGGTGCGAATTTCCTTCGTAATGGGACACAGCACAGCTGTCATTCCTATCCCCTTGATGCCGTGCGCTGCCTCCTCAGCGTTGTTTTAAGCTGCCACGGAGCCTGCGCTGTTCTGTTAGCCCTTGGCCATGCCCAATTAGCGCTGCCTGTCTTCTGACATAATTTGGTGTCAGGCTGTCAGTGCCTGTGCGTCCACGCTGCTCCAGATCCCACCTCGCAGTCTCATCTAACGTAATCCCACTGCGGGCCTTGGAACCATGGGCATGCACAGTGCATAACCTCGACTCTCACTCCCCTCCTTCCCTCTTCTTCAGACTGTGCGGTGTCACGGCCGTGGCATGCTAGGGATCAGCTGACGGCGCACAGTCTAAAGAAGGCGGAGGGAAATGAGCGAGAGCCCGAGGGGAAGATATGCACTGCGCATGCCCATGGATCCCAGGCCCGCAGTGTGACTCAATCAGAAGACACTGCGAGGCGGGATCTCGGGCAGCGCGGCCGCACAGGCGCAGCCAGCCTGACACCAAATTATGTCAGAAGACAGGCAGCGCAAATAGGGCATGCCCAAGGGATAACAGAACAGCGCAGGCTCCGTGACAGCTTAAAACAACGCTGAGGAGGCAGCGCATGGCACCAAGGGGGTAGGAATGACGGCTGTGCTGCGTCACATTACGAAGGAAAGTCCCAGCTCCGGGACGGTATAACGGTATCAGTGAACACATTTTATAAGTGTTAAGTTCTGCGTGTGCAAAGAGCTAAAAAAAAAGAGCTACCTTTTCCTTGTGCAGCATTACTGCTGCACAAGATGGCTCTTTCAGTAACAAACGACGGGGGGGGGGGGGGGGACAGGTTCCCTTACATTTAGGTTGTTGTGCCAGCGTGGCGGTCGCAGGACACATTGCCGGCTACACAGCTGGGGATCAGCTGACGTTACTGAAACCCAATAACACTGGGTCGTATGTTTTTACTGTGCAGCCTGCACTTCTGAGCCGCAACTGGCGGTGTTGGAGCCCAGGAATAGCAGTTCAGGTGGTAGAAAGATGAACACAGCAGGAGACCTGGATGACACCCAATTACTTAATCAGGCAGAGGAGTGGCAAATTCCTGCGAGATCCAGGCCTGGTTCATTTTCAGGAAAGTAAGCCGGTCAACGTTATCGGAGGATAGTCGCATGCGACGGTCTGTTAGTACACCACCTGCGGCACTAAAGACACGTTCCGATAAGACACTAGCCGCAGGGCAAGCCAGCACCTCCAATGCATACTGGCTTAGCTCTGGCCATGTATCCAGCTTAGAGACCCAAAACTTGAACGGGGAAGAGCCGTCTGGGAGTACAGTAAGAGGGCAAGCCATGTAGTCTGTCACCATCTGACGGAACCGTTGCCTCCTGCTGACTGGAGCCGCCGGTGATGGTGTAGACATTTGGGGCGGGCACACAAAAGTGTGCCAGAGTTGTGCCATACTGGGCTTGCCTTGGGCAGAGGCACTGCTTCTGCTCCCTCTTTGGGCAGAGCCTCCCCCACTGCCTCGACGCACTGAGCTGCTTTGTAAAGCACTAGCAGCACTCCTCTCAGTTGGACAGGAGAAGATGATGGAATTCACCAGTGTGTCGTGGTACTCCCGCAATTTACGCTCCCGGGTCAACGCAGGGATGAGGTTTTGGACGTTGTCCCGGTAGCGAGGATCGAGGAGGGTGAACACCCAATAATCAGGCATGTTGAGAATGTGGTCGATGCGGCGGTCGTTTCTCAGGCACTGCAGCATGAAATCCACCATGTGCTGCAGAGTGCCAACCGGCCCAGAAACGCTGTCCCCTGCTTGAGACATGATCTCTGCCCGCTCGTCATCACCCCACCCTCGCTGTACACACTGACCACTGGACAATTGTGTCGCTCCCTCCTCTGGACGGAGCTCTTCCTCCTCCATTGACTCCTCCTCATCCTCCTCACAAATTGGCCCCTGCGTACCCCTTTGTGAGGAACCACGTGGCGCTGACTCTCCAGAAGCTGATGGAAAAGGTGACTCCTCATCCTCCACCTCTTCCACCACATCATCCCTTAACCCTTGCAAAGTTTGCTGAAGCAGGCAGATAAGGGGGACAGTCATGCTGACTAGTGCATCATCTGCACTTGCCATCCGCGTGGAATAATCAAAAGGACGCAAAACCTGGCAGACGTCCTTCATAGTGGCCCACTCTGTGGTTGTGAAGTCTGATCGGCGCTGACTGCGACTTCTTTGCGCCTGATGCAGCTGGTACTCCATAACTGCTTGCTGCTGCTCACACAACCGCTCCAACATATGTAACGTGGAATTCCACCGGGTAGGTAGGTCACATATGATGCGGTGTTCCGGAAGGCGGAATCGGCGCTGCAGAGCAGCAATGCGGGATCTGGCCAAGCTGGAACGCCGCAAGTGAGCACACTCTAGGCGGACCTTGTGCAGCAGGGCATCAAGATCCGGATAGTCCCTCAGAAAACTCTGCACAACCAAATTGAGCACATGTGCCAGACATGGGATGTGAGTGAGGTTGCCAAGGGCCAAAGCTGCCACCAGATTTCGGCCATTGTCACACACTACCATGCCTGGCTGGAGATTCGCTGGCAGTAACCACACATCGCTCTCCTGCTTTATGGCATTCCAGAGCTCCTGCGCTGTGTGGCTTCGATGCCCCAATGAAACTAGTTTCAAGACGGCCTGCTGACGTTTGGCCACGGCTGTGCTCATGTCGGTCATAGGTAAACGTTCACGGGTCCATGTGGGGGTGGACTGTGACGGATCCTGCAGAGAGGAATCAGAGGAACTGGTGTAAGAGGAGGAGTCGATGCGTACAGACTGGATTCCTGCAATCCTTGGAGTGGGCAGGACACGTCCTGCGCCACTCGCACGATCTGTACCTGGCTCAACAACATTAACCCAATGGGCAGTGAGGGAAACATATCGCCCCTGTCCATGCTGACTGGTCCACGCATCGGTGGTGAGGTGGACCTTGCTACTGACGGCGTTCAGTAGCGCATGTTTTATGTTTGCCTCAACATGCCTGTGCAGGGCAGGGACAGCCTGCCTGCTGAAGTAAAAGCGGCTGGGCACCTTGTACTGTGGGACTGCCAATGCCATCAAGTCACGGAAGCTGTCAGTCTCCACCAGCCTGAACGAGAGCATTTCCAGGGACAACAGTTTGGCAATGCCTGCATTCAGAGCCTGTGCTCGGGGGTGGTTGGCCGAGAATGCCCGCCTTTTCTCCCATGCCTGTACTACCGATGGCTGTAGAGTAGACTGGGAGTGTGAGGATGACTGGGAAGGTGGTGCTGTGGGTGGAATTACACAAGGTCTCTGGGAGGAAGCCAAACCAGCTGTGCGTGAGCTGGAGGAAGAGGCAACACGAGCTGAAGAGGTGGTAGCTGCCGCTGTTGGTTGGCCTACATCTTCAGTGTGTTTCTGTAACTCCACCGCGTGCCTGGTCCGCACATGTTTCCACATATTTGTGGTATTGAGGTTGCTGACATTTTTCCCTCTTTTTACTTTATGATGACACAGCTTGCATTTGACAAAACAAATGTCATCTGCAACTGTGTCAAAAAAGGACCAGGCACTGCAAGTCTTGGGAGCGCCCTTTTTGGCTTTGGAAAGAGACAGGCTCCTAACGGGTGCCAAAGTGGAGGCTACAGGCTCCGCAGTCTTCCCCCTCCCTCTCCCTCTTTGGCCCGTAAGAGGAAGCTCTTCCTCTGAGCTGCTCCCACCACCTTCCTGTTCCTCACGCCACGATGGGTCAAGGACCTCATCATCTCCACTACCCTCTGCCACCAACTGCTCCTCCTGGGTAGTCTCAGCAGCACAGTACGCACGAGAAAGCGGCACCTGAGTTTCATCATCAGATGCGTACTGCGCTGTGGTCACCGGAGGCACTGGCCCACCTGCCTCTTCAGAGTCAGAGAGATAAAGCTTTTGGGCATCACTGCACACTGCCTCTTCTTCCATTTCTCCAATGCTGCTTGGCTGGCCCCCTGTTTCCAAGCCAAGAGATTCAGAGAACAGAAGTAGAGACGGCTCCTGTCCTGGGCTCTCTGACTGCCTGGCCAATTTGGCAGGTGGTGAAGAGACAGATGGCTGCTCTCCAGTGCTCTGTGCCTGAGAGGATGTGGCACTAACTGAAGTCGATGCCGAGGCGTTAGCTGCCATCCACCCGACAACGGCTTCAATTTGGTCTTCACGCAGCAGCGGTGCACGGCGCTCTCCGACAAAGCTGCGCATGAAGGACTGTTCCCTGCTGAAACTGAGTGACGACGAGTCACCGGCGCCCGCAGCAGGCACAGAATCACCACGTCCTCTCCCTGCTCCTCTCCCTGCTCCGCGCCCACGCCCACGTGCCTTACTCCCTGCCCTCTTCATCTTGGTTGACAGATAAAGATAAGCAGAAAAGTACTAAGGCCTTAGTGTGCTTATTCCTGTAATGCTCCTCCTAACAGGTGTAAGAAACACTAATGTTGTAAATTGTGGACTAAACTTTATTATTTTTCAAATGTGGCCTACACAAGTGTAAGTTGTGTTTGGTGAACTTAACCTTTTTTTTGGTGCAGATCGGGCTACAGAGCTAGTTTAAATCACACGGAGACCGTGCAGACAGCCGTAAACGGCGCTGCAAGGCCAAGAAACCCTCCTCTAGGTTATCCTATATAGTGTTTTTCCACTATTTAGCTGGATACAAGTGGAAAGACACTAATAGGAATTTTTTTTTTCAAATTTTAAACTGGCTGCACTATTTGAAAAAAAGGAAATTTTTTTTCAAGGTATGAGGCAGTAACGCACCCTGAGCTGAATCCAACCGGCTATGGCTGCACACAGACTACAGGGCGAGCTGGGCTCACACGGAGACCGTGCAGACAGCCGTAAACGGCGCTGCAAGGCCAAAAAACCCTCCTCTAGGTTATCCTATATAGTGTTTTTCCACTATTTAGCTGGATACGAGTGGAAAGACACTAATAGGAATTTTTTTTTTCAAATTTTAAACAGGCTGCACTATTTGAAAAAAAGGAAAATTTTTCTCAAGGTATGAGCCAGTAACGAACCCTGAGCTGAATCCAACCGGCTATGGCTGCACACAGACTACAGGGCGAGCTGGGCTCACACGGAGACCGTGCAGACAGCCGTAAACGGCGCTGCAAGGCCAAAAAACCCTCCTCTAGGTTATCCTATATAGTGTTTTTCCACTATTTAGCTGGATACGAGTGGAAAGACACTAATAGGAATTTTTTTTTTCAAATTTTAAACAGGCTGCACTATTTGAAAAAAAGGAAAATTTTTCTCAAGGTATGAGCCAGTAACGAACCCTGAGCTGAATCCAACCGGCTATGGCTGCACACAGACTACAGGGCGAGCTGGGCTCACACGGAGACCGTGCAGACAGCCGTAAACGGCGCTGCAAGGCCAAAAAACCCTCCTCTAGGTTATCCTATATAGTGTTTTTCCACTATTTAGCTGGATACGAGTGGAAAGACACTAATAGGAATTTTTTTTTTCAAATTTTAAACAGGCTGCACTATTTGAAAAAAAGGAAAATTTTTCTCAAGGTATGAGCCAGTAACGAACCCTGAGCTGAATCCAACCGGCTATGGCTGCACACAGACTACAGGGCGAGCTGGGCTCACACGGAGACCGTGCAGACAGCCGTAAACGGCGCTGCAAGGCCAAAAAACCCTCCTCTAGGTTCTCCTATATAGTGTTTTTCCACTATTTAGCTGGATACGAGTGGAAAGACACTAATAGGAATTTTTTTTTTCAAATTTTAAACAGGCTGCACTATTTGAAAAAAAGGAAAATTTTTCTCAAGGTATGAGCCAGTAACGAACCCTGAGCTGAATCCAACCGGCTATGGCTGCACACAGACTACAGGGCGAGCTGGGCTCACACGGAGACCGTGCAGACAGCCGTAAACGGCGCTGCAAGGCCCAAAAACCCCCCTCTAGGTTATCCTATGTAGTGTTTTTCCACAATAGAGCTGGAGACTGGTGGAAAAACACTAATAGGAAATTTGAGAAAAAATGTGCAGCAGGCTGCACTAAGAGCAAAAAAGAACAACTGTGTGAGGCAGTGTGAACCCCCCCTGAGCTGAATACAACCGGGTATATGGCTGCACACAGACTACAGAGTGAGCTGCACACACACACACACACAGAGACCTTGCAGAACGCTGTTAAAACAGCGCTGCAAGGCAAGAGCAAGGTGAACAGTGAAGAACACACAGCGTTTTGCTAAATTAGCCTTTGGAAAGGAAAATAAAGCAATTAGCTAGCTCAACTGGCCCTCAGTTAGAACACAGCGTCCTGTCCCTAACTGAAATCACAGCAGAGTGAGCGCAAAATGGCGGCAGCGCTTTTTTATAGTGCAGAGTGACATCATTTCAGCAGCCAATCCAAGCCTTGCCAGTACTTACATGCCCACCATGCTAAACAGGATGTGCCCACACTTTCATTCATTCCTCATTGGCTGCTGCGTTCAATTTGAATTCTGGGAACTTCCGATTCCGGTATCCGATACGCGGGAAGTATCGGAATTCGGTATCGGAATTCCGATACCGCAAATATCGGCCGATACCCGATACTTGCGGTATCGGAATGCTCAACACTAGTGGCCATTATACTGTATGGAGCACTGTGTGGCCATTATACAGTATTGAACATCATGTGTGGCCATTATACAGTATGGAACACTGTGTGGCCATTATACAGTATTGAGCATCATGTGAGGCCATTATATTGTGTGCAGCATCACGTGGGGCAATTATACAGTACGCAGCATCATGTGGGGCCATTATACAGTATGGAGCATCATGTGTGGCCATTATACTGTACGCAGCATCATGTGGGGCCATTATACAGTATGGAGCACACTGTGGCCACTATGCATTATTGAGCATCATGTGTGACCATTACACAGTATGGAGCACTGTGTGGCCATTATACAGTATTGAGCATCCTGTGTGGCCATTATACTGAACACAACATTATGTAGGGCTATTATACAGTATGGAGCACTGTGTGACCATTATACAGTATTGAGCATCATGTGTGGCCATTATACAGGATGGAGCATCCTGTGTGGCCATTATACTGAATGCAACATTATGTAGGGCTATTATACAGTATGAAGCACTGTGTGACCATTATACAGTATTGAGCATCATGTGTGGCCATTATACTGTACGCTGCATCATGTGGGGCCAGTATACAGTATGGAGCACTGTGTGACCATTATACAGTATTGAGTATCATGTGTGGTCATTATACAGTATGGAGCACTGTGTGGCCATTATACAGTATGGAGCATCATGTCTGGCCATTATACTGTACCCTGCATCATGTGGGGCCAATATACAGTATGGAGCACTGTGTGACCATTACACAGTATTGAGGATCATGTGTGGTCATTATACAGTATGGAGCACTGTGTGACCATTATACAGTATTTTGCACTGTGTGGCCATTATACAGTATGGAGCATCATGTGTGTCTATTATACTGTACGCAGCATCATGTGAGGCCCTTATACAGTATTGAGCACTGTGTGACCATTATACAGTATTGAGCATCATGTGTGGCCATTATACAGTATGGAGCACTGTGTGGCCATTATACAGGTTTGAGCATCATGTGTGGCCATTATACAGTATGGAGCACTGTGTGGCCATATTGTTTTCTGTTTTATAATTATTGTTTATGAAACATTGTGATCAGCAGTGCTAAATGGGTGTGGTTTGGGCATGGATATGGGTGTGACTAGTAGTGAAAAGGGTGTGGTCAGAGCTGTGTCATAAAATTTGCTGCGGCACGATGCGCGCACCGCTACCTTTGTCCCTCTTTGCCTTCTTCAAAGGTTGGGAGGTATGCATGCACAGGTAGGAAAGTGATGCTCTGCAGTTGCATGCACACGTAGGGAAGTGATGCTCTGCAGATACATGCACAGGTAGGTAAGTGATGCTTTGAAGACTTTGCAGATACATGCACAGGTAGGGAAGTAATGCTCTGCAGATACATTTACAGGTAGGGAAGTGATGTGCTGCAGATACACGTAGGGAAGTGATGCTCTGCATATATATGCACATGTAGGGAAGTGATGCTCTGCAGATAAATGCACAGGTAGTGAATTGATGCCCTGCAGATACATGCACATGTAGGGAAGTGATGCTCTGCAGATACATGCACAGGTAGTGAAGTGATGCTTTGCAGACTTTGCAGATACATTCACAGGTAGGGAAGTGATGCTCTGCAGATATATGCACTGGTAGGTAAGTGATGCTCTGCAGATACATGCACACGTAGGATGTAATGCTCTGCAGATACATGCATAGGTAGGGAAGTGATGCTCTGCAGATACATGGACAAGTAGAGAAGCAATGCTCTGCAGACTGTCACCCTGCATGTCCCTGTGTGCAGTGAGGAGTGCAATGCTCTGCAGGAGCTGTCCACACATACCCCCACTCCCCTGATAACCCCTCACACTGTGGGTGCAGGACCTGCCATGGTGAGAGGAGAGAGGTCCTGGCGGCTCTCCTCCCTCCCTATTAGGCTGGCTCTTTCCCAGGGACACAATGATATCCCGGGTTCGAGCTCTCTGGTTACAGTATAGAGCTTACGGTGTGTACTTACTGACTGAGTGTGCTCCTGAATGCGCGCCTTGCACCTTATAAGCCCGCCCCACCCTGCCCTGATGTACCAATCAGCATCAGACCAATTGCAGCCGGGCAGTCAATCAAAGCACTGAGCTGCACAGCCAATGAGCGGCTGCAGCTCCAAGAGACTGCCACTCCCCTGACACGCCCACTACTACAACCTCGCGGGCCCGCACTGAGTTTGCTGTGCATATCCATTAGGTGGCCGGCCCTGTACAGCTGATGGGGGAGCAGCCCGGGGGCATTTGCCTCACTGCCACCCGGCCCAGCCTGCCGCTGACATGGCTCCTGCAGCATGTTATGAAGGGGTTAACGTGCGTCACTCTCAATACTAGCCCTATCACCGTTGTATTCTCTTTTAGCACCTTTGAATATTACTCTGGCCTTAACGGATATGGTTCATCGATATTTCCTGCTAGGTCACAAATCCTAAATATGTGAGTGCCAAAACTGTAGAAAAAAAAGACATAGACCACACATCCAAAAACTCATAAGTTGATTTAATTCTGCTAGGCACAGATTTAGAAAACTAAACAGGAGGTTCTTAGTTTAACATTCTGATCAGACTTTATGAAGCCCACTACCATGTCACAGTGAACCTCTCAGTGGGTCCCTAGACTAAAAGGTGCAGCATGGTGTTCAAACCATCATCGCAGCGATGATACACCAGCAGGGCGGGCGACCTGGTGCCTCACAGCACCCATGCTGCGAGGCTGAGTCCCCATGGCTTCAGGTCACAACACCCCACAAGCACAACACCACAGCAACAATGGCCACCACACAGCACAAACACCAGTGATAAATTGTAAAAAACTCACGTTCCACAAGCTCTCAGACTGTGGACTGAGAGCAAAAATAGGAGGAACTCCTCAGTCTCCTGCTAATATAAAAACACCTACACTTTTGGCCTAAATATGTGAGTCACTTTGTACACAGCCCACTCCTCGCACTGGCCATCTTTCTTCCATTATGCATGGCCCCTGCTCACACCCTGCACCATATGTCTAAACTGGAAATAACATCTCAGTTCACTCAGGGTCTTCTTTTAGGAATGACAGGTTTTTTTCTATGGCCGGTGATCAACATCTGACTTTTATGGCTTGATCTGCGAAGTCGGTCTTCAATGTTTTACCTAAAAACTCCATCTTTGGTGCTTGAACTACGTAGACGAGACGTCCCCAGGATCAGACTGCTCTGAGGTACAATGAGCGCAATGTCTTCCACAAGCCCGTCCTTTTGCCCTGACTTGTGCTTCACCGTCCCAGCCTTTTATATTTAGCGACTGTGCCACAGATGTCACTTGACCCAATGTCCCCCTCAAATTATTTCCTCTAGGGAACACACTCTCCACCCTTCAGTTCCTGTCTATCCAGTGCAATCAGCAGATGGTGGCATTTACTTGCAGGTGCTGTGCAATGTTGACTGAATGCAGCTTCCATTTGCCAACCCTTTACAACTGAATACAGATTTGATAGAATTTTGATTGAATTGAGATTGAAAGGTCAGTCCAGGGGAAGAAGCACATTTCACTGATAAGATATATTGCATTTTCATTTGTACTATTGATTAACAAAATTAAAATGACGGTTACTCTTTGAATACTGTGCAATTTATATTCTAGCAACATTGAAGTATATAATGCCACCTAGACTGATATACAACCAGTTCCACATTTTGTGTGCCACTTTTAAATCGTCTTTAATCATCTTCATTTTTTAACACAACACAAATGTACCCCAATGTACTTCTTTGTAAGGAAATATGCTTATAAGCAGCCATGTGTTCAGTGACTATAGAAATAATCCCTCCGCACAATGAAATGTATATTCTGTGTTATAAAGATCCATAGAGGCTCAGATACACTGCTACATATTATTCACTGACTTCTTTATTTGTTTTTTCAAGGTGTTCAATGTAAAAGTTCTCATAGAAGCCAACGTAATAAATGTTTGAAATGTGGCCCTTATGATGATGACAAAGGGCCCTTGACTCACAAAGAGTCAACCTTCAGCAGGAAAGGAAAACCCCCAATGGAGGAAATCTCTCTAGCAAACCATGGCTGAAGGATTGCCTTTCATTTAGGCTTTAAGTGTTTTCAGTGGTGGAGAACAGAGACCGAGCCCGGAATCTGCCTCGTTCTGCAGTAGGAAACTCACTGTGTTTGTGAGTGCATCTAGATGCGGAATGTCCGGTTATGTCGTATCAAATGGTGGAGAACAGAGACCGATCCCCGAATCTGCCTCGTTCTGCAGTAGAAAACTCACTGTTTTTGTGAGTGCATCTAGCTGCGGAATGTCCGGTTATGTTGTATCCAATGGTGGAGAACAGAGACCGAGCCCGGAATCTGCCTCGTTCTGCAGTAGGAAACTCACTGTTTTTGTGAGTGCATCTAGCTGCGGAATGTCCGGTTATGTCGTATCCAATGGTGGAGAACAGAGACCGAGCCCGGAATCTGCCTCGTTCTGCAGTAGGAAACTCACTTGTTTTGTGCGTGCATCTAGCTGCGGAATGTCCGGTTATGTCATATCCAATGGTGGAGAACAGAGACCGAGCCCGGAATCTGCCTCATTCTGCAGTAGGAAACTCACTGGTTTTGTGAGTGCATCTAGCTGCTGAATGTCCAGTAATGTCATATTCAGTGGTGGAGAACAGAGACCGAGCCCGGAATCTGCCTTGTTCTGCAGTAGGAAACTCACAGGTTATGTGAGTGCGTCTAGCTGCTGAATGTCCAGTAATGTCATATTCAGTGGTGGAGAACAGAGACCGAGCCCGGAATCTGCCTCGTTCTGCAGTAGGAAACTCACTGGTTTTGTGAGTGCGTCTAGCTGCTGAATGTCCAGTAATGTCATATCCAGTGGTGGAGAACAGAGACCGAGCCCGGAATCTGCCTCGTTCTGCAGTAGGAAACTCACTTTTTTTGTGAGTGCGTCTAGCTGCTGAATGTCCAGTAATGTCATATCCAATGGTGGAGAACAGAGACCGAGCCCGGAATCTGCCTCGTTCTGCAGTAGGAAACTCACTTGTTTTGTGAGTGCATCTAGCTGCGGAATGTCCGGTTATGTCATATCCAATGGTGGAGAACAGAGACCGAGCCTGGAATCTGCCTCATTCTGCAGTAGGAAACTCACTGGTTTTATGAGTGCATCTAGCTGCTGAATGTCCAGTAATGTCATATTCAGTGGTGGAGAACAGAGACCGAGCCCGGAATCTGCCTCGTTCTGCAGTAGGAAACTCACAGGTTTTGTGAGTGCGTCTAGCTGCTGAATGTCCAGTAATGTCATATTCAGTGGTGGAGAACAGAGACCGAGCCCGGAATCTGCCTCGTTCTGCAGTAGGAAACTCACTGGTTTTGTGAGTGCGTCTAGCTGCTGAATGTCCAGTAATGTCATATCCAGTGGTGGAGAACAGAGACCGAGCCCGGAATCTGCCTCGTTCTGCAGTAGGAAACTCACTGGTTTTGTGAGTGCGTCTAGCTGCTGAATGTCCAGTAATGTCATATCCAGTGGTGGAGAACAGAGACCGAGCCCGGAATCTGCCTCGTCCTGCAGTAGGAAACTCACTGTTTTTGTGAGTGCGTCTAGCTGCTGAATGTCCAGTAATGTCATATCCAGTGGAGGAGAACAGAGACCGAACCCGGAATCTGCCTCGTTCTGCAGTAGGAAACTCACTGGTTTTGTGAGTGCATCTAGCTGCTGAATGTCCAGTAATGTCATATCCAGTGGTGGAGAACAGAGACCGAGCCCGGAATCTGCCTCGTTCTGCAGTAGGAAACTCACTGGTTTTGTAAGTGCATCTAGCTGCGGAATGTCCAGTCAGTAATGTCGTATCCAATGGTGGAGAACAGAGACCGATCCCGGAATCTGCCTCGTTCTGCAGTAGGAAACTCATTGGTTTTGTGAGTGCATCTAGCTGCTGAATGTCTAGTAATGTCATATCCAGTGGTGGAGAACAGAGACCGAGCCCGGAATCTGCCTCTCTTTTGCTGATGTAAAGTCGTCTTCCTCTCTTTGCTGATGTAAAGTCGTCTCCAGCTGGATCCCATGTTCATTGTGGGTTCACAGCGAGACCGCGCCCTGCCTCACCTGCAATAGAAATGTCACAACATTAGCAAAACAGTAAAGATGATTATATGGATATGGAGACAGATTTTAACGAGCAAGACAGATGGAAAAGTTTATATGTCATTCATTATTTCCAGATTATATTGCTTGTGGAGAAAAACAAGTTGGCATATGGAGACTTAAAGGCCAGGCAATGCTTCCCAGGCAATTTGAATAATAGCCTCTTCTGAGAGGAAGAGGACGAGAACTCTCTCAAATTCCCACGGAAGAATTGTCTACAAGGAGAAAACTAAACCCTTAAACCCCATGTCAGACGTCTCTTACGCAGAAAAATCAGATCTCCTGCTTTACACTGATAAGAAGCAAACACCCCGAAACACATATCGGCGATGGGAATTTCTGCTTTGGCTTCTTATCCTAGGTTATGTGGCAAGGTTTTTTAAAGAGTCGATATTGACTTTTAAGATTGCTACTTGGAATAGGTGTTCATGTCCTCTGCCTCTCTGAAGCGGCTTCTTACATTATATTACAGCACTAGTCTTTACACGCAATGAACTGATCCTAGCCTTACAGGCCATCCTCTGACAGATTGACTACTAGATTATTGATTAGTCTCTTATTGAAAGGAAATAGATTTTAGAAACATTAATAGAACCAGTCTGGAAACTCCCCTCGGTATCAGTCTGTCATTGTTAGTTTCAGTTTGCTTACTGTATGTGATAGCTGTAATTTGTATATAACCCCTTCTCATGTACAGCACCATGGAATCAATGGTGCTATATAAATAATAATAATAATAATAATAATATGTTGCTGGTACCAGCTAGACTCCATAGGCTAAGTTCACATTTGCGTTGTTGGGCGCAGCGTCGGCGACGTAACCAACGCATGTACACAGCGCAGCGTTTTGTGATGCATGCATTGTCATAAGATCGTACAGAGCAGGAATTTCGGCGCAGGGAAAACGCTACCAGTAGCGTCCTCTGCGCCCTGTCTATGCATCAATATGATGCATGCGTCGTAAAACGCAATACAACGCATACCGGCGCATGTCCGTGCGCCCCCCATGTTAAAGATAGGGGCGCATGACGCATGCGTCGGTATGCGTTGCAGACGCTGCGCCCAACAACACAAATGTGAACGTAGCCTTACAAAGACCTGTTTTGGCTCCCAGTCTGAAGCTTTAGCTTGCACAAATAAAAATATTGCTATCAACATTTAGGTCTCGAGTGATCAATTTCTAACTACTTATCCCACTGCATGTTAATGCTAGAACATAACATACTGTATATCATTAAACATATATTTAAGTCTTAAGAACTTACTGTCGGTTTTGGCTGAGGCGGGCTTTATGTCCCGTGAAGCAATTAGGATGTTCAGATGTTTTTCTTAAAACAGGCAGAGAAGGTGGAATATGTCTTTCGTGCTCTTGATGTTCTGTAAAATACACTGTTAGTGAGACTAGTTGATCATAAAAATGACGTTGATTCTACTCTACAGTCATCCTGGGATTGGAGACCCCCAGCAGACTAGGAAATTACTAAAAGGGAAACTGTCACTATGAATACACAGTTCAATCTGCAGACATCATATAATAGATCTGGGGGATGAGTAGATTGATATATAATGTAGTTGTGTGAGAAAACATTTAGTATTACCTGTGTTTTAATAATTGATTCCTTTGCTTTTTCACCAGTTGGCGGTACTATCACTAACTGACACATTTCTTTGTACAAGTATGTATACAGAGGTAGCTGTCAACCACGGATAGGACTGCCCACTGGACCACAAATTCCAGAAAGGGCAGACGTTTGACCTATGATATATATATATGTCATAGTTTGTGCCCTGCATTACATGCAGGCTACTATTCTGAGCCCTCATGTTTTTAGGAACATGAGAGCTGATCTGATCAGCTGTCATGTGCCCATAACAGCCGTGAGTGTAATCACGATCCACCCATAGCTGTTAACCTGTTAAATGCTGCTGTCAATCTTTAAAATGGCGGCATTTATCATGGTCACGGCAGAAGCGCATCACTAATCTCGCCCATCGTCATGCCCGTCACATAAATATGAGGTGCTAATGGGATAGCATGACAACCCGAGGTCTGCAAGAGACCCCTGTGGTTGTGATTGCTGATCTGCTATGAGCGCCGCCCTAAGGCCAGTGCTTATAGCAAATGATCAATTCTGCTACAGGTAGCAGGGCTGAAGAGAACAGATGATTGCAGCTTCAAGTCTCCTAAATAGACTATTGAAGCAAGTAAAAGTAGAAACAAAAAGGTTTTAAAATATGAAGAGAATTAAAAAAATAAAAATTCAAATCACGCTCTTTTGCCCCGTTCAAAATAAAGTGATAAAACAAAAAAATAAAATACACACATATTTGGTATTGATGAATTCAGAAACGCCTGAGCTATCAAAATATAAAAATAATTAATTTGATCAGTATACGGCGTAATGAGAAAAAAAAAATCTAAATTTCAGAATTAAGTTTCTTTGGTCGCCGCAACATTGCAATAACAGGCAATCAAAAGATCTTATCTGCATTAATATGGCATCAATAAAAACGTCAGCTTGGTGCGCAAAAAATAAGCCCTCACCCGGCCCAAGGTCCTAAAAATTGGAGACGTTACTGGTCTAGGAAAATGGTGCCATTGGTTTTTTCTTTTTTTTTTTTTTACAAACTTTAGATTTTTTTTTTACCACTTACTGTGAATAAAAAAAAAAATAGACATATTTGGCGTAAGAGAACTCATAATGAGCTGGAGAATCATAATGGCAGGTCAGTTTTAGAATTTAGTGAACATGGTAAAAAAACACAGTTGTGGAATTGCACTTTTTTTTTGCCATTTCACCGCACTTTTAATTTTTGTCCTGTTTTACAGTACACAATATGGTGTCCTTTTGTTGTTGATCCAAAGGAAAAATTGTCCCACACAAAAAAAGCCCTCAGATGACCATATTGACTAAAAGATAAAAAAAATTACAGCTCTGGGTAGAAAGGGAGATAAAACAGAAACGCAAAAACAGAAAGTCCAATGTTTTAAACAGATTAAAAAATGTTTTTTTTCTGAATCTTTCCTCACAAAACTATAAATCAATCTACTCCGCCTCCACTCCTGTATTTTCTTGGTGACAGGTTCTCTTTAAAGGGAACCTGTCTCCCCCAAAGCTAAGCCCACCGGAATCAGGGGCTTATCTACAGCATTCTGTTATGCTGTAGCTGAATAGGCCCCCACTGTATCCTGAAAGATGAAAAAATGAGGTTAGATTATACTCACCTGGGTGGGCGGTCCGATCCGATGGGCGTTGCAGTCCACTCCTGGGCCTCCCATCTTCATAGGATGACGTCCTCTTCTGGTCTTCACGCTACGTCTCTGTCGCAGGCGTACTTTGTCTGTCCTGTTGAGGGCAGAGCAAAGTACTGCAGTGCGCAGGCGCCGGGAAAGGTCAGAGAGGTCCGGCACCTGCGCATTGCAGTACTTTGCTCTGCCCTCAACAGGACAGACAAAGTATACCGGAGCTGGAGCCGCAGCGTGAAGACCAGAAGAGGACGTCATCTGATGAAGATAGGAGGCGCCGGAGAGCGACGCCCATTGGACCGGACCGGGACCACCCCTGGGTGAGTATAATCTAACCTCTTTTTCTCATCTTTTATGTTACATTGGGGGCTTATCTACAGCATTCCAGAATGCTATAGATAAGCCACTGATGCTGATGGGCTTACCTCACCCTCGATTTTGGGGGTGACAGGTTCCCTTTAAAGAAGACTATTCACCAAAAATATTTTATGTTGAACTGGACTCCAGATCTGTCAAGTTTCGGCAATGGTGGACAGGTTGGAGTGTGATTGATTGAGTGTGTGGACAGGTGTCTTTCATAAGGATAACAAGTTCAGACAGGTGCAGTTAATACAGGTAATGAGTGTAGAGTAGGAAAAATTCTTAAAGAAAAAACAGTTCTCCGAGAGCCAGAATTCCTGCTGGTTGGTAGGTGATCAAATACTTATTTCATGCAATAAAATGCAAATCAATGATGTAAAAATCATGAATTAAATCCAGAAAATCCCATTGTAAGAATCTGTCTCTCACAGGTGAAGTGTACCTATGATAAAAATGACAGACCTCTCCATTCTTTGTAGGTGAGAAAACGTGCAAAATAGTCATTGCATCAAATACTTATATTCCCCACTGTAAGTGAGATAAATATATAAAATAAACATCATATAAATGTTATAACCTCTAATTGGTGCAGTGATGTATAAAAAAGATGGACCAAACCACTAGAGTTACCTCTATGTCTAGGGTTTATTCACTGACATTTTCCTTTAAGAGACTTTTTTATGAGGGCGTTTTTCCATTAAATTTATGTCATAAATGCCCTGAGTACTTACTGTCAGAGTTGACGATCGCGTTTTGATGTGACTTGAATTTGATGATTACATCACCAATCACAATGGGAGAGAATGTGATGTTTTTGAGGATGTCCCTTTTTTCAGCCAGGGGTCCTCGAGGAGCTCCATGATCTCCAATATTCAGTTTATTCTCATGTTTTCCTGTAACAGAAACCACAGAAATCAGTATTTTGATAACAAACACTTCTCTATGTTGTTTCCCATAGATTATTAACTCTACGTCTAGGGATCTTTTACCGACAAGATTCTTTAAGAGACGATTTTTACAAGGTTGTTTTTCTTTTCATTGTGTTTCTAATATATTTTCAGAAGGGGAGAAAAAACAGAAACGCAAAAAGAGAAAACCTCAATGTCGTGACGGGATTAAAAAATGGGTTTTACTCAATCTTTCCTCACAAAACTATATTTCAATGTACTCCTCTTCCTCTGCTCTATAATATGGAACCTGCATTTTACACTGTATTTTCTCGATGACAGGTTCTCTTTAAAAAAGACTATTCACCACTAATGTTTCTTGTTGAACTGGACACATGATGGAATATTGGCAGTAAAGTGGAATAAAACTTTTTTTAAAAAATTGCCTCAGTTAAGTAGAATTTAATAATTAAAATACTTGTCGTTACTAAGGTAACTTTTGTGAAATCAGAGTGGGAATTGCCAGAGAGTTTTCACTGGGGGTGTACTTCTTTTCCCTCTATGATGCTGGCCACATCTAGATTATGGGATCCAGTTTAAGGCTGCACATTTAAAAAAGGATATTCAGAAATTAGAGTCAGTTCAAAGGTTGGAAACTAGATTATTACATGAGATGGAAGGCCACTCATAGGATGAGATGTGGAAAAGTTG
Source organism: Ranitomeya imitator (assembly GCF_032444005.1). Classification (NCBI taxonomy): domain Eukaryota; kingdom Metazoa; phylum Chordata; class Amphibia; order Anura; family Dendrobatidae; genus Ranitomeya; species Ranitomeya imitator. The sequence goes on along the minus strand of NC_091286.1, from coordinate 320,919,481 downwards.
GGCTTCTTACATGAGATCTCATTAACATATATAAATATATGTGTCGTCAATACAAAGGTTTAGTACATTACTTATAAATATATGTGTTGTCAATACAAAGGTTTAGTACATTACTTATCCCTTGCAAGGACCATACTTAGGACTAGGGGGCACTTATTACTGATGGAAGAAAGACGATAACTGCAGCTAATTAGGAAAGTGTTCTTTACAGTTAGAGCAGTCAGACTTTGGAATGCCGACCACAAGAGGTAGTAATAGCAGACACTATTACCACTTTTAAAAAAGGGCTGGATGATTTCCTCAATACACATAACATTGTGGGTTATAGTTAATTTAGTGACAAAATGCACAATTGGTGGAGAAAGGTTGAACTTGATGGACCTAAGTCTTTTTCAACCTATGAAAGAAAAAGCATAAGCAACAAGCAACACATCAGAAAAAGAACACAGCCCCACAATAGCTTAGAGCAAGTTTCTCAAAGTGTGAGGTGTGAGGATACAGCCCTAATCTCCTGGTCTAACCTTCTGCATGAGTCAGTGTGGAGGCAGAGGCAGCACAACTGAGTTTATCTGTGTCACATTACAAACCCTTCTATCAGCTTTCATCCTTCTTTGAGAGCACAGTCACCATCTCTGCTGTCCTGCCTCTTCTCCACACTGTCTGTCCAGAGATCCATCATTCATCACACTAATGTCTAATGTAAAATAAAAAAAATAGCAAAATCATTTAATTTCACTTTGCAGTCACTCATCATATGACCAGTTCAACCACAAAACTTTGGTGAAAAGTCCTCTTTAAACTGCAAATTAATAACATATTGCTATAAAAGCCAAATGTTTATTTTATGCAAGCAAAAAAAATTAGAATAACAGCTGTTTTGGGATTTTTGGTTGGTGATGTCAGCAATCTTTTCTATCAGGGTCAAGGCAAAATTAACGTACTGTCAGGGGCGGTGACGGCGTCCTCATCTGGGCCCATGTTGATTACTTCATCACCTGTATCAGGCATAGGGATCATGGTGCTTTTGAGGATTTCTCTCTTTTCCACCATGGGTCTGTGAGAAGCGACATCAGTCACAATATTTGTTTTGTCCTCATGTTTTCCTGTAAAGTAGAATATAGAAATTAGGTTAAAATCTCACCAAGAACAACATTTGCAAGGAGTTTGTGTGGGTTTCCTCCGGGTTCCTCCCACACTCCAAAGACATACTGAGGGGGAATTTTGATCGTAAGCCTCAATAGGGACAGAGATAACAATGTAAGTAAAATGTTGTGGAAATAATGGCGCTACATACAGTGGGGAAAGTAAGCTTTTGACACACTGCCAATTCTACAATTTTACCCACGTACAAAGAATGGAGAGGTCTGTAATTTGTATTGTAAGTACACTTCAACTGTGAGAGATAGAATTTTTTAAAAATCCAGAAAATCACATTGTATGGTTCTTGCACAATTAATTTGCATTTTAATGTATGAAAAAAGTATTTGATACAATAGAAAAACAGTAATTAATATTTGGTACAGAAACCTTTATTTGCAATTACAGAGGTCACATGTAGTAGTTCTTTCCCAAGTTTTCACACACTGCAGCAGGGATGTTGGCCCACTCCTCCATACAGATCTTCTCCAGATCTGTCAAGTTTCGGCAATGGTGGACAGGTTGGAGTGTGATTGATTGAGTGTGTGGACAGGTGTCTTTCATACAGATAACAAGTTCAAACAGGTGCAGTTAATACAGGTAATGAGTGTAGAGTAGGAGAAATTCTTAAAGAAAAAACAGTTCTCCGAGAGCCGGAATTCCTGCTGGTTGGTAGGTGATCAAATACTTATTTCATGCAATAAAATGCAAATCAGTGATGTGAAAATCATAAACTAAATCCAGAAAATCACATTATAAGAATCTGTCTCTCACAGGTGAAGTGTACCTATGATAAAAATTACAGACCTCTCCATTCTTTGTAGGTGAGAAAACGTGCAAAATAGTCATTGCATCAAATACTTATATTCCCCACTATAAGTGAGATAAATATATAAAATAATCATCATATAAATGTTATAACCTCTAATTGGTGCAGTGATGTATAAAAAAGATGGACCAAACCACTAGAGTTACCTCTGTGTCTAGGGTTTATTCACTGACATTTTCCTTTAAGAGACTTTTTTATAAGGGCGTTTTCCCATTAAATTTATGTCATAAAAGCCCTGAGTACTTACTGTCAGAGTTGACGATCGCGTTCTGTTGTGCCTTGAATTTGGCGACTATATCACAAACCAGAACGGGAGGGAGGATTTTGATGTTTTTGAAATTGTCACTTTTTTCAGCCAGGGGTCCTCGAGGAGCTTCATCATTTCCAATATTCAGTTTATTATCATGTTTTTCTGTAACAGAAACCACAGAAATCAGTATTTTGATAACAAACACTTCTCTATGTTGTTTCCCATAGATTATTAACTCTACGTCTAGGGATCTTTTACCGACAAGATTCTTTAAGAGAAGATTTTTACAAGGTTGTTTTTCTTTTCATTGTGTTTCTAATATATTTTCAGAAAGGGAGAAAAAAACAGAAACGCAAAAAGAGAAAACCTCAATGTCGTGACGGGATTAAAAAATGGGTTTTACTGAATCTTTCCTCACAAAACTATATTTCAATGTACTCCTCTTCCTCTGCTCTATAATATGGAACCTGCATTTTACACTGTATTTTCTCGATGACAGGTTCTCTTTAAAGAAGACTATTCACCACTAATGTTTCTTGTTGAACTGGACACATGATGGAATATTGGCAGTAAAGTGGAATAAAACTTTTTTTTAAATTTGCCTCAGTTCAGTAGAATTTATTAATTAAAATACTTGTCGTTCCTAAGGTAACTTTTGTGAAATCAGAGTGGGAATTGCCAGAGAGTTTTCACTGGGGGTGTACTTCTTTTCCCTCTATGATGCTGGCCACATCTAGATTATGGGATCCAGTTTAAGGCTGCACATTTAAAAAAGGATATTCAGAAATTATAGTCAGTTCAAAGGTTGGTAACTAGATTATTACATGAGATGGAAGGCCACTCATAGGATGAGATGTGGAAAAGTTGGGCTTCTTACCTAAGATCTCATTAACATATATAAATATATGTGTGGTCAATACTGAGGTTTAGCACATGAGTTATTCATTGCAAGGACCATATTTGGGACAAGGAGGCACACATTACTAATGGAAGACAGACGATAACTGCAGCTAATTAGGAAAGGGTTCTTTACAGTTAGAGCAGTCAGACTTTGGAATGCTGAGACCACAAGTGGTAGTAATGGCAGACACTATAGCAGCTTTTAAAAAAGATCTGGAGGATTTCCTCAATACACATAACATTGTGGGTTATAGTTAATTTAGTGACAGAATGCACAATTGGTGGAGAAAGGTTGAACTTGATGGACCTAAGTCTTTTTCAACCTATGAAAGAAAAAGCATAAGCAACAAGCAACACATCAGAAAAAGAACACAGCCCCACAATAGCTTAGAGCAAGTTTCTCAATGTGTGAGATGTGAGAATACAGCCCTAATATCCTGGTCTAATCTTCTGCGTGAGTCAGTGTGGAGGCAGAGGCAGCACAACTGAGTTTATCTGTGTCACATTACAAACCCTTCTATCAGCTTTCATCCTTCTTTGATAGCACAGTCACCATCTCTGCTGTCCTGCCTCTTCCCCACACTGTCTGTCCAGAGATGTATCAGTCATCACACTAATGTCTAATGCAAAATAAAAAAATAACAAAATCATTTTATTTCACTCTGCAGTCACTATTACATCATGTGACCAGTTCAACCAGAAACAATTTGTGAAACGTCTTCTTTAAACTGCAAGTCAATAACATATTGTTATAAATTGTTTATTTATGCAAGCAAAAAAAAGTTAGAATAACAGCTGTTTTGGTGTATTTTGGGTGGGTGATGTCAGCAATCTTTTCTATCAGGGTTAAGACAAAATTAACTTACTGTCAGAGGTGGTGACCGCGTCCCCATCTGGGCCCATATTGATTACTTCATCAGGCATAGGGATCATGGTGCTGTTGAGGATATCTCTCTTTTCCACCATGGGTCCTTGTGGAGCGATATCAGTCACAATTTTTGTATGTTCCTCATGCTTTCCTGTAATGTACAATATTGAACATAGTATTAAAAGCTTCCGAAACAAAAGCTTCCAAATGTTTATTGAAAAAAAAAATTTAAACATTGGCTCAGTGGTTGGCACTACAGCCTTGCAGCAATGAGATCCTTCGTTAAAATCCCACCAAGGACATCATTTGGAAGGGGTTTGTGTGGGTTTCCTCTGGGTTCTTCCCACACTCCAAAGACATACTGATGGGGAATCTTGATTGTAAGCCACAATGGGGACAGTGATGGCATTGTAAGTAAATAGGTAATACTGTTTTTATTAAGCTTTTTTTACCGTATATACTCGAGTATAAGCCGAGATTCTCAGCCCACTTTTTTGGGCTGAAAGTCCCCCTCTCAGCTTATACTCGAGTCATACCCAGGGGTCGGCAGGGAGGGGGGCGGGGGCTGTGAAATTATACTCACCTACTCCTGGTGCGGTCCCTGTATGTCCCTGCTTCCACGGCGCCGGCAGCAGCTGCAGATTCTTCCTGTACTGAGCGGTCATATGGTACTGCTCATTACAGTAATGAATATGCGGCTCCACCTCCCATAGAGGTGGAGCCGCATATTCATTACTGTAATGAGCGGTAATGGTGACTGCTCAGTACAGGATGAAGCTGCAGTGTCGGGGAAGCAGGGACCTGCACAGCGCCAGGAGCAGGTAAGTATACGGGGAGGGGGAGCGCTGTGCGATAGTCACCTTTCCTCGTTCCGGGCGTCACTCTGTCTTCAGCAGTGACGCTCAGGTCAGAGGGCGCGGTGATGTGGTCAGTGCGCACCCTCTGCTGAACATCAGTGCTGAAGATGGAGTGGCGCCAGAACAAGGAGCAGGTAACTATTGAAAGTGCTGGGGGCCTGAGCGACGGAGAGGTGAGTATGTGATTTATTTATTTTTATTGCAGCAACAGCAAATGGGGCAAGTGTCTGTATGGAGCATCTATGGGGCCATAAGGTTTGTGCAGCACTATAAGGGGCCATAACGTTTGTGCAGCACTATATGGGGCCATAATATTTGTGCAGCACTATATGGGGCCATAACATTTGTGCAGCACTATATGAGGCCATAACATTTGTGTAGCACTATATGGGGCCATAACATTTGTGCAGCACTATATGGGGCCATAACATTTGTGCAGCACTATATGGGGCCATAACGTTTGTGCAGCACTATATGGGGCCATAACGTTTGTGCAGCACTATATGGGGCCTTAACGTTTGTGCAGCACTATATGGGGCCATAACATTTGTGCAGCACTATATGGGGCCATAACATTTGTGCAGCACTATATGGGGCCATAACATTTGTGCAGCACTATATGGGGCCATAACGTTTGTGCAGCACTATATGGGGCCATAACATTTGTGCAGCACTATATGGGGCCATAACATTTATGCAGCACTATATGGGGCCATAACGTTTGTGCAGCACTATATGGGGCCATAACGATTGTGCAGCACTGTAAGGGGCCATAACGTTTGTGCAGCACTATATGGAGCCATAACATTTGTGCAGCACTATACGGGGCCATAATATTTGTGAAGTACTATATGGGCCATAACGTTTGTGCAGCACTATATGGGGCCATAACATTTGTGCAGCACTATATGGGGCCATAACATTTGTGCAGCACTATATGGGGCCATAACGTTTGTGCAGCACTATATGGGCAAGTGTCTGCATGGGGCCATAATTAACGTTTGTGGAGCATTACGGTATATGGGGCAAGTGTCTGTATGGAGCATCTTATGGGGCCATAATCAAGGTTTGTGCAGCACTATATGGGGCAAATATCTTTATGGAGCATCTTATGGGGCCATAATCAGCATTTGTGCAGCATTATATTGGGCAAATGTGTCTATGTAGCATCTTATGGGGCCATTATTAATCTTTATGCAGGATTATATGGGGCATATTTTAATATGGAGCATCTTATGGGGCCCATCATAAACTTTATGGAGCATTATATTAGGCTCCTGATTCAATATGGATATTCAAAAACACTTAACCTAATGACGTCTCAATTAATTTTACTTTTATTGGTACTTATTTTTAGTTTTGACATTTACCGGTAGCTGCTGCATTTTCCACCCTAGGCTTATACTCGAGTCATTAAGTTTTCCCAGTTTTTTGTGGCAAAATTAGGGGGTCGGCTTATACTCGGGTCGGCTTACACTCGAGTATATACGGTATATTAAAAATATGTCATAAAAGCCCTGAGAACTTACTGTCAGAGGAAATGGCCACATCCTTATCTGTTTCAATATTGATGACAACATCAACTGGACCTGGAGTAGAGATGTTGGCGTTCTCAAGGACATCTCTCTCTTTGACCATTGGTCCATCCTCATGTTTTCCTGTTAAAGAAATCAAAGAAATCATAAGTTTTTGAAATAAAAGTTTCTCCATGTTTCTTATTACATCTACTGTTAGTGCTTATCTTTGACAAGTTTGAGACAGATGTCTATGCTGGAGATGCCTGTCTGTGGTGGCATCTTGGTACTTTTATTCCTAAGATTCGTAAAGAGACCCAATCCCTCCCTTGTGTTGTTTTCTGCCAACAAGCCAGCCAAGGCCCTATGGCCCTCAATTTCATCATCCTGTAATCCCAATCTTTCACATTCAATTTGATCATTACGTGCAAAAACTGTTTCCATTTAAGCTTCCTACAGAAGAGATTGATGTCTTTAGTCCAACCAAAGCAATCATATTTATTGGTAGGAACATAATTTAGGCCTTTTTTCAAAACACTATAATCCTAAGTGGATAGGGTGTAGGTGGACAAATTAATTATCTGACCCTGATTTAAACCACTTTGGGTCTCAGATAATACCAGGCCCTGGAATTCCTCTCTAAAAAAAAGGAAGAGGAGGCTGAGAATAAAGTATTGTCTCCAACAATGGGTCCCATCGTATTCTGTTGTGATAAACCACCTCTTTGGGGTCCTGTTGTGTTGTATTTCCCTCTGCCTCCCCCTTATCTATGATTCTCCCACCACCTAAGGCAAATGCCCGGATTATTGCGTTCAGTATCAGATGTCTCAATATCTGATGAAGAGATATCAGAAACACTGTGTGGCTGAAAATTATAAGCCTGATTGTCCCCAAAGGTTTTAACCCTGCTGTTCTGTTCGGTCTGGGGAGACCTATTTTGAACTTTGGTATTTTTTGGGGTGTTCAAGATGCGGTTCTGAAACTTGTGGTTGATTGACTTAAATGAGGATGGGTCGGTCGGCCACGGGTTTCAGAGCCGCATCTTGAATATTTTAAAGAATATTGAAGTTCAAAGTCGGTCATTTTTGACCAACAGAACAGCAGGGTTAAGGTCCCTCTGGAACTGTGGCTGTTTCCTATCTTTTATAAAGGACTGGTATTTCTCAATTGAGGTTTGTAAAAGGCCCTCCCTTCTATTGAAATCAGGATCTGCCTTATGTTTCAAGATGTTATCTAAATCTATTGACTTATTTAGTTGTTTTACAGATAAGTCAAAAAGCTTTCTTTCTTCCTCCAACAGTGTCTACATAAACCTCAATGATGAGTCTACTGACTAACCCCTTAGTAAGCAACTCTGGAGATGCAGTTCTGGGTGATGGATTAAGATTAACCCTGAGACCTCTGGGCACCACTCTGTTTTTATGTTATTTTCCAGTGCCTTTATTTCCCACCAGGATTTGATATGTTCTTTATAATCAATATATAAATCACCAAAGAGAGACTTAAGGGACCGATTGGTATTAACAGTTCATAAACAGTTTGTATAAATGGGTGGGTGACGTCAGCAATATTTTCTATCAGGGTTAAGACAAAATTAACTTACTGTCAGGAGTGGTGACAGCATACTCATCTGGGCCCATGTTGATTACTTCATCACCGTCATCAGGCATAGGGATCATGGTGCTGTTGAGAATATCTCTCTTTTCCACCATGGGTCCGTGAGGAGCGACATCAGTCACAATTTTTGTTTGTTCCTCATGCTTTCCTGTAAAGTAGAATATTGAAATTAGTATTAAAATATTCCCAAACAAAAGCTTCCATATGTTTATTGAAAAAAAACATTGAAACATTGGCTCAGTGGTTGGCACTACAGCCTTGCAGCACTGAGATCCTTGGTTAAAATCTCACCAAGGACAACATTTGCAAGGAGTTTGTGTGGGTTTCCTCTGGGTTCTTCACACACTCCAAAGACATACTAATGGGGAATCTTGATTGTGAGCCACAATGGGGACAGTGATGGCATTGTAAGTAAATCGTTAATACTGTTTTTATTAAAGGGAACCTGTCACCCCCGTTTTTTCAGATTGAGATATAAATACTGTTAAATAGGGCCTGCGGTGTGCGTTACTATAGTGTATGTAATGTACCCTGATTCCCCACCTATGCTGAGAAATACATTACCAAAGTCGCCGTTTTCGCCTGTTAATCAGGCTGGTCTGGTCAGGTGGGCGTGGTGACATCGCTCTTTTCTTCCCCAGCTTTCCGTTGGTGGCGTAGTGGTGTGCGCATGTCCAAGTTCCGAATTCCCTGCGCGCACGTGAAGAAACAGCGCGCGATCTGCGCTGTTATCCCTTTCATCGGTGGGGATGGAGTGCTCTGCTGCACGGGGCTTCAGGAAAATGGCCGCGGGATGCCGCGCGTGCGCAGAAGAGATCGCGGTGGCCATTTTCCCAAAGCCGAGATGCAAACTCAGCATAGGTGGGGAATCAGGGTACACTACATACACTATAGTAACGCACAGCGCAGGCCCTATTTAACAGTATTTATATCTCAATCTGAAAAAACGGGGTGACAGGTTCCCTTTAAGCTCTTTTTTATATCAAAAATATGTCATAAAAGCCCTGAGAACTTACTGTCAGTCGAAATGGGCACATCCTTATCTGTTTCAATATTGATGACGTCAACTGGACCTGGAGTAGAGATGTTGGCGTTCTCAAGGACATCTCTCTCATTGACCATTGGTCCATCCTCATGTTTTCCTGTTAAAGAGATCAAAGAAATCATAATTTTGTTTAAATAAAATTTTCTCCATGTTTCTTATAGATTATTACGTCTACTGTTTGTGCTTATCTTTGACAAGATACTTTAACAGTTTCACAACCGCCCACTGTAGATAAACGTTGGCGCTTGCTGGGCTCTGTGCAGCACCAACGTTTGTAAAGACATAGTCGGTGGTCCCGCAGCACTCATGACCCCCAGGATCCTGCAAGCACTGTAATTCCAGTGCAGAGTGATAGCTCTGACAGGTATCATCATTCCTGTGAAACACCTGAAGGGTTGATAAACTTTTTGAATTTGGTTTTGAGCATTTTGAGGGGTGCAGTTTTTAGAATGGTGTCACTTTGGGGTATTTTCTGTATTAAAATCTCCCCAAAGTAACTTCAAATGTGATGTGGTCCCTAAAATAATTGTTTTTGCAAATTTAGTTGGAAAAATGAGAAATCGCTGATCAACTTTTAACCCCTTTAACTTCCTAAGAAAAAAGATTATGTTTCAAAAATTGTGCTGATGATAGACGTGTGGGAAATGTTATTTATTATCTATTTTGTGTGACAACACTCTGGTTTAAGGACTTAAAAATTAAAAAATTGCAACATTTTCAGAATTTTCTTCACATTTTGAATATTTTCAGACATAAAAGCAATTTATATTCATCAAATTTTACCATTATAATGGAGTACAATATGTACCTAAAAAACTCTCTCAGAATCGGTGGGGCCCGTTGAAGCGTTCAAGAGTTATTACCACATAAAGTGACACAGGTCAGAAGAATGAAAAAAATTGGCCTGGTCATGAAGGCAAAAAAAGGCTCTGGCGCAAAAGGGTTAAGAGACCATTTTTAAAAAGATGTTCTTCTATTAATTACATATCAAATGTCCCCAGAGTAAGTCATCCACGTCATAAAGCTGTTACCAAGTTGTAAAAAAGCAAAACAATAACTATTTGCATATAGATTTTATAGTCTTGTCCAGGGTTAGAAAAATATAATTGGTTTGTTTGAAAAATACGACCACCCCTGTCTCCAGGTTGTGCCTGGTACTGTAGCTCAGATCCAGTGAAGGGAATGCTACAGAGCTGCAATACCATGAACAAGCTGAAGATTTTGAAAGCACAGGGGGTTTTTTTGTTCTTTTTATGGCAGCCATGTTTTTCTTATCCTGGAGAACGGCTTTAGTGTCAGATTGGTTAGGCTGTACTTACCAAGAGGTTTAGCAGTAGTCTCTCTATCGTCATCAGTAGAACATTGAGACTCATCATTTCTCCTGGATTTATCCTTTTTCAGATGTCTTTAAAATAGTAAAATATAAGGTATATTGTGAATTACAAAGTAACATATCTTTATTCTGCAGAATGAAATATAGACTCATGTTTCTTCAGTCATTTTGTCTGTTACATTCTGCAGAAACATTGGAAATGAGTAAAATTTTGGTATTTATCAACCATTTTTCATGTACATGAAAGTTCAATATGTGTGGATCACACTGGATTGTAAGGTCATATGAAGATTAGACATGAGTGGATTTATTTGCGTGGAACTGAATTCTGCTCATATTTACAAAACTCAGAATTTTGGAGAACACAGATTTTTTCTAATTCACTCCACGCGAATAAGGTAAAGTGGAAGCTATCTGCAGCCGCCAGCTTGCGGAACAGTAGAGCGCTGCTCTCCTCTCTGACCGACTTCTGCGCTTTATTCTCGATGGCCAGTTTTCCACACCACCATTGTACCGCGCCTCTGGCCAAGTGTTCCCTTTGGATTGGAACTTTGGCTACAAGCGGGCCCCGAAAGGTCTTTGCAATAGTAAGTCCCAACCAAGAGTCAACACTGGGCCGGAGTTGTGTGCAGAGAGCAGTGGGGACTTCCGGAGAGGGGCTTGGTGATGTATGAACTTCATTTTCTTCTTACATCCTTCATTTATTATGATCTGGGACTGGGGAGACCCCAGAGCATAATAGGGAACAATCAATTTGTGAAGAATAATTTTGCTCTGAATCGAATCTCTAAATAAAATCTGCATGATTTGGCAGAATTTTGTCAGAGCCTCTCATCTGTAATAAAGATGTAATTTTTTTTACAGACTCCCATGTACAATATAAATCATCCTCTACAATACTCACCTATATATGATACTACAGATGACACCAATGAATATTCCAAGGAGGAATATGCTGATGGAAACTACAATATAAATGATGTATTTATTATTCCAATCGATCTTTGTAGGAACAATACCATCCACTGAAAAAGAAGAAAGAATATGTATATTATATATTTTCAATAACTTGTCTGTATTACACTATGCCATTATTATCAAAGCAGTCCTACAAAGGGAATCTGTCACCAGGCTTTTGCCATGTTATCTGAGAGAACCATAATGTGGAAGCATAGACCTTTATTATAGCGATGTGTCAATTACTGGACTGTTTCAATAGAATCACTGTTTAACCAGCAATTGATTATCACCGCAGGACAACTGGTCTTGCGCCTCCTAGTCCAGCCAGGCCTCCAGCACTGATTAGCCACTTTCTGTCAATATACAATGTAAACACAAAACTGTGGCGGGGTTATACACAGCTCAAAAACTGAGATCTGCTCAATCTGCAGCAGAGAAATCTGTGACTCTATCATATATTCTATTGGACTGTAGGACCCGGCAAGACGATTAAAAATATGGGACTTTAGTTTTGCAAAACTATGTCTCAGGGATGATGCCATATTAATATATAATAGACTAGCTGAAGAGCCTGGCGTTGCCTGGGCATAGTAAATATCTGTGGTTAGTTATAGCACCTCACTTCTCTTATTTTCCCATCACGCCTCTCATTTTCCCAATCACATCTTTCATTTTCCCCCTCACATCTCTCATTTTCTCCCTCACACCTCTCATTTTCTCCCTCACTCCTCTCATTCCCCCCTAACACTTGTCATTTCAACCTCACATCTGTCATTTTCTGATCACTCCACTATTTTTCCTCACTCCTCTCATTTTGCACTCACACCTTTTCATTTTCACCTCACACCTCTCATTTTCACCTCATCACCTCAGTATAAACATGTTTGTCATCTCCCTTATATATAGTATACATCTGTATGTCATCTCCTGTATATAGTATATACCTGTATGTCATCTCCCCTGTATATAGTATATACCTGCTGTGTGTCATCTCCCCTATATATAGTATATACCTGGATGTCATCTCCTTCTATATATAGTATATACCTGTATGTCATCTCCTCCTGCATATAGTATATACCTGTGTGTCATCTCCCCTGTATATAGTATATATCTGTGTGTCACCTCCTCCTGTATATAGTATATACCTGCATGTCATCTTCTATATATAGCATATACCTGTATGTCATCTCCTCCTGTATATAGTATATACCTGTAGGTCATCTGCTCCTGTATATAGTATATACCTGTGTGTCATCTCCTCCTGTATATAGTATATACCTGTGTGTCATCTCCTCCTGTATATAGTATATACCTGAAGGTCATCTGCTCCTGTATACAGTATATACCTGTGTGTCATCTCCTCCTGTATATAGTATATACCTGTATGTCATCTCCTCCTGTATATAGTATATACCTGTATGTCATCTCCTCCTCTATATAGTATATACCTGTGTGTCATCTCTCCTGTATATAGTATATATCTGTGTGACATCTCCCCTGTATATAGTATATACCTGTGTGTCATCTCCTCCTGTATTAGACCTCGTTCACACGTTATTTGCTCAGTATTTTTACCTCAGTATTTGTAAGCTAAATTGGCAGCCTGATAAATCCCCAGCCAACAGGAAGCTCTCCCCCTGGCAGTATATATTAGCTCACACATACGCATAATAGACAGGTCATGTGACTGACAGCTGCCGTATTTCCTATATGGTACATTTGTTGTAGTTTGTCTGCTTATTAATCAGATTTTTATTTTTGAAGGATAATACCAGACTTTTGTGTGTTTTAGGGCGAGTTTCGTTTGTCAAGTTGTGTGTGTTGAGTTGCGTGTGGCGACATGCATATAGCGACTTTTGTGAGATGAGTTTTGTGTGGCAACATGCGTGTAGAAACTTTTTGTGTGTCGAGTTGCATGTGACAGGTTAGTGTAGCAAGTTGTGTGCAGCAAGTTTTGCGCATGGCGAGTTTTGCGTGTGGCGAGTTTTATGTGTGGTGCCTTTTGAGTATGTGCAAGTTTTGTGTGAGGCAACTTTTGCATGTGTTGCAACTTTTGTGCATGTGGCAATTTTTCCGCATGTGCAAGTTTTGCGTGTGGCAAGTTTTCCATGAGGTGAGTTTTGCACTTGTGGCGAGTTTTGCAAGAGCCTAGTTTTTGCATGTGGCGAGTTCTGCGCGTGGCGAGTTTTGAGCGGCGACTTTTGTGTTTTGACTTTTATGTGGCGAGGTTGGTGTATTTGTGGTGAAAGTGTGCTGAGGGTAATATGTGTTCAAGCACGTGGTAGTGTGTGGCGCATTTTGTGTGTGTGTTCATATCCCCGTGTGTGGTGAGTATCCCATGTCGGGGCCCCACCTTAGCAACTGTACGGTATATACTCTTTGGCGCCATCGCTCTCATTCTTTAAGTCCCCCTTGTTCACATCTGGCAGCTGTCAATTTGCCTCCTACACTTTTCCTTTCATTTTTTCCCATTATGTAGATAGGGGCAAAATTGTTTGGTGAATTGGAAAGCGCGGGGTTAAAATTTCACCTCACAACATAGCCTATGACGCTCTCGGGGTCCAGAAGTGTGACTGTGCAAAATTTTGTGGCTGTAGCTGCGACGCCTCCAACACTTTTCCTTTTGCTTTTTCCCCATTATGTAGATAGGGGCAAAATTGTTTGGTGAATTGGAAAGCGCGGGGTTAAAATTTCACCTCACAACATAGCCTATGACGCTCTCGGGGTCCAGAAGTGTGACTGTGCAAAATTTTGTGGCTGTAGCTGCGACGCCTCCAACACTTTTCCTTTTGCTTTTTCCCCATTATGTAGATAGGGGCAAAATTGTTTGGTGAATTGGAAAGCACGGGGTTAAAATTTCACCTCACAACATAGCCTATGACGCTCTCAGGGTCCAGACGTGTGACTGTGCAAAATTTTGTGGCTGTAGCTACGACGCCTCCAACACTTTTCCTTTCACTTTTTTCCCCATTATGTACATAGGGGCAAAATTGTTTGGCGAATTGGAACGCGCGGGGTTAAAATTTCGCCTCACAACATAGCCTATAACGCTCTCGGGGTCCAGACGTGTGACTGTGCAAAATTTTGTGGCTGTAGCTGCGACGGTGCAAATGCCAATCCCGGACATACACACATACACACACACACACACACACACACACATACACACATTCAGCTTTATATATTAGATATAATGGACAATATAGAGATCTATCCAGTTGCTTAGGTAGAGGAGATGAGTCCCGGTGAAAAAATTTGACCTGGGCCCCCACCTGCATATTTGTCAGATGTATGGTCCCTTGTAGCATTCCAAATCCTGTGAAGACATATGTGTTTGCCCCCTCATGTACAGTGTCCCCATCTTGTAATAAAGTCCCCAATTCTTCATATAATAATAGCACCCATCCTGGCCCCTTATCGTAATAATGTCCCCATTCTAACCCATTCCTGTAATAATGTTCTCCATCCTTGACCTCATTCAGTAATAATATCCATCATCTTGATATAAAGTCTATATCCTTGGCCTCTTCCAGGTATAATGTCTTCCATCCTGGGCCCTTTCCTGGTAAAATGTCTCCCTTTCCCGGTATAATGTCCTCAATCTTTTGCCTCTTCCTGGTATAATGTCATCCATCCTGGGCCCTTTCCTGACATAATGTCTCCCTTTCCTGGTATAATGTCCTCAATCCTTTGACTCTTCCTCGTATAATGTCCTAAACCATTCCTGTAATAATGTTCCTCATCCTAGACCTCATTCAGTAATAATATCCACCATCTTGATATAAAGTCTTTATCCTTGGCCCCTTCCTGGTATAATGTCCTCCATCCTGGGTCTCCTCCAGGTATAATGGTCCTCCATCCTGGGCCTTTTCCTTGTATAATGTCCCCGATCCTTTGCTTCTTCCTGGTATAATGTCCTCCATCCTGGGCCTTTCCTGTTATAATGTCTCCCTTTCCTGGTATAATGTCCCCGACCCTTTGCTTCTTCCTGGTATAATGTCCCCGATCCTTTGCCTCTTCCTGGTATAATGCCCCCCATTCTGGGCTCCTTCCAGTAATTTATATCCCCCATCCCGGCATATTTTTCCAGTAATAATGTCCCTGTTCTACAGCTCTTCTCTAACAAAAGTAAAAAATGAAATAATTCTATTTAAATTCCCCCACTCCCACTACTTGTGACATCTTCCATAGCCGGAGCAGAAGGCGGCAGCTGACTTTAGCGTGAAAGTGACGGGAAGTGCATGCCATCACTAGTATGCGTCACTCGGTGAAGATTTGTGCCGCAGTGAATCTCAGCTCAATGTATGTCTGCAGGGCCCACCTACCCAGGCCTGGTGGCACTCACTGTGACCTCGATCGTTAGGCCCTTGGATCTATCTTTCTATATCCAGGCATGTAAACATATCAAAAGGACCTGTCTGTCTAGAGGAAAAAAGTTTAAAAGACATCTGGAGGCTTTTCCATAAATAGATAATATTACTAGATATCTGCTCTT
The DNA here is from genome assembly GCF_032444005.1 of Ranitomeya imitator. Classification (NCBI taxonomy): domain Eukaryota; kingdom Metazoa; phylum Chordata; class Amphibia; order Anura; family Dendrobatidae; genus Ranitomeya; species Ranitomeya imitator. The sequence goes on along the minus strand of NC_091286.1, from coordinate 320,903,673 downwards.
GATTACTGGAGAAGAGGGATGGATCCAGGAGTGGAGTCTAATTGCAGTATTTATTAGGAAGGAACATTGGCTACAGAACATTGGGTTTACTACAAATAGATAATAGATAACCTATCCACGTAACTATGTGACTTACATCCACAGTCCTCAGGTCCTTTGCACTGTTCCGTGCGGAGAAAACACTTGTCCTGTCCGTTTTGGCAGCCTCTGGTGTTATAGACCACCCTGGTACCAATGCCTGAAAAGAATGAGACATGAATTAGTTGTAGGAAAACACTGTAGGAACTTTTCTCAGTAGTCTTCTAGTGGAGGAGAACATCAGATGTCTACAGCTACTAATATATACATTATTCACGGCACCTAATTTACGTATCCAGACCTAGGACCATTTCTTATAAGTAACTCTAGGACTGCACAGATCACAATTATAGGAAACACCAACATGTTGGACAAATTAGTCCCCACTAGTCATAAAACTGTGTTATTTCCCTTGTGATAATGATGAAATCACACGACTGACGATCACAGACACAAGTGACTCCATTATTCCATACGGGAAGATCTACATTTACTCTTACAATTAGTTTGAGAGCCAAGAATAGGGAATACAGGATGGGAGGGGGTAACACATGAAAACTCCGCCATGAAATGTATCATGTGACTTAATAACAATCTCAGCCACTCAATAAAAGTTATATAAGAGCAAATATTCGGTATCTCTAATGAAGCAGAGTCCGACACCCATCAGATTACACTGGGTCCTATTAGGGATTGTCAGAAGGTTCTGGTGCCAGATGTGAAATGTTGTATGTGAAGGTTCGATCTTAATTGTGAGTTACTTACCGCATGTTTTTGAGCACGGACCAAAGATCAGGTGATTAGTGTTGCCTAGAAATGAAAAGTAGACATTAAAGAAGATATCTGCTGACAAAATCAGAAGTGAGATGTATTTCCTATACCTCCCTTTTATTACATGTAGAAGTTATTGTATCCAGCCCGCAGTATTACACCTCTATATCTTATCTATATATTATTTGATTAAACACTTGTATCAGTCCTGGCCATGTATTTAGCATTTGTTCCCTTATGACCTTTGACGTACATGTACGTCATAGGTCGTGTCCTTGTCTTTAATGCCCTTCCCATGTCAAGCCTGCATGTCTCCCAGTAGTTAATGGCTGATTCATGTGATTTTAACAGTTGTGGGTGGAGTAGTGCTCTGCCGATGGGTGTTAACCTGTTTAATGCCGCTATGAATCTCTGATATTTGCATTTAACATGTGCCGTGGGGGGGTCATATCAGAAGCTGATCGGAATACCCGTGACATGATTGTGGGGTGACGATGGGTTGCCATGACAGCTGGGGGTCTGCTGAAGATGCTTGTTGTGAGGATCCTCTTGTGAAAGTCAGCCTGTAGCTGGCGTTCATAGGAGAACGTGGTTTTAGCTATACATGGCAGTGTTTATCCACTGTTATGTATAGCACAATCAACCAGACAATCGCAGCTTCAAGTCCCTAAAGAGGACTATTGAGTAGAGTAAAAATGCAGTAAAAAATGAAAAAAGGTCATTAAAAATTAAACACTTAAAAAAAATAATTCTAAATACACTTTTGTTATCGCTGCATTTTTAAAAGTTCAATCTATCAAAATCTAAAATAAATTTTATGCTGTAAACAGCATAAATGAGAAAAAAAATTCGAAATTACCAGAATAAAAATTTTTGGCAGCCGCAACATTGCAATAAAAAGTGACCAAAACATTGAATCAACCCCAAAAGGGTCTCTGCAAAAATGTCAACTCAGGGGGGCAAAAACTAAGCCTTCACCCAGCCTAATGGGGTAAAAGCACTTACCTGCTGGGATCGTATGCTTGGGCCAGGAATCATGGCGGCGGATGATGACAGGCGCGCCTTCCACAGATGCTAATAGCACACTCACGATTAAAAGAAATCGAAAGAGCATTTCAGCCTGGAGAAATATCGCTTAATGTGTAATACACAGTGAGCTTCTCCAGACAAAGCCTCTTCCTGCAGCGTCGCTGCCTTATAACCACACATTCCGTGATGTCACAATGGACAACACAAGAAGCGGAACACGAGGAGCGGAACACGGGTCAGATAACGGCAACCACTAAACATGGAGCAGCTCCATCAATCTATATATGATTAGTATAATATTAATGGACAAGGACCAAGCCGCGTTAGAGGGAATTATGAATGTATGGGGGCCGCATAGAGAGACATTATTCATGTGTTGGGGCACAGGGAGACATTACTACTACTGGGCCACATAGGGTGACAATATTAACTCATGATGAACACATGGGGCACAGATTTACCAGATGAGTGCCACATAGGGGCCAATATTAATGTATGGGGGCAGCATAGGGGGACATTATTACTATATGGGGGCCAGAAAAAGGGACAAAATTACTGTATATGGGTCACATAGGAGGAAATGATTAAAAATTAAAATCGCCAAAGTAAAATTTTTGGCAGCCGCAACCTTACAATAAAAGGCGATCAAAACATTGAATCGACCCCAAAATGGTAACAGTAAGGCTATGTGCACAAGTTCAGGATTTCTCGCAGAAAATTCCTGAGAAAAACCTGACATTTTCTGCAAGAAATCCGCATGCGCTTTTGCCACGTTTTTGGTGCGTTTTTGATGCGTTTTTTACTGGACATTTCCCAATGCATTTTGTAATGGGAAATCCGCAAAAAAAACGCAAAATTAATGAACATGCTGCGTTTTTTACCGCGATGCATTTTTTTTGCGGAAAAAAACGCATCTTGTGCACAAAACATGCGGAATTCATTCTAAATGATGGGATGCCTATTGTATGCTGTTTTTTGCAGTTTTATAGCGTTTTTATCGGGAAAAAATACAAAAAAACAGCAACGTGTGCACACAGCCTAACACTGTCAACTCAGGGCGCAAAAAGTAAGCCTTGACCCAGCCTAATGAGGTTTACCCCATAATATGTGAATATTTGGAAAAGTACTTACCTGCTGGGATTGTAGGCTTTGGCCAGGAATCATGGCGGCGGATGATGACAGGCGCGCCTTCCACAGATGCTAATAGCACACTCGCGATTAAAAGAAATCGAAAGAGCATTTCAGCCTGGAGAAATATCGCTTAATGTGTAATACACAGTGAGCTTCTTCAGACAAAGCCTCTTCCTGCAGCGTCGCTGCCTTATAACCACACATTCCGTGATGTCACAATGGACAACACAAGGAGCGGATGATGTCATCAATCTATATATGATTAATATAATATTAATGGACAAGGACCAAGCCGCGTTAGAGGATATTATGAATGTATGGGGGCCACATAGAGAGACATTATTCATGTGTTGGGGCACAGGGAGACATTACTACTACTGGGCCACCTAGGGTGACAATATTAACTCATGATGAACACATGGGGGACAGTTTTACCAGATGAGTGCTACATAGGGGCCAATATTAATGTATGGGGGCAGCATAGGGGGACATTATTACTATATGGGAGCCAGATAAGGGGACAATATTACGGTATATGGGTCACATAGGAGGAAATGATTAATATATTAGAGGCACATAGAGGGACATTATTTTTTTTTAATTTAATTGTTTCTTGTATGTGGTAGTATTGGTACACTGTGTGCAAAACTATTAAAGGGGTTGTCAGGGACTTTAACACTGATGGGATATCCTTACATAGTAACATAGTTATTAAGGTTGAAGGAAGACTTTAAGTACATCTAGTTCAACCCATAGCCTAACCTTACATGCTTTAACATGTTGACCCAGAGGAAGGCAAAAAAATCCCATGTGGCAAAGAGTAAGATCCACATTGGGGAAAAAAATTCCTTCCCAACTCCACATACAGCAATTCATAGTTTCACTGTTCTTACAGTAAAGAATCCGCGTCTGTTATTATGCTTAAACCTTCTTTCCTCCAGACGCAGAGGATGCCCCCTTGTCCCTGTCTCAGGTCTATGATTAAAAAGATCATCAGAAAGGTCTTTGAACTGTCCCCTCATATATTTATACATTAAAATAAGATCACCACTTAGCCTTCGTTTTTCCAAACTAAATAGCCCCAAGTGTAATAACCTATCTTGGTATTGCAGACCCCCGAGTCCTCTAATAACCTTGATCGCTCTTCTCTGCACCCGCTCCAGTTCAGCTATGTCTTTCTTATACACAGGAGGCCAGAACAGTACACAATATTCTAAGTGTGGTCGCACTAGTGACTTGTATACAGGTAAAATGATGTTCTCCTCATGAGCATCTATGCCTCTTTTAATGCATCCCATTATTTTATTTGCCTTTGTAGCAGCTGCCTGACACTGGCCACTAATTGTGAGTTTGTCATCCACCCATACACCCAGGTCTTTTTCATTGACAGTTTTGCCCTGAGGTTTAGAATTAAGCACATAATTATACATCTTATTACTTCTACCCCAGTGCATGATCCTAAATTTATCCCCATTAAAGCTCATTTGCCATTTATCAGCCCAAGCTTCCAGTTTACATAAATCATCCTGTAATATAAAATTGTCCTCCTCTGTATTGATTACCCTGAAGAGTTTAGTGACATCTGCAAATATTGAAATTCTGCTCTGTATGCCCCCTACAAGGTCATTAATAAATATGCTAAAAAGAAGAGGTCCCAATACTGACCCCTGTTGTACTCCACTGCTAACCGTGACCCAGTCCGAGTGTGCTCCATTATTAACCACCCTGTTGTGAATTCTGTTGTCGAACTCCCTCCTGTGGTCGTGAATGGTACTTCGGCGACTTCTGTCTATGGGCTCCCTTTGGTGGCTTTGAGTGAAGCTGCTGCTTCTGAGGTTCTTTACACAGGTGACGTGAGTTATCCTTTGGTTGGCTGCTCTATTTAACTCCTCTCAGATCGTTACTCCATGCCAGCTGTCAATGTTTTTGCATTCGTTCAGTTCGCTCCTGGATCTCTCTGGTGACCTGCCTTCTCCTGCAGAAGCTAAGTTCCTTATAGTCTTATTTTGTTCTCTGTTTTCTTGTCCAGCAGGTTTTCATGATTTTCTCTTGCTAGCTGGAAGCTCTGGGATGCAGAGTGGCCCCTCCGCACTGTGAGTCGGTGTGGAGGTCTTTTTTGCACACTCTGCGTGGTCTTTTGTAGGTTTTTGTGCTGATCGCAAAGTTACCTTTCCTATCCTCTAGTAAGTCTGGCCTCCCTTTGCTGAAACCTGTTTCATCTCTGCGTTTGTGACTTTCATCTTACTCACAGTCAATATATGTGGGGGGCTTCCTTTACCTTTGGGGAATTTCTCTGAGGCAAGGTAGGCTTTATTTTCTATCTCTAGGGCTAGATAGTTCTTAGGCTGTGACGAGGCGCCTAGGTCTGGTCAGGAGCGCTCCACGGCTATTTTTAGTGTGTGATAGGATTAGGGCTTGCGGTCAGCAGAGCTCCCACATCCCAGAGCTCGTCCTGTATGAGGTTTAATTATCAGGTCAATCCGGGTGCTCCTAACCACCAGGTCATAACAGTACAGCTGGCCCAAAGTATTAATGCATCTCAATAGAGGGATAAGAGAACTTCTGAGACCATTTTTTTTTCTTTGCACTGTGTTTTGTCTTTCTTTTCCCCTAGACCTTTGGGTGGTTCAGGACACAGGTTGTTAGGTTTGCTAATGACAGGTGTTATGAAGGCAATCCAGAAACACAGTGTGCTTAGCGATCAGAGCGCACACAGTGATCTGACAAATACCCAAAAATACAAGAACGAGCTCTGAGACGTGGAAACTCTGTAGACTGCACACCTGATCCTATCCTAAACACAACTAAAAGCGGCTGTGGATTGCGCCTAACAACTACCTAGGCAACTCGGCACAGCCTAAGAAACTAGCTAGCCTGAAGATAGAAAAATAGGCCTGACTTGCCCCAGAGAAATTCCCCAAAGGAAAAGGCAGCCCCCCACATATAATGACTGTGAGTAAGATGAAAAGACAAAACGTAGGGATGAAATAGATTCAGCAAAGTGGGGCCCGATATTCTAGGACAGAGCGAGGACAGTAAAGCGAACTTTGCAGTCTACAAAAAACCCTAAAGCAAAACCACGCAAAGGGGGCAAAAAAAAACCACCGTGCCGAACTAACGGCACGGCGGTACACCCTTTGCGTCTCAGAGCTTCCAGCAAAACAAAAGACAAGCTGGACAGAAAAAAAGCAACAAAAAAGCAAAAAGCACTTAGCTATACAGAGCAGCAGGTCACAGGAACAATCAGGAGAAGCTCAGATCCAACACTGAAACATTGACAAGGAGCAAGGATAGCAGCATCAGGCGGAGTTAAGTAATGAAGCAGTTAACGAGCTCACCAGAACACCTGAGGGAGGAAGCTCAGAAGCTGCAGTACCACTTGTGACCACAGGAGTGAATTCAGCCACAGAATTCACAACAGTACCCCCCCCTTGAGGAGGGGTCACCGAACCCTCACCAGAGCCCCCAGGCCGACCAGGATGAGCCGCATGAAAGGCACGAACAAGATCGGAAGCATGAACATCAGAGGCAAAAACCCAGGAATTATCTTCCTGAGCATAACCCTTCCATTTAACCAGATACTGGAGTTTCCGTATAGAAACACGAGTATCCAAAATCATCTCCACAATATACTCCAATTCCCCCTCCACCAAAACCGGGGCAGGAGGCTCAACAGATGGAACCATAGGTGCCACGTATCTCCGCAACAACGACCTATGGAATACATTATGTATGGAAAAGGAGTCTGGGAGGGTCAAACGAAAAGACACAGGATTGAGAACCTCAGAAATCCTATACGGACCAATAAAACGAGGTTTAAATTTAGGAGAGGAAACCTTCATAGGAATATGACGAGAAGATAACCAAACCAGATCCCCAACACGAAGTCGGGGACCCACACGGCGTCTGCGATTAGCGAAAAGTTGAGCTTTCTCCTGGGACAAGATCAAATTGTCCACTACCTGAGTCCAGATCTGCTGCAACCTATCCACCACAGAATCCACACCAGGACAGTCCGAAGACTCAACCTGTCCTGAAGAGAAACGAGGATGGAACCCAGAATTGCAAAAAAATGGAGAAACCAAGGTAGCCGAGCTGGCCCGATTATTAAGGGCGAACTCAGCCAACGGCAAAAAGGACACCCAATCATCCTGGTCTGCAGAAACAAAACATCTCAGATATGTTTCCAAGGTCTGATTGGTTCGTTCGGTCTGGCCATTAGTCTGAGGATGGAAAGCCGAGGAAAAGGATAGGTCAATGCCCATCCTACCACAAAAGGCTCGCCAAAACCTTGAAACAAACTGGGAACCTCTGTCAGAAACAATATTCTCAGGAATGCCATGCAACCGAACCACATGCTGAAAGAACAAAGGTACCAAATCAGAGGAGGAAGGCAATTTAGCCAAGGGCACCAGATGGACCATTTTAGAAAAGCGATCACAGACCACCCAAATGACTGACATCTTTTGAGAAACGGGAAGGTCAGAAATGAAATCCATCGAAATATGTGTCCAAGGCCTCTTTGGGACCGGCAAGGGCAAAAGCAACCCACTGGCACGAGAACAGCAGGGCTTAGCCCTAGCACAAATCCCACAGGACTGCACAAAAGTACGTACATCCCGTGACAGAGATGGCCACCAGAAGGATCTAGCCACTAACTCTCTGGTACCAAAGATTCCAGGATGACCAGCCAACACCGAACAATGAAGTTCAGAGATAAGTTTATTAGTCCACCTATCAGGGACGAACAGTTTCTCTGCTGGACAACGATCAGGTTTATTCGCCTGAAATTTTTGCAGCACCCGCCGCAAATCAGGGGAGATGGCAGACACAATGACTCCTTCCTTGAGGATACCCGCTGGCTCAGATAAACCCGGAGAGTCGGGCACAAAACTCCTAGACAGAGCATCCGCCTTCACATTTTTAGAGCCCGGAAGGTACGAAATCACAAAGTCGAAGCGGGCAAAAAATAACGACCAACGGGCCTGTCTAGGATTCAAGCGCTTGGCAGACTCGAGATAAGTCAAGTTCTTATGATCAGTCAATACCACCACGCGATGCTTAGCTCCTTCAAGCCAATGACGCCACTCCTCGAATGCCCACTTCATGGCCAGCAACTCTCGATTGCCCACATCATAATTACGCTCAGCGGGCGAAAACTTCCTGGAAAAGAAAGCACATGGTTTCATCACTGAGCAATCAGAACCTCTCTGTGACAAAACCGCCCCTGCTCCAATCTCAGAAGCATCAACCTCGACCTGGAACGGAAGAGAAACATCTGGCTGACACAACACAGGGGCAGAACAAAAACGACGCTTCAACTCCTGAAAAGCTTCCACAGCAGCAGAAGACCAATTAACCAAATCAGCACCCTTCTTGGTCAAATCGGTCAATGGTTTGGCAATGCTAGAAAAATTACAGATGAAGCGACGATAAAAATTAGCAAAGCCCAGGAACTTTTGCAGACTTTTCAGAGATGTCGGCTGAATCCAATCCTGGATGGCTTGGACCTTAACTGGATCCATCTCGATAGTAGAAGGGGTAAAGATGAACCCCAAAAATGAAACTTTCTGCACACCGAAGAGACACTTTGATCCCTTCATAAACAAAGAGTTAGCACGCAGGACCTGAAAAACCATTCTGACCTGCTTCACATGAGACTCCCAATCATCTGAGAAGATCAAAATGTCATCCAAGTAAACAATCAGGAATTTATCCAGATACTCACGGAAGATGTCATGCATAAAAGACTGAAACACAGATGGAGCATTGGCAAGTCCGAACGGCATCACTAGATACTCAAAATGACCCTCGGGCGTATTGAATGCAGTTTTCCATTCATCTCCTTGCCTGATTCTCACCAGATTATACGCACCACGAAGATCTATCTTAGTGAACCAACTAGCCCCCTTAATCCGAGCAAACAAGTCAGATAACAATGGCAAGGGATACTGAAATTTAACAGTGATCTTATTAAGAAGGCGGTAATCAATACACGGTCTCAGCGAACCATCCTTCTTGGCTACAAAGAAGAAACCTGCTCCCAGTGGTGATGACGATGGGCGAATATGTCCCTTCTCCAGGGATTCCTTCACATAACTGCGCATAGCGGCGTGTTCGGGCACGGATAAATTAAATAATCGACCTTTAGGGAATTTACTACCAGGAATCAAATTGATAGCACAATCACAATCCCTATGCGGAGGTAGAGCATCGGACTTGGGCTCTTCAAATACATCCTGATAATCAGACAAGAACTCTGGGACCTCAGAAGGGGTGGATGACGAAATCGACAAAAATGGAACATCACCATGTACCCCCTGACAACCCCAGCTGGATACCGACATAGAGTTCCAATCCAATACTGGATTATGGGTTTGTAGCCATGGCAACCCCAACACGACCACATCATGCAGATTATGCAACACCAGAAAGCGAATAACTTCCTGATGTGCAGGAGCCATGCACATGGTCAGCTGGGCCCAGTATTGAGGTTTATTCTTGGCCAAAGGTGTAGCATCAATTCCTCTCAATGGAATAGGACACCGCAAAGGCTCCAAGAAAAACCCACAACGTTTAGCATAATCCAAATCCATCAGATTCAGGGCAGCGCCCGAATCCACAAACGCCATGACAGAAAACGATGACAAAGAGCATATCAAGGTAATGGACAGAAGGAATTTGGACTGTACAGTACCAATGACGGCAGACCTAGCGGACCGCTTAGTGCGCTTAGGACAATCAGAAATAGCATGAGTGGAATCACCACAGTAGAAACACAGACCATTCAGACGTCTGTATTCCTGCCGTTCAACTCTGGTCAAGGTCCTATCACACTGCATAGGCTCAGGTTTAACCTCAGGCAGTACCGCCAAATGGTGCACAGATTTACGCTCGCGCAAGCGTCGACCGATCTGAATGGCCAAAGACAAAGACTCATTCAAACCAGCAGGCATAGGAAATCCCACCATGACATCCTTAAAAGCCTCAGAGAGACCCTTTCTGAACAAAGCTGCCAGCGCAGATTCATTCCACTGAGTGAGTACTGACCATTTCCTAAATTTCTGACAATATACTTCTATATCATCCTGACCCTGGCACAAAGCCAGCAAATTTTTCTCAGCCTGATCCACTGAATTAGGCTCATCGTACAGCAATCCGAGCGCCAGGAAAAACGCATCGACACTACTCAATGCAGGGTCTCCTGGCGCAAGAGAAAATGCCCAGTCTTGAGGGTCGCCGCGCAAAAAAGAAATAATAATCAAAACCTGTTGAATAGGATTACCAGAAGAATGAGATTTCAAGGCCAGAAATAGCTTACAATTATTTTTGAAACTTAGAAACTTAGTTCTATCTCCAAAAAACAAATCAGGAATAGGAATTCTTGGTTCTAACATAGATTTCTGATCAATAGTATCTTGAATTTTTTGTACATTTATAACGAGATTATCCATTGAAGAGCACAGACCCTGAATATCCATGTCCACACCTGTGTCCAGAATCACCCAAATGTCTAGGGGAAAAAAAAAAAGTGAACACAGAGCAGAAAAAAAAAAAAAAAAATGATGTCAGAACTTTTTCTTTCCCTCTATTGAGAATCATTAGTTTGGCTCCTTGTACTGTTAGGTTTGCGAATGACAGGTGTTATGAAGGCAATCCAGAAACACAGTGTGCTTAGCGATCAGAGCGCACACCGTGATCTGACAAATACCCAAAAATACAAGAACGAGCTCTGAGACGTGGAAACTCTGTAGACTGCACACCTGATCCTATCCTAAACACAACTAAAAGCGGCTGTGGATTGCGCCTAACAACTACCTAGGCAACTCGGCACAGCCTAAGAAACTAGCTAGCCTGAAGATAGAAAAATAGGCCTGACTTGCCCCAGAGAAATTCCCCAAAGGAAAAGGCAGCCCCCCACATATAATGACTGTGAGTAAGATGAAAAGACAAAACGTAGGGATGAAATAGATTCAGCAAAGTGGGGCCCGATATTCTAGGACAGAGCGAGGACAGTAAAGCGAACTTTGCAGTCTACAAAAAACCCTAAAGCAAAACCATGCAAAGGGGGCAAAAAAAAACCACCGTGCCGAACTAACGGCACGGCGGTACACCCTTTGCGTCTCAGAGCTTCCAGCAAAACAAAAGACAAGCTGGACAGAAAAAAAGCAACAAAAAAGCAAAAAGCACTTAGCTATACAGAGCAGCAGGTCACAGGAACAATCAGGAGAAGCTCAGATCCAACACTGAAACATTGACAAGGAGCAAGGATAGCAGCATCAGGCGGAGTTAAGTAATGAAGCAGTTAACGAGCTCACCAGAACACCTGAGGGAGGAAGCTCAGAAGCTGCAGTACCACTTGTGACCACAGGAGTGAATTCAGCCACAGAATTCACAATAACAGGTGTAGATATGGACATTCAAGGTCTGTCCTCTTGTGTGGATCATCTCACTGCAAGGGTACAAAACATTCAAGATTTTGTGGTTCAGAATCCTATGTTAGAGCCTAGAATTCCTATTCCTGACTTATTTTCTGGGGATAGATCTAGGTTCTTGAATTTCAAAAATAATTGTAAACTGTTTCTAGCTTTGAAACCCCGCTCCTCTGGTGACCCCGTTCAACAGATAAAAATCATTATTTCTTTGTTACGTGGTGACCCTCAAGACTGGGCATTTTCCCTTGCGCCAGGAGATCCTGCATTGCATGATGTTGATGCGTTTTTTCTGGCGCTTGGATTGCTTTATGATGAACCAAATTCAGTGGATCAGGCAGAGAAAATCTTGCTGGCTTTGTGTCAGGGAAGGGATGAAGCGGAGGTGTACTGTCAGAAGTTTAGAAAGTGGTCTGTGCTTACTCAGTGGAATGAATGTGCCCTGGTGGCAATTTTCAGAAAGGGTCTTTCTGAAGCCCTTAAGGATGTCATGGTGGGATTTCCCACGCCTGCTGGTCTGAATGAGTCTATGTCTTTGGCCATTCAGATCGATCGGCGCATGCGTGAGCGCAAAGCTGTGCACCATATGGCGGTATTCTCTGAGCATAGGCCTGAGCCTATGCAGTGTGATAGGACTTTGACCAGAGCTGAACGGCAAGAACACAGACGTCGGAATGGGCTGTGTTTTTACTGTGGTGAATCCACTCATGCTATCTCCGATTGTCCTAAGCGCACTAAGCGGTTCGCTAGGTCTGCCACCATTGGTACGGTACAGTCTAAATTTCTTTTGTCCGTTACTCTGATTTGCTCTCTGTCGTCCTATTCTGTAATGGCATTTGTGGATTCAGGCGCTGCCCTGAATTTGATGGACTTGGAGTTTGCCAGGCGCTGTGATTTTTTCTTGGAGCCCATGCAGTATCCTATTACATTGAGAGGAATTGATGCTACGCCTTTGGCCAAGAATAAGCCTCAGTACTGGACTCAATTGACCATGTGCATGGCTCCTGCACATTAGGAGGATATTCGCTTTTTGGTGTTGCATAATCTGCATGATGTGGTCGTTTTGGGTTTGCCATGGCTACAGGTCCATAATCCAGTGTTGGATTGGAAATCTATGTCTGTGTCCAGCTGGGGTTGTCAGGGGGTACATGGTGATGTTCCATTGCTGTCAATTTCGCCTTCCACTCCTTCTGAAGTCCCTGAGTTTTTATCAGATTACCGGGATGTATTTGAAGAGCCCAAATCTGGTGCCCTACCTCCTCATAGGGATTGCGACTGTGCTATTAATTTGATTCCTGGTAGTAAGTTTCCCAAGGGCCGTCTGTTTAATTTATCTGTGCCAGAGCACGCCGCTATGCGGAGTTATATAAAGGAATCCTTGGAGAAGGGTCATATTCGTCCGTCGTCGTCACCATTGGGAGCAGGGTTCTTTTTTGTGGCCAAGAAGGATGGTTCTTTGAGACCTTGTATTGATTACCGCCTTCTTAATAAGAACACAGTCAAATTTCAGTATCCTTTGCCGCTGCTGTCTGATTTATTTGCTCGGATTAAGGGGGCTAGTTGGTTCACCAAGATAGATCTTCGTGGTGCGTATTATCTTGTGCGAATTAAACAGGGTGATGAATGGAAAACGGCATTTAATTCGCCCGAGGGCCATTTTGAGTACCTGGTTATGCCATTCGGGCTTTCTAATGCTCCATCTGTGTTTCAGTCCTTTATGCATGACATCTTCCGAGAGTACCTGGATAGATTCATGATTGTATATTTGGATGACATATTGGTCTTTTCGGATGATTGGGAGTCTCATGTGAAGCAGGTCAGAATGGTGTTCCAGGTCCTTCGTGCGAATTCCTTGTTTGTGAAGGAGTCAAAGTGTCTCTTTGGAGTTCAGAAGGTTTCATTTTTGGGTTTCATTTTTTCCCCTTCTGCTATCGAGATGGACCCTGTTAAAGTTCAGGCCATTTACGATTGGACTCAGCCGACATCTGTGAAGAGCTTACAGAAGTTCCTGGGCTTTGCTAATTTTTATCGTCGCTTCATCGCTAATTTTTCCAGTATTGCTAAACCGTTGACTGATTTGACCAAGAAAGGTGCTGATGTGGTCAATTGGTCCTCTGCGGCTGTAGAGGCTTTTCAGGAGTTGAAGCGTTGTTTTGCTTTTGCCCCTGTGTTTTGCTGCTGTTTTTTCTAATTTTTGGAGTATCTCTGAATCCTCTTTTTGTGCTTTTGCTGTTTAGAGATAGGACTCATAAGCGTGAGGACCCTTGACGTGGGTTATGAGCTTGCGTATTTTGGCCAGAATATAAACCAATACCTCACATAATATTTTTTAATGTGTTTTTTGCACTTTTTTTCGGGGTGCAGTTGGGCCCATTTTCTGCTTGTAAACTGTGGTGTCTGTGCACATGGGGTGCATTTGGATAGCGCTGGGCAGGCCCGCCTGATCTAATAGAAGGGTGTCACTACTAGGCCTGCCTGGATGCTGTGCATCTCCATTGTGTGAACAGCGCCACATACAAGTTTTTATGTGCAGCTATGTGCAAAGCAGCCACCCCCTCCATTAGTTTGGTAGCTGGTGAGTGGCTGCGTCATCGGTTATGCTGCACCTGTGTTTCTATTTTACCACATGGGTCCACTGCATCCTGTTAGTGCATTTGTTTGGAGGCCTAGGCAGGTAAGAACCTCTGCCGTGTTTTGCTGCTGTTTTTTCTAATTTTTGGAGGATCTCTGAATCCTCTTTTTGTGCTTTTGCTGTTTAGAGATAGGATTCATAAGCGTGAGGACCCTTGACGTGGGTTATGAGCTTGCGTATTTTGGCCAGAATATAAACCAATACCTCACATAATATTTTTTTTATGTGTTTTTTGCACTTTTTTTCGGGGTGCAGTTGGGCCCATTTTCTGCTTGTAAACTGTGGTGTCTGTGCACATGGGGTGCATTTGGATAGCGCTGGGCAGGCCCGCCTGATCTAATAGAAGGGTGTCACTACTAGGCCTGCCTGGATGCTGTGCATCTCCATTGTGTGAACAACGCCACATACAAATTTTTATGTGCAGCTATGTGCCAAGCAGCCACCCCCTCCATTAGTTTGGTAGCTGGTGAGTGGCTGCGTCATCGGTTATGCTGCACCTGTGTTTCTATTTTACCACATGGGTCCACTGCATCCTGTTAGTGCATTTGTTTGGAGGCCTAGGCAGGTAAGAACCTCTGCCGTGTTTTGCTGCTGTTTTTTCTAATTTTTGGAGGATCTCTGAATCCTCTTTTTGTGCTTTTGCTGTTTAGAGATAGGACTCAAAAGCGTGAGGACCCTTGACGTGGGTTATGAGCTTGCGTATTTTGGCCAGAATATAAACCAATACCTCACATAATATTTTTTTTATGTGTTTTTTGCACTTTTTTTCGGGGTGCAGTTGGGCCCATTTTCTGCTTGTAAACTGTGGTGTCTGTGCACATGTGGGGTGCATTTGGATAGCGCTGGGCAGGCCCGCCTGATCTAATAGAAGGGTGTCGCTACTAGGCCTGCCTGGATGCTGTGCATCTCCATTGTGTGAACAGCGCCACATACAAGTTTTTATGTGCAGCTATGTGCCAAGCTGCCACCCCCTCCATTAGTTTGGTAGCTGGTGAGTGGCTGCGTCATCGGTTATGCTGCACCTGTGTTTCTATTTTACCACATGGGTCCACTGCATCCTGTTAGTGCATTTGTTTGGAGGCCTAGGCAGGTAAGAACCTCTGCCGTGTTTTGCTGCTGTTTTTTCTAATTTTTGGAGATTCTCTGAATCCTCTTTTTGTGCTTTTGCTGTTTAGAGATAGGACTCATAAGCGTGAGGACCCTTGACGTGGGTTATGAGCTTGCGTATTTTGGCCAGAATATAAACCAATACCTCACATAATATTTTTTTTATGTGTTTTTTGCACTTTTTTTCGGGGTGCAGTTGGGCCCATTTTCTGCTTGTAAACTGTGGTGTCTGTGCACATGGGGTGCATTTGGATAGCGCTGGGCAGGCCCGCCTGATCTAATAGAAGGGTGTCGCTACTAGGCCTGCCTGGATGCTGTGCATCTCCATTGTGTGAACAGCGCCACATACAAGTTTTTATGTGCAGCTATGTGCCAAGCAGCCACCCCCTCCATTAGTTTGGTAGCTGGTGAGTGGCTGCGTCATCGGTTATGCTGCACCTGTGTTTCTATTTTACCACATGGGTCCACTGCATCCTGTTAGTGCATTTGTTTGGAGGCCTAGGCAGGTAAGAACCTCTGCCGTGTTTTGCTGCTGTTTTTTCTAATTTTTGGAGGATCTCTGAATCCTCTTTTTGTGCTTTTGCTGTTTAGAGATAGGACTCATAAGCGTGAGGACCCTTGACGTGGGTTATGAGCTTGCGTATTTTGGCCAGAATATAAACCAATACCTCACATAATATTTTTTTTATGTGTTTTTTGCACTTTTTTTCGGGGTGCAGTTGGGCCCATTTTCTGCTTGTAAACTGTGGTGTCTGTGCACATGGGGTGCATTTGGATAGCGCTGGGCAGGCCCGCCTGATCTAATAGAAGGGTGTCACTACTAGGCCTGCCTGGATGCTGTGCATCTCCATTGTGTGAACAGCGCCACATACAAGTTTTTATGTGCAGCTATGTGCCAAGCAGCCACCCCCTCCATTAGTTTGGTAGCTGGTGAGTGGCTGCGTCATCGGTTATGCTGCACCTGTGTTTCTATTTTACCACATGGGTCCACTGCATCCTGTTAGTGCATTTGTTTGGAGGCCTAGGCAGGTAAGAACCTCTGCCGTGTTTTGCTGTTGTTTTTTCTAATTTTTGGAGGATCTCTGAATCCTCTTTTTGTGCTTTTGCTGTTTAGAGATAGGACTCATAAGCGTGAGGACCCTTGACGTGGGTTATGAGCTTGCGTATTTTGGCCAGAATATAATCCAATACCTCACATAATATTTTTTTTATGTGTTTTTTGCACTTTTTTTCGGGGTGCAGTTGGGCCCATTTTCTGCTTGTAAACTGTGGTGTCTGTGCACATGGGGTGCATTTGGATAGCGCTGGGCAGGCCCGCCTGATCTAATAGAAGGGTGTCGCTACTAGGCCTGCCTGGATGCTGTGCATCTCCATTGTGTGAACAGCGCCACATACAAGTTTTTATGTGCAGCTATGTGCCAAGCAGCCACCCCCTCCATTAGTTTGGTAGCTGGTGAGTGGCTGCGTCATCGGTTATGCTGCACCTGTGTTTCGATTTTACCACATGGGTCCACTGCATCCTGTTAGTGCATTTGTTTGGAGGCCTAGGCAGGTAAGAACCTCTGCCGTGTTTTGCTGCTGTTTTTTCTAATTTTTGGAGGATCTCTGAATCCTCTTTTTGTGCTTTTGCTGTTTAGAGACCCTGTGTTGTGCCAGCCAGATGTTTCGCTCCCTTTTCAGGTTGAGGTTGATGCTTCTGAAATTGGAGCAGGGGCTGTTTTGTCGCAAAGAAGTTCTGATGGCTCGGTGATGAAACCCTGTGCCTTCTTTTCTAGAAAATTCTCGCCTGCTGAGCGCAATTATGATGTGGCCAATCGGGAGTTGTTGGCCATGAAGTGGGCATTCGAGGAGTGGCGACATTGGCTTGAAGGAGCTAAACATCGTGTGGTCGTCTTGACGGATCACAAGAATTTGACTTATCTCGAGTCTGCCAAACGGTTGAATCCTAGACAGGCTCGATGGTCGCTCTTTTTCTCCCGTTTTGATTTTGTGGTTTCATACCTTCCGGGATCTAAGAATGTGAAGGCTGACGCCCTGTCAAGGAGTTTTGTGCCTGACTCTCCGGGTGTTCCGGAGCCGGCGGGTATTCTTAAAGAAGGGGTAATTTTGTCTGCCATTTCCCCTGATTTGCGGCGTGTGCTGCAAAAGTTTCAGGCTGATAGACCTGACCGTTGTCCTACGGAGAAACTGTTTGTTCCTGATAGATGGACTAGTAGAGTTATCTCTGAGATTCATTGTTCAGTGTTGGCTGGTCATCCTGGAATCTTTGGTACCAGAGATTTGGTGGCTAAATCCTTTTGGTGGCCTTCTTTGTCACGGGATGTGCGTTCTTTTGTGCAGTCCTGTGGGACTTGTGCTCGGGCTAAACCCTGCTGTTCTCGTGCCAGTGGGTTGCTTTTGCCCTTGCCGATCCCGAAGAGGCCCTGGACGCATATTTCCATGGATTTTATTTCTGATCTCCCTGTTTCTCAAAAGATGTCGGTCATTTGGGTGGTTTGTGATCGCTTCTCTAAGATGGTCCATTTGGTACCCTTGTCTAAATTGCCTTCCTCCTCTAATTTGGTGCCATTGTTTTTCCAGCATGTGGTTCGTTTGCATGGCATTCCAGAAAACATCGTCTCGGACAGAGGTTCCCAGTTTGTTTCGAGGTTTTGGCGGTCCTTTTGCGCTAAGATGGGCATTGATTTGTCTTTTTCTTCGGCTTTCCATCCTCAGACTAATGGCCAAACCGAACGAACTAATCAGACTTTGGAGACATATCTGAGATGCTTTGTTTATGCTGATCAGGATGATTGTGTAGCTCGGCTACTTTAGTTTCTCCTTTTTTCTGTAATTCTGGTTTCCATCCTCGTTTCTCTTCAGGGCAGGTTGAGCCTTCGGACTGTCCTGGTGTGGATGCGGTGGTGGACAGGTTGCAGCAGATTTGGACTCATGTGGTGGACAATTTGACATTGTCCCAGGAGAAGGCTCAACGTTTCGCTAACCCCCGGCGTTGTGTTGGTCCCCGACTTCGTGTTGGGGATTTGGTTTGGTTGTCATCTCGTCACGTTCCTATGAAGGTTTCCTCTCCTAAGTTTAAGCCTCGTTTCATTGGACCATATAAGATTTCTTAAGTTCTTAATCCTGTGTCATTTCGTTTGGATCTTCCAGCTTCTTTTGCCATCCATAATGTGTTCCATAGGTCGTTGTTGCGGAGATACGTGGCGCCTATGGTTCCCTCCGTTGATCCTCCTGCCCCGGTGTTGGTCGAGGGGGAGTTGGAGTATTTGGTGGAGAAGATTTTGGATTCTCGTGTTTTGAGACGGAAACTCCAGTACCTGGTCAAGTGGAGGGGTTATGGTCAGGAAGATAATTCCTGGGTTTTTGCCTCTGATGTTCATGCTGCCGATCTGGTTCATGCCTTTCATTTGGCTCATCCTGATCGGCCTGGGGGCTCTGGTGAGGGTTCGGTGACCCCTCCTCAAAGGGGGGGGTACTGGTCGTGAATGGTACTTCGGCGAGTTCTGTCTATGGGCTCCCTCTGGTGGCTTTGAGTGAAGCTGCTGCTTCTGAGGTTCTTTACACAGGTGACGTGGGTTATCCTTTGGTTGGCTGCTCTATTTAACTCCTCTCAGATCGTTACTCCATGCCAGCTGTCAATGTTTTTGCATTCGTTCAGTTCGCTCCTGGATCTCTCTGGTGACCTGCCTTCTCCTGCAGAAGCTAAGTTCCTTATAGTCTTATTTTGTTCTCTGTTTTCTTGTCCAGCTGGTTTTCATGATTTTGTCTTGCTAGCTGGAAGCTCTGGGATGCAGAGTGGCCCCTCCGCACTGTGAGTCGGTGTGGAGGTCTTTTTTGCACACTCTGCGTGGTCTTTTGTAGGGTTTTGTGCTGATCGCAAAGTTACCTTTCCTATCCTCTGTCTATTTAGTAAGTCTGGCCTCCCTTTGCTGAAACCTGTTTCATCTCTGCGTTTGTGACTTTCATCTTACTCACAGTCAATATATGTGGGGGGCTTCCTTTACCTTTGGGGAATTTGTCTGAGGCAAGGTAGGCTTTATTTTCCATCTCTAGGGCTAGATAGTTCTTAGGCTGTGACGAGGTGCCTAGGTCTGGTCAGGAGCGCTCCACGGCTATTTTTAGTGTGTGTGATAGGATTAGGGCTTGCGGTCAGCAGAGCTCCCACATCCCAGAGCTCGTCCTGTATGAGGTTTAATTATCAGGTCATTTCGGGTGCTCATAACCACCAGGTCATAACACCACCCTTTGTTTCCTATCCCTGAGCCAGCTCTTAATCCACTTACACATATTTTCCCCTATCCCCATTATTCTCATTTTATGTATCAACCTTTTGTGTGGCACCGTATCAAAAGCTTTTGAAAAGTCCATATACACTACGTCCACTGGGTTCCCTTGGTCTAATCCGGAACTTACCTCTTCATGGAAGCTGATCAGATTAGTCTGACATGAATGGTCCCTAGTAAACCCGTGCTGATACTGGGTCATGAGGTTATTCCTCTTCAGATACTCCAGCATAGCATCC
This sequence comes from Ranitomeya imitator, assembly GCF_032444005.1. Classification (NCBI taxonomy): domain Eukaryota; kingdom Metazoa; phylum Chordata; class Amphibia; order Anura; family Dendrobatidae; genus Ranitomeya; species Ranitomeya imitator. The sequence continues at coordinate 320,883,971 of NC_091286.1, read as the reverse complement.
CTTAGAATGCCCTCCAGGATTTTACCCACAGTAGAGGTTAAGCTTACTGGCCTATAGTTACCGAGTTCAGTTTTTGTCCCCTTTTTGAATATTGGCACCACATTTGCTATACGCCAGTCCTGTGGTACAGACCCTGTTATTATGGAATCTTTAAAGATTAAAAATAATGGTCTATCAATGACTGTACTTAGTTCCTACAGTACTAGGGGGTGTATCCCATCTGGGCCCGGAGATTTGTCAATTTTAGTGATTTTTAGACGCTGCCGTACTTCCTGCTGGGTTAAGCAGGTGACATTTAATTGGGAATTTTCGTTATCACTAGTCATTTTGTCTGCCATGGGATTTTCTTGTGTAAATACTAATGAAAAAAAGTCATTTAGCATATTGGCCTTTTCCTCATCCTTATCCACCATTTCACCCAGACTATTTTTAAGGGGGCCAACACTATCATTTTTTAGTTTCTTACTATTTATGCAGTTAAAAAGTATTTTGGGATTATTTTTACTCTCTCTGGCAATGAGTCTCTCTGTCTCAGTTTTTGCTGCCTTGACTTGCGTTTTACAGAATTTATTTAGTTTTCTGTCTTTATTTAATGCCTCATCACCACCTACTTCCTTTAATTCCCTAATGCTTTCTTTTTGTCACTTATTGCGCCCCTTACAGCTCTATTTAGCCATATTGGTTTCCTCCTATTTCTAGTATGTGTATTCCCATATGGTATATACTGTGCACAGGTCCTATCCAGGATGCTAATAAACGTCTCCCATTTTCCCCTATTGGACAAACAATCAGTAGATTTGGTTTCCAGTACCATCTCTATGCTGATGACACCCAATTATACACTTCTTCTCCTGATATCACGCCGGCCTTTTTAGAAAACACCAGTGATTGTCTTACCGCTGTCTCTAACATCATGTCCTCCCTCTATCTGAAACTGAACCTGTCAAAAACTGAACTCCTCGTGTTTTATTCCTCTACTAACCTACCTTTGCCTGACATTGCCATCTCCGTGTGTGGTTCCACCATTACTCCAAAGCAACATGCCCGCTGCCTTTGGGGTCATACTTGATTCTGAGCTTTCATTCACCCCCCACATCCGATCACTGCCTCATTCTTCTTATCTGTATCTCAAAAACATTTCTAGAATTCGCCCTTTTCTTACTTTCGACTCTGCAAAAACTCTCACTGTTTCATTCATTCATTCTCATCTGGACTATTGTAACTCTATACTATTCGGCCTCCCTCTTACCAAACTCTCCCCTCTCCAATCTGTCCTGAATGCTGCTGCTGCCAGGATCATATTCCTCACCAACCGTTACACCGATGCCTCTACCTTGTGCCAATCATTACACTGGATACCCATCCACTCCAGAATCCAGTACAAAACTATTACCCTCATCCACAAAGCACTCCATGGCTCAGCACCACTCTACATATCCTCTCTGGTCTCAGTCTACCACCCTACCCGTGCCCTCCGCTCCACTAATGACATCAGGTTAGCATCCTTAATAATCAAAACCTCCCATTCCCGTCTCCAAGACTTTACATGTGCTGCGCCGATTCTTTGGAATGCACTACCCAGGTTAACACGATTAATCCCCAATCCCCACAGTTTTAAGCATGCCCTAAAAACTCATTTGTTCAGATTGGCCTACCGCCTCAACGCATTAACCTAACTATCCCTGTGTGGCCCATTCAAAAAAAAAAAAAACTTAAACCATAATCAGGTTCCTCGCATCATGTTCTCATACACTTTATGCAGTTAATAGCCTCTGTGCCTGTACTGCTACATACTTAGGCAGTGAACTGTTTCATGAAGCTTTACATGAACACCTGATCCTTACACTATGGCTGGTCCGAATAACTAAAGCAATTGTTACCATCCACCTCTCCTGTCTCCCCTTTTTCCTCATAGTTTGGAAGCTTACGAGCAGGGCCCTCATTCCTCTTGGTATCTATTTTGAACTGTGATTTCTGTTATGCTGTAATGTCTATTGTCTGTACGAGTCCCCTCTATAATGTGTAAAGCACTGCGGAATATGTTGGCGCTATATGAATAAAATAATTATTTTTATTTGTGTATTTTTATGTCTCAGGATATCGTCCCAGTTAATTGCACTAAGATCATCTCTCATCCATTGGAAATTTGTCCTCCTGAAGTTTAGTGACCTTGTAACCCCTCGACTGCACATCTTATTAAAGGATGCATGAAAACTTATTATTTTGTGATCACTATTCCCCAAGTGACCTCCAAGCCTTATATTTGCTATGCGGTCTGGCCTGTTGGTTAATATTAGGTCTAGCAGTGCCCACCTTCTTGTTGGGTCCTGAACCAGCTGTGAAAGGTAATTGTCTCTCATAGTTGTCAAAAACCTTTTCTGGAACTGCAGGTTTCTGTTCCCTTATCTATTTCAGGGTAGTTGAAGTTCCCCATAATAATGACTTCTCCTGAGTCGCAGTTTCATCTATTTGCTTTACGAGGATATTCTTTGTTGCTTCTATGATTTTTGGAGACTTATAACTAACCCCTTTCAGTAATTTATTATTTTTTCCCCCTTCCCTTATCTCCACCCACAGGGACTCTACATTTTCATTAGATTCACCTATATTATCACGCAGGATGGGTTTTAAGGATGATTTTACATATAAACACACACCTCCTCCTCTCTTATCCATTAGGATGAGTCATCAATGTCTTATCCTTGGGGGTGCATCACCTGGTACACCCGCAGATCAGCTGTTCCTCGCGTCAGTTAAGGAGCCAAGGGGTAACGCTCCTCCTTGTGGAGAGTGACATGTTCAGCATGCCAAGATGAGGAGACTTTTAAGCCGCAATGTTCCTCTGGGAAATATGCAAATTGTCTCTTCAGAGAGGAAGAGAACTAGAACTTTAGTGCCATTTATAGAAAGTAGCCATCCTAAAAGTCCATGTTGACCCTTTGGGAACTGCACAGCTCCATGAACTGTATAGTGGCCAGAGCAGAGTACTGCACATCCACCAGCAATTCAAGGACAGATGTGCAGTACCCGGCCGTGACCACTTTTCCATCAACAGAGCTGTGCAGCTCCGAAATGAGTACCGTAGTTCCAGTTGCCGAGCTGTAATGTGACTAAAAGTAGATGACATGCACATCCGGCCACATCAACATAAAAAATGTAGATACTTTATTGATATACACAGAACAACACAGAATAATTTAAAAGACATTTAAAAGTCAAAAAGACACAAATGCTCGCAAAGGGGCTGTGACTTGCCTTTCCTTCTACCACAAAAAATAAAGATGGAAAATACTAGAGGCTCTTGTCCAGAGATTTGTGAAAATAACACTATGATCAGCACCAAACTGTATGTACTCTATAAGCTTAACAAAGTAGTACACCCCTCATAAACTAAAATATAGATATAGGTGTGACATGTAGTCATGCAGATTCTCACTTATAATCCATCAAAATAAAGGTGATGGGCTCAGTGTCTCCTATGTGGTAAATGTAAACTCAAGCCATTAATTCATCCAGACATTTAAAAGGCAACATGAGGCCCGACACATAAGTTATTTCCACTTGCAGGACTGAATCATAAATTAATCCTTCAGGCCAGAGGCGTAGCTAGGATTTTGGTTCAGGGAGGCTAAATTTCTGAGGGCCCCTAACCAGGTAACCTTGATTAAAACTGGGTGATGTACCCTAACAGTGGAGGAGAACCTCAGCAGATGACAGCGCTGTTACTGAAGATAATCTCTATATTAAGACCAATATTGATATTACAGCCATAGGGTCAGTGGTAGATACCAGTCCTACAGAACATATAAGACATCACAGCACAATTACAGATAATGACTTACCGCTGGAATCGTTCATTTTTCCCATCTGGCCCAGACCGACATGATAACTTCTTCCAGCCACGACTCGGCTGTAGAGAATACAACAAAGACACATTTCACTTCTCACATTCCAGCCCCATCACCATCTATTCCCAACCTGCACAAACTCCTCATCCTGCTGATACCCCAATACTGAGCCGCTGCTGTATGTGTCCCTATTACTGCCCCTGCTGTGTGGTTCTCTGTGCCTTCTAAATTCTAAAGCACCCCTCTATAATATAGTAATGCCGGATGCAAGTACCCTAGAAAACAGTGCCCACATTTTGCCCCCTAAAAAGTAATAATGCCATGTGTGCCCCTTTGATAGTTACAGTAACCTGAGTTCCCCTATAACCATAAGTGCCCACTTTACATTTAATGATGTCCCGATTCTCCCCCTTGTACAGCTTCCCTATACACAGTATGATGCTCTCTTATACACAGTATAATTCCTGTATAGTACCACCCCCACAGTATACTGACCCCTTAGTAGCCCCCAAATTGTTTGATGGCTCCAACACTGTATGATGGCCCCCTCACTGTAACCTGCACACTGTATGAAGGCCCCTCACTGTAATCTCCACACTGTGTGATGGTCCCTTACTGTAATCTCCACACTGTATGATGGCCCCTAGATCACCTCTATATAGTATAATGCACCAGATAGTCCTAAATATAGTAAAATGCACTCCCCATAGGCCTACTCTATGTTGTATAATGCACCCCCATAAGCAGACTCTATAGCACAAGGCAGCACCCCCATAGGCAGACCTTGTAGTATAAGACAGCACCCCAGAGGCAGACCTTGCAGTATAAGGCAGCAACCTCCATAGGCAGACCATGTAGTATAAGGCAGAACCCATAGGCAGACTTTAATATAAGGCAGCACCCCCATAAGCATTCCCTTCTCACCATCTAGAGAGCGTCTGTGCTGTTATGATCCGGTGACCTTGGAGCCGCATGGAACTTTCTCTGGAGTTGGTGGAAACTATACTGACCGCATATCCTGAACTTATCACAGCAACTAGAAGTAGCCGTGGGGTGTGCCTAACAAATCCTAGACACCTCGACACAGCCGGAGGACTAAATACCCCTATAGATGAAAATAGGAACACTACCTTGCCTCAGAGCAGAACCCCAAAGGATAGGCAGCCCCCACAAATATTGACTGTGAGTAGTAGAGGAAAGACACACGCAGGCAGGAAACAGGATTTAGCAAAAGAGGCCACTCTAGCTAAAATAGGAAAGGATAGGATAGTATACTAAGCGGTCAGTATTAAAACCCTTCCAAAAATATCCACAGCAGAAAATACAAAAAACTCCACCATCTAACTAAAGATGTGGAGCGTAGATCTGCAACTCAAGAGAATCCAGCAAGACAGAGAAAAACACTGACTCAATCAAAGCTGGACAAGAGAAAACAAATGAATAGCACAGAATTATTAAGCACACAGCATGTGTGCCACAGAAACAAAAACCAGACACTTATCTTTGCTGAAATGGCAGCAAGGCTGGAGGAACCAGACAAAGATCCAAAACCTCCCAGAACCATGGACAACTGGCAAGGACTAATGAATCCTGCATACCTAAATATCCCAGTCAGAACTGCAATCAGCAGACACACCTGGCCAGGACTGCGACTCAGGGACAACTGCATTCCCACCTACAACCACTGGAGGGAACCCAAAAGCAGAATTCACAACACTGTGCACACAGCGGTAAGCATTGCGGATACTATCTCAGTACGCGCCTTGTGTTATTTTCTCATATCTGCTCTGCAGCACTTCATAGCATGGCATAGTGTGTCTTTTTTATTTCCCATTTGGGCTGCACCTGGCTTTGTGCCAGATCTTAGGCTACGTTCACATTGGCGTTCCGCCAATGTGCGTCGCTGTTGCGCCGGCGATGCAGCGGCGACGCGCCCCTATGTTTAACATAGGGGACGCGTGCGTTTTTTGGGTGGCGTTTTTCGACACTTGCGTCGTTTCCGACGCTAGCGTCGGACGCAAGAAAATGCAACAAGTTGCATTTTCTGTGCGTCCGATTTTGGTAAAAAAACGACGCACGCGTCGCAAAACGCGCGCGTTTGCGCGCGTTTTTCCGTGCGTCGCGCGTTGCGTCGCCGACGCAGGGCGGCGCAACGCTAGTGTGAACGTAGCCTTACTTGTTACTCTTGCCGCTCTTCGCAGATTACAGCCATAACTATAAGCATATTTCACTGGCGATGTGGATATTGTTGTAAGCGCTCTCTATATGTCAACTTACACGCACTATTTATTATATAGAGCCTTGTAGCATAGTACAGCGTGTATTGAGTTTACGCCCACCTGGGCTGTATCCAGCTATATATTGGAATTACCTGCCTCTCTTGCCGCTGTTTACAAACTATAGCCACAACCATAATATTTAACCCCTGTGTCAGCGTTTTATACATAACTGCTATGACATAACATTGTGCTGTGGTTATTAAGGCTGGGCTCTATATTACTGCATGACATGCACTTATTTTTATATGTATCCGCCGCACTATTTATGTTGCTCTTAAAGGGCTGAAGTTATATGATAATTATATCTTGATATATAACTACTGTTAAAACTTTGTTATTGGCCTGCTGTGTGCACATTACCATATACTGCATATCCTGAAACCTTATCATATCTTATGTGTTTTTAAAAAAATATTTGTTTAAATAAATTTCTACTTTTTTCTATATAATATGATTCGAGTCACTCCTCTATTTTGCTCCTGAGTCCTATAGTATCTATGGGGTCTGAATCGCTCTTCATGTGTTGGGCTACTACTTAGTACCCCCAATATTATGCACCTGGATTCGTTTGTATATCTGTAGTATAAGGCAGCACCCCCCATAGGCAGACTCTGCAGTATAAGGCAGCACCCCCAACAGGCAGACTTTGCAGTATAAGGCAGCACCCCATAGGCAGACCCTGTAGTATAAGGCAGCACCCAACAGCACCCTCATAGGCAGACACTGTAGTATAAGGCAGCACCCCCATAGGCAGACCCTGTGGTATAAGGCAGCACCCTCATAGGCAGACCCTGTAGTATAAGTGCCGTTAAAGAAAAAAACAATAAATAAAGACTTCTCTTTGTCCTTGTTTCCACGGTGCTCTGAGCACTTACTCATCTCTTGACGGCGGGTGCAAGGTAGTGACATGATCGTGCCCGCTGTCAGTGTCGACAATGTCAGACAATAACAGGGGAATCATTTTAGAAGGCGCGTAGCGCTCCTTATCTCATCAATGCGGTCAGCTGTATTGGCTAAATGCCGATACAGCTGACCTTGCTATGACGGGTGGGGGCCCACTGCTGGCATCGGGCCTTCCCCCTCGCCTGCTCAGGGGCCCCACAGTGGCCAGCGGTAGAGCATGGAGATCGATTCTCCCTGCTCTGCCGCAGAATTCAACTGTATTGGCACGTTACGGTTACAGTAGCGTAGCTCAGGGTGGGCCCCCTCAGAGCATGGGGCCTGGGGCGATGGCCCCCTCTGCCCCCCAGTAGCTACGCTACTGCTTCAGATGCTTCACAAGAACTGAAGCAATGTGGAAGGAAAAAATTAACATTTAACTTTTTCACAAAAATTTTTACTTTAGACCCAAACCTTTTTTTACTTTCACAAGGGCATCAGGACAAATGGACCCCAAAATCTGTTTTGCAATTTCTCCTGAGTATGTTGATACCCCATATGTGGGGGAATACTACAGGGTGGCCCATTTATATGGATACACCTAAATAAAATGGGAGTGGTTGGTGATATCAACTTCCTGTTTGTGGCACATTAGTATATGGGAGGGGGAAAACTTTTCAAGATGGGTGGTGGCCATGGCGGCTATTTTCAAGTCGGCCATTTTGGATCCAACTTGGGACACATCAAACTTATTGAGAATTTCACAAGAAAAACAATAGTGTGCTTGGTTTTAATGTAACTTTATTCTTTCATGGGTTATTTACAAGTTTATGACCACTTATAAAATGTGTTCAAAGCGCTGCCCATTGTGTTGGATTGTCAATGCAACCCTCTTCTCCCACACTTGACACACTGATAGCAACACCATAGAAGAAATGCTAGCACAGGCTTCCAATATCCGTTGTTACAGATGCTGCACATCTCATATCTTCACAGCATAGACAATTGCCTTCAGGTGACCCCAAAGATAAAAGTCTAAGGGGGTCAGATTGGGAGACCTTGGTGGCCATTCAACTGTCCCATGACGACCAATCCATATTCCAGGAAACTGTTCATGTAGGAATTTTCAGACCTGACACCCATAATGTGGTGGTGCACCATCTTGCTGGAAAAACTCAGGGAACCTGCCATCTTCAGTGCATGAAGAGGGCAACACATCATCATGTTGCAATTTAAGATATCCAGTGGCATTGGGGTTTCCATTGATGAAGAATGGCCCCAATATCTTTGTACCCCATATACCACACCATACCATCAATTTTTGTATTATAACATTCTTGGAGGGATCTATCCACTGTGGGTTAGTGTCAGGCCAATAGGGATGGTTTTGTTTGTTAACTTCAACATTCGCAAAAATGTTTGCCTCATCACTGAACATAATGTTCTGTGTAAACTGACGGTCCTGTTCCAATTTTTGTTTTGCCCATTCTGCAAATTTAGCGTGCTGATCTGGGTCATCCTCGTTGAGATGCTGAAGCAGCTGGATTTTGTAAGGGTGCCATTTGTGAGTTGCTAATATCCGAAGGGATGTTCGACTGATGCCACTCTCCAGTGACATGCGGCGAGTGCTACCCTGTGGGCTCTTGCTGAATGAAGCTAGGGCAGACACTGATGATTAGTGACAGTTTTCTTGTGTCCACATTTTGGCAAATCCAACACTGAAATTTGGCAAGCAGTTTGCTAACTGTAGCATTGGAGATAGGTGGTCTCGTAGGGTGTCTTGCATTGAAATCTGCTGCAATGACCCAGGTACTGCGTTTGCCAGACATCAACACAATATCTATCCGCTCCTCATGTGTTAAAGAAGTTGTCCACTACTATAATTTTTTTTTTCATAAATCTTGCTACTATGTGCCACTGAAAACATCTACTGTGTTTATTTTAGCAATATTACCTGTTATCATGCTGTAGCAGCACATCTTCAGTGCTGCATTCAGCTCTCATGGGGTTAATCGACAACTTCCTTTCTCCTGAGTTATTGTGCTCTAATACTACAAGTTCCATGATGCTTTGCACTGCCACTAAGCCCGAACCTAGCACACCCACTCCAAAAACACAACCAAACCCCTCCCTCCTCTCCCTCCTCTCTCTTCAAAAAGATTTGTGATGTCATTTCTGTCCAACTTCTCTTTTACATTTGTCCAACCCACACTCCATTACACACAGAGATAGATAGATATTAGATAGATAGATATTAGATAGATAAATATTAGATAAATAGATAGATATTAGATAGATAGATATTAGATAGATAGGCACCCAGGACTATTCCTAAAATTGCTGGGGAGCGGAATAGGAGGCAAAACATATGATGTCATCCGAAGCTCCTACACAGAGAACAGTTGCAGTGTGAAGGTCAACGGAAGGAGGACAGCCTATTTCCAACAAAGTCGAGGAGTGAGACAGGGCTGCAGCCTCAGTCCAACGCTCTTTAACATCTACATCAATGAGCTGGCAGTGGCCCTAGAGTCCTCCTCAGCACCAGGACTCACCCTCCATGACACCCAGGTGAAATTTCTGCTGTATGCAGATGACCTCGTGCTGTTATCACCAACTGAGAAAGGCCTCCAAGATCATCTGAAAATCCTAGAGACCTTCAGCAGCACATGGGCACTGCCAATCAACGAGAAAAAAACTAATATCATGGTGTTCCAGAAAAGAAAGCAGAAACCCACTGGCAATCCTACCTTTATGATAGACAACTGTCCACTTACTGAAACCAACAGGTACACCTACCTGGGCCTAGAACTCAGCCAGTCAGGGAGCTTCAAGCAAGCCATAGAGTCACTAAAAGACAAGGCATCCAAAGCCTTCTATGCCATCAGAAGGCGTCTGTACCACCTCAAGGCACCAGTAACCGTATGGCTAAAAATTTTTGACTCCATCATTGCCCCAATTCTTCTATACGGTAGTGAGGTCTGGGGCCCAGTCTCATACCCAAACTGGTCAAAGTGGGACGCTGGGCCGACAGAAATATTCCACCTAGAGTTCTTCAAGCATCTTCTCCAAGTCCATCGGAGCACATCAAATAGCGCCTGCTGAGCAGAGCTGGGCAGATTCCCACTACACATCGCAATAAAGAAGAAGGCGCTGTCATTCAAGGCTCATCTACAAAGTAGCAGTCCCAGCTCCTACCATCACAAAGCCTTCCTACACCAGGAAGCCTCAGGAAGCCTCCCAAGTAAAAGTACCGAAAGCCAGTCTGACCAAGCCATCAACCTCCATGGCCTGACAAAAGGTGAAATCCAGAAAATGGTACACAAAGTCAAAGAGGAATATCTCAGCATCTGGAGGAACGACATAAACAAATCCCAGAAACTGACAATATACCGGAATCTACAGAGCGAGTACAAACTGGCCCCATATCTAGAGAAACTAGAAAACCCCAAAGATCGACAGATCCTGAGCCGGTACAGACTGAGCGCCCACAGCCTACTCATCGAATCCGGGCGGCACTACAAGCCTCGAGAGAGCAGACTCTGCCAGCAGTGCCCCCAGGAGGCCGTGGAGGATGAGGCGCACTTCCTGCTGAGGTGCCCCAAATACTCCGCAGTGAGGGACACTCACTTCAAGAGACTGTCTGATCTCCTCCCAGACTTCACCTCCAAGGAGGAGGAAGAGAAACTGCCGATAATACTGGGGGAAGAGGAAAGTGCAGTGGCCGTAGCAGCGGAATATGTCAGTGCCTGCCACAGACTAAGAGGAGCCTGATATGTCATGGACTCCCGTACCCCAACACTGGACATATCCCTATCCCCCGACTAAAGAGCCCGATATGTCATGGACTCCTATACCCCACCCTGGAAACATCCCCTATCCTCTAAAAGGAATTTGATATTCCCTGGACCTCTATATGCCCCCCCTCCCCCACCCCCGTATTTTTACCATATGCTTTGGCAATGCTAACATGTACTTAGTCCTGCCAATAAAGCTCATTTGAATTTGAATTTGAATTTGAATTAGATAGATAGATAGATAGATAGATAGATATTAGATAGATAGATATTAGATAGATAGATAGATAGATAGATGTTAGATAGATAGATAGATAGATGTTAGATAGATAGATATTAGATAGATAGATAGCTAGATATTAGATAGATAGATAGACAGATATGGGATAGATAGATAGATAGATAGATAGATAGATAGACATTAGATAGATAGATAGATATTAGATAGATAGATATTAGATAATAAATAATAATCTTTATTTTTATATAGCGCCAACATATTCCGCAGCGCTTTACATTTTTTCACACATTATCATCACTGTCCCCGATGGGGCTCACAATCTAAATTCCCTATCAGTATGTCTTTGGAATGTGGGAGGAAACCGGAGTGCCCGGAGGAAACCCACGCAAACACGGATAGATACAAACTCTTTGCAGATGTTGTCCTTGGTGGGATTCGAACCCAGGACTCCAGCGCTGCAAGGCTGCAGTGCTAACCACTAAGCCACCGTGCCGCCCATGAGATAGATATTAGATAGATAGATAGATAGATAGATATATATTAGATAGATAGATATTAGATAGATAGATATTAGATAGATAGATATTAGATAGATAGATAGATAGATAGATAGATAGATATTAGATAGATAGATATTAGATAGATAGATAGATAGATATTAGATAGATAGATAGATAGATAGAAAGACAGATATGGGATAGATAGATAGATAGATAGATAGATAGATAGATAATAGATAGATAGATATTAGATAGATAGATATGGGATAGATAGATAATAGATAGATGTGGGATAGATAGACAGATAGATAGATAGATAGATAGATAGATAGATAGATAGATAGATAGATATTAGATAGATAGATAGATATTAGATAGATAGATAGATAGAAATTAGATAGATAGATAGATAGATAGATATTAGATAGATAGATAGATAGATAGATAGATAGATAGATAGATAGATAGATAGATTGATAGATATGGGATATATAGATGGATAGATATGGGATAGATAATAGATAGATAGATAGATAAATATTAGATAGATAGATAGATAGATAGATAGATAGATAGATAGATAGATAGATATGGGATAGATAGATAATAGATGGATAGATAGATAGATAGATAGATAGATAGATAGATATTAGATAGATAGATAGATATTAGATAGATAGATAGATATTAGATAGATAGATAGATAGATAGATAGATAGATAGATAGATAGATAGAAAGACAGATATGGGATAGATAGATAGATAGATAGATAGATAGATAGATAATAGATAGATAGATAGATAGATATTAGATAGATAGATAGATATGGGATAGATAGATAATAGATAGATGTGGGATAGATAGATAGATAGATAGATATTAGATAGATAGATAGATAGATAGATATTAGATAGATAGATAGATTTTAGATAGATAGATAGAAATTAGATAGATAGATAGATAGATAGATAGATATTAGATAGATAGATAGATAGATAGATAGAAAGACAGATATGGGATAGATAGATAGATAGATAGATAATAGATAGATAGATAGATAGATAGATAGATAGATATTAGATAGATAGATATGGGATAGATAGATAGATAGATAGATAGATAATAGATAGATGTGGGATAGATAGATAGATAGATAGATATTAGATAGATAGATAGATAGATAGATAGATAGATAGATAGATAGATAGATATTAGATAGATATTAGATAGATATTAGATAGATAGATAGAAATTAGATAGATAGATAGATAGATAGATAGATATTAGATAGATAGATAGATATTAGATAGATAGATAGATAGATATATAGATAGATAGATAGATTGATAGATATGGGATATATAGATGGATAGATATGGGATAGATAGATAATAGATAGATAGATAGATAGATAGATAGATAGATAAATATTAGATAGATAGATAGATATGGGATAGATAGATAATAGATAGATAGATGTGGGATAGATAGATATTAGATAAATAGATAGATAGATATTAGATAGATAGATAGATATTAGATAGATAGATAGATCGATAGATAGATAGATATTAGATAGATAGATAGAAATTAGATAGATAGATAGATAGATAGATAGATATTAGATAGATAGATAGATAGATAGATAGATAGATAGATAGATATGGGATAGATAGATAGATAGATAGATAGATAGATAGATATGGGATAGATAGATAATAGATAGATAGATAGATAGATAGATAGATAGATAGATATGGGATAGATAGATAGATGATAGATAGATAGATAGATAGATAGATAGATATGGGATAGATAGATAGATGATAGATAGATAGATAGATAGATACATATGGGATAGATAGATAGATAGATAGATAGATAGACAGACACAGACAGACAGATAGAATTAGATAGATATGGGATAGATAGATAGATAGATACATACAGATATATCTATATATCTATTTCCATAGATATGTCCATATCCATGTTGGAGCTTTTTTCGTTTATCGCTCCCCTTCTTTCCAGAGCCATAATGTTTCCGTCAATATGGCCATGTGAGGGCTTATCTTTTGCGGGACAAGTTCTACTTTTGAACGACACCATTGGTTTTACCATATCGTGTAGTAGAAAATGTGAAAAAAATTCAAAGTGCGATGAAATTGCAAAAAAAGTGCAATCCCACACTTGTTTTTTGCTTGCCTTTTTGCTAGGTTCACTAAATGCTAAGGCTGTGTGCACACGTTGCGGATTTGATTGCAGATCTGCAGCATTTTTTGCCGTACGGAATTGCATCAAATCCGCAGTGTAGTGCACAATCAATGTAAGTCTATGGGAGCCACAGACTTGTTGTGCACATACTGCGGAAAAAGCCGCACCGAAACGCAGCTTTTTTTTCTCCGCAGCATGTCACTTCTTTTGTGCCGAACTGCAGCGTTTCTGCACCCTTAGGCCGGGATCACGCTACAGCGAGATACGGCCGAGTCTCGCAGGTTAAATCCAAGCTCTGGCACCGGCACTCCGGAGCGGAGCGTGCGGCCGCACAGCAATACATGAAGCCGCACGCTCCGCTCCGGAGTGCCGGTGCCAGAGCTTGTATTTAACCTGCGAGACTCGGCCGTTTCTCGCTGTAGTGTGACTTCGGCCTTAGACTTTCATTGAGATGTAAACAATATCTGCAATTTTGCTGCGGATGTGGGTCCGAGAAATGCTGCAGTTCAGGAGGAGGGAAGTGTGTGGGTAGTGACCAGGGCCAGACTGGCCATCGGGCACTTCTGGCAAATGCCAGAAGGGCCGGTGCCAGTAGTGGGCCGCTGCACTCTTTCCCCCCTCCTCCCACCAGTGCCGCCGCTGCCGCATTCAACTATACCGGCGTCTATGATGCCGTTATAGTTCAATGCAATGATGGAGGAGATAGCGTCCGCTGACGCTCCCTCTCCCATCATTCCCCGCTCTGCCTCTGACACTGTGGGTGCATGATGACGTCATATCATCGCACACCTGCTGTGTCCCGGGCAGACTGCTGCCGAGACAGGAGACAGGAGCCAGGAGCAGTGCGGGCAAGAGGAAAGGTGAGGAGAGTGTTGTTTTTTTTTTTTACTGGACTGTGGAGCCATTATCGGGGGGATGAGATGTGGGTTGTGCTGTAAATACCACTGTGTGGGCTGTGCTGTGTATATACCACTGTGTGGGCTGTGCTGTGTATATACCACTGTGTGGGCTGTGCTGTGTATATACCACTGTGTGGGCTGTGCTGTGTATATACCACTGTGTGGGCTGTGTATATACCACTGTGTGGGCTGTGCTGTGTATATACCACTGTGTGGGCTGTGCTGTGTATATACCACTGTGTGGGCTGTGCTGTGTATATACCACTGTGTGGGCTGTGCTGTGTATATACCACTGTGTGGGCTGTGCTGTGTATATACCACTGTGTGGGCTGTGCTGTGTATATACCACTGTGTAGGCTGTGCTGTGTATATACCACTGTGTGGGCTGTGCTGTGTATATACCACTGTGTGGGCTGTGCTGTGTATATACCACTGTGTGGGCTGTGCTGTGTATATACCACTGTGTGGGCTATGTATATACCACTGTGTGGGCTGTGCTGTGTATATACCACTGTGTGGGCTGTGCTGTGTATATACCACTGTGTGGGCTGTGCTGTGTATATACCACTGTGTGGGCTGTGCTGTGTATATACCACTGTGTGGGCTGTGCTGTGTATATACCACTGTGTGGGCTGTGCTGTGTATATACCACTGTGTGGGCTGTGCTGTGTATATACCACTGTGTAGGCTGTGCTGTGTATATACCACTGTGTGGGCTGTGCTGTGTATATACCACTGTGTGGGCTGTGCTGTGTATATACCACTGTGTGGGCTGTGCTGTGTATATACCACTGTGTGGGCTATGTATATACCACTGTGTGGGCTGTGCTGTGTATATACCACTGTGTGGGCTGTGCTGTGTATATACCACTGTGTGGGCTGTGCTGTGTATATACCACTGTGTGGGCTGTGCTGTGTATATACCACTGTGTGGGCTGTGCTGTGTATATACCACTGTGTGGGCTGTGCTGTGTATATACCACTGTTAACAAGAATCCCAGAGTCATAGCGATAGTCTGGACCCAGGCACACACATATTAGGTGCTCCCAGACAAATCAAATAAGCTCCATAGAATTCATGTATAATCAAGAGGAATAAGGAGCATATAATGCTATTTTATATATAAACAATTATCTTTATTAGTACAAAATGTTAAAACAAGCAGTAATACATTTCAGTAATAGGCGTTCCTAGTCAAGCACAGAAAGGGAATAACCCCCCCAAAAATTACCCCCATATGGAAATGCATAAGTAGCTATAAAAAAGTGGGGCAAAAAAGGCCCCATATAGAAGGTAAAGTTGGGCAAACCTAGATGTGTACAAAGTGGTGCGGTAGCAAACACAAGGCTACAGTCATAATGGTAAGTAGTGCATAATAGCGCAGTAAGTATCACAACATAGGCTTACCGATAAGGTGGCAGAGGGGGGGTTTTCCACTGGAAAAAAGCGCCCCGACGCGCGTTTCGCGGCACCGCCACGCCGCTTTCTCAAGTATACTACTACGCGGGCTGTGCTGCATATACTACTACATGGGCTGTGCTGTATATACTACTACGCGGGCTGTGCTGTATATACTACTATGCGGGCTGTGCTGTATATACTACGACCCGGGCTGTGCTGTATGCTACTACACGGGCTGTGCTGTATACTACTGCGCGGGCTGTGCTATATTATGCAGGCTGTGCTAAATACTATGCAAGTTGTGCTATATTATATGCGGGCTTTGGCCGTGTTATATACTATGTGGCTGTGTTATATACTATTGCGGGGGTATATTCTATTCTATGGGGGAGGCTGTCTTATATACTATGGGGGGTATATTATATTCTATGGGGGAGGCTGTCTTATATACTATGGGGGGTATATTATATTCTATGGGGGAGGCTGTCTTATATACTATGGGGGGCTGCATTATATTCTATGGGGGCTACAGTACATTATTATGGGGAGGTGGGCAGCATTATATTCTATGGGGGGCTGTATTAGATTTTATGAGGGATGATTGCATCATACTCTTTGATGGGGCTGCATTATATTCTATGGGGAGGTGGGCTGCATTCTATTCTATTCGGGGCTACATTTTATTCTATGGGGGGCTGTATTATATTTATATTCTATGAAGGGTGATTGCATCATTCTCTATGGGGGGCTGCATTATATTCTTTGGGGGGCTACATTATACTCTGGGGTGGCTGCATTATACTCAGCAAATTCAGATGTAAGGCTACTTTCACACTTGCGTCGATACGGGGCCGTCGCAAACCATCGGCCAGACGTACCAACGGACGTTATGCTAAATTTAGCACAACGTGGGCAGCGGATGCAGTTTTACAACGCATCCGCTGCCCATTTTGATGAGCGTGGAGGAGGGGGCGGAGTTCCAGCCACGCATGCGCGGTCGGAAATGGCAGACACGTCGCACAAAAAAAGTTACATTGAACTTTTTTTGTGCGTCGCGTCCACGAAAACACGACGGATCCGTTGCACGATGGTCGCGACGTGTGGCCAGCCGTCGCGATCGGCCGCTAATACAAGTCTATGGGTACAAAACGCATCCCGCGAGCACATTTGCAGGATCCGTTTTTTTTCGCCGGATCTTTTTTTTCCGCCGTATTTTTCTCAGAGTTGTATTAGCGCCGGAGTATGCCTGATGGCCACACGTTTCATCCGTTTTTTGCTAGATTCGTCGCTGTGCATTTTTTCGACGTACAAAAAAACCGTTCCTCTCTATCTGTTTTCCGCTTTTTTGACGGATCCTGCAAAAACCGGATTAAACGTGTGGCCATCAGGCGCAATCCGGCGCTAATACAACTCTATGAGAAAAAACAGATCAGGCAGAAAAAAAACCATCCGGTGGAAAAAAACGGATCCGGTTGAAAAAACGGATCTGGCGGAAAAAAATGATCCGGTGCAAAAAAACGGATCCTGCAAATGTGCTCGCAGGATGCGTTTTATCCAAAGACTTGTATTAGCGACGGATCGTGACGGATGGCCAGACGTCGCCTCCGTCGTGCAACAGATCCGTCGTGTTTTGGCGGACCGTCAGCACGAAAAAACGTTCAAGTGAAAGTTTTTTTAGTCGTCGCGCCCGCAAAACTGCATCCGCTGCCCACGTCGTGCACAAATTTCACAACGTGCGTCGGTACGTAGGCCCGACGCATAGCGACGGATCCGTACCGACGCAAGAGTGAAAGAGGCCTTAATGAGCGTTGAATTTAAAAAAAAAAAGCGGGGAAAAACGCCGTGGGCTCCAGCGCAATTTTCTGCGCCAGAGGGGGAAAGCCGACGGCCGGGGCCAATATCTGTAGCCTGCTATAAATACCAGCCCGCAGCTGTCTGCGTAGCCTTTACTGGCTATTAAAATAGGGGGACCCCCCCAAAAAAAAATGACGTGGGGTCCCCCTATATTTTATAGCCAGAAATGCTACGCAGACAGCTGCGGGCTGATATTCATAGCCTAGAGAGGGGCCATGGATATTGCCCCCCCCGGCTAGAAATACCAGTCCGCAGCCACCCCAGAAATGGCGCATCTGAAGGATGCGCCAATTCCAGCACTTAGCCCCTCTTTTCCCACTCCCGAGTGGCGGTGGGATATGGGGTAATAAGGGGTTAATGTCACCTTGCTATTGTAAGGTGACATTAAGCCGGGTTAATAACGGAGAGGTGTCAATAAGACACCTATCCATTATTAATCCAATAGTAAGAAAGGGTTAATAAAACACGCACACATTTGGAAAAAAGTATTTTAATATTCTTCATTTAACCATACTTAGCATACTTCAGCGCCTGCAAAAAAAAGTAAAATAATAAACCGTATACTACCTTTCTGCCGTAGTCCAATTAATAACGAGTGTCCCACGATGATCTCCCCTATAGAACAGTGACATCGGGTGATGTCACTGCTCTATAGGACCCTCAGTGACACACTGACAGGAGACAATGGCTCCTGCAGTGCATCACTGAGGTTACTATAGTTCACTGGTCTCACTTTATGGCATTTGCTGCGTGGGAAAATGTCTCACCCAGCAATGCCAATAGTGAGACTACGGACTATTTTCTCACAGGGGCGTAGGAATACCTTGTGAGGAATACATGATGGAAGGATACATTCCATCATTGTGTTCCTGGAGCCCCTGGAGAGCGGTCGCATCAGCTGATGCTCCTGCTCTCCACGGAAGATCGTCGTGGGACACTCGTTTTAATTGGATTTCTGCGGATCAGGGAGTATAGTGTTTGTTTATTATTTTAATATTTTTTACAGGTGACAATGGCTTCGGGGAACAAAGTGACAAGTGATGGTGAGTATGTACTCTGTTATATGTACTGTAGGTCTGTAGTATGTATGTATGTACTGTATGTCGCATGTCGTCGCATGGTGCATGCTATCGCATGGTGCATGGCGCATGTCGTTGCATGGCGCATGTCATCGCATGGTGCATGTCGTCACATGGTGCATGGCGCATGTCGTTGCATGGTGCATGTCGCATGTCGCATGTCGTCGCATGGTGCATGTAGTTGCATGGTGCATGTTGTCGCATGGTGCATGTCGACGCATGGTGCATGTCGGTGCATGATGTATGTCGCCGCATGGTGCATGTCGCATGTCGTCACATGGTGCATGTTGACGCATGGTGCATGTCGACGCATGATGCATGTCAGTGCGTGATTCATGTCGCCGCATGGTGCATGTCGCATGTCGTCGCATGGTGCATGTCATCGCATGGTGCATGTTGACGCATGGTGCATGTTGACGCATGATGCATCTCGGTGCGTGATGCATGTCGCCACATGGTGCATGTCGCATGTCGGCGCATGGTGCATGTCGTCGCATGATGCATGTCGCCGCATAGTGCATGTCGATGCATGCTGCATGTCGGCGCATGATGCATGTCGCCGCATGGTGCATGTGGCATGTCGTCACATGGTGCATGTCATAGTAACATAGTAACATAGTAAGGCCAAAAAAAGACATTTGTCCATCCAGTTCAGCCTATATTCCATCATAATAAATCCCCAGATCTACGTCCTTCTACAGAACCTAATAATTGTATGTTACAATATTGTTCTGCTCCAAGAAGACATCCAGGCCTCTCTTGAACCATGTCATCACATGGTGCATGTCATCTCATGGTGCATGTCGTCGCATGATGTCACATGGTGTGTGTTGTATGTATGTATGTATGTACTGTGTATGTGTTTTGTTTTTTTTTACATTCAACACATTAGCCGGATGATGGGACTACTACTGTCCCATCATTGGCTAATGTGTCACTCACTGTCAGTGTAGCAGGCAGAGCCCGATGGGACTTGTAGTCCCATCGGACGATGCCCACACACAGACACACACACACACACCACCACCCCCACAGCGGACCCCAGCACCGGCACACACATACAGGCGCCGGCCTGCAGACACCGGCGCCGGCCCGCAGACACCGGCGCCGGCACGCTGACACCGGCGCTGGTCTGCACATACCGGCGCTGGCACGCAGAGCCCCGGCGTCCGCAGCACAGCCCCGCCCGCCCGCAGATCCCAGCACTGAGCACAGTCAGCACACACAGCCCCGCCCGCCCCCAGCACAGCCCTGCAGGCAGCCCCCAGCCCCGCCCACAGCCCAGTCACTCTTGATGAGTGACTGCTGACTGTGAGGCTAGGTCACACCTGCTGCTGACGTCATGTCAATTTCCAGAGTCTGGAAATTGACGTGACGTCGGCGGAAATGAGCGGCGGCTGCAGCCTGGGGGTCACGTGACCCGGACTCAGCAGCCAGAATAGCGCGGCTCACAGGTGAAAACGGGAGGTAATTGCACAATTCATTAGGGGCCCCGGGGGGTACATTGGGGGGTTAATTGAAAGTAGTGGACAACCCCTTCAACCTCTGCGACATGTCAATGGCTGTAAACAAAGAGAAATTTGTAAATAACTCATGAAATAATAAAGTTATATTAAAACCAAGGACACCATTGTTTTTCTTGTGAAATTCTCAATAAGTTTGATGTGTCATATGACCCTCTTCCCATTGAAAAAAATAAAGTTGAATCCAAAATGCTCAACTTCAAAATGGCCACCATGGTCACCACCCATCTTGAAAAGTTTCCCCCCTTCCATATACTAATGTGCCACGAACAGGAAGTTGATATCACCAACCATTCCCATTTTATTTAGGTGTATCCATATAAATGGCCCACCCTGTACTATTTGAGTGCACAGCAGAGCTCAGAACGGAAGGAGCAACGTTTGACTTTTTGACGACAAAATTGTCTGGAATCGATGGATATGTCTAAACAGTGGAAACCCCCCCACAAATTATCCCATTTTGGAAATCACACCCCTCAAGTATTTTATCCAGGAGTTTAGTGAGCATTTTGAACTCACAGATATGACACAGAATTTGATAACATTAGGTTGCAATATTGAATATATCATTATTAGTGTTGAGCGCAAGTGCTAGCTACTCCAGTTTGCATCAGGTGCACGGGTATTCACCAAATATCGTGGGTGCTCGAGTGACATGCTCAAATCTCTGCCTCACATGTTTCTTAGCTGTTAGACATCCCTAAAAAAATGCGGGGGATCTGAGATACTCGGTGCATACCAGAGCACCTGATGCAAACTCAAGCAGCGAGCACTTGCACTCAACACTAGCTATCATATCGTCATCACTTTTTTTATTTTGAAATAAACCCAATTCTCACTCTAACCCTAACCCCAACCCTAAACACAGCCCTAACCCCAACCCTAACTTCAAAGTATGGAAAAAATTAAAACATTTTATTTTATCATTTTTATGTTACTAAGTGTGTGTTTGATTTACTGTTTTTTTTTTTATTTTGATCACTGTGATAGACCCTATCACAGTGATAGACCCTATCACAGTGATCAAAATGAACGAATATGAAAAATTTCCTACCGTTGCCAGGTACCAGCCAGAAGATCTCGGTGTGCGCACTGTGCATGCACCCGCCATTTTCTTCCAGGAAGATGATGCGGAGGGCCAGTGAACAAAGCAGGATGGTCCAGGGATGGTGGAGGTACCAGGGAGGCTCAGGGGGGACACCATTTCTCTCTCCTTTGGTATGCTAGATCATATCAGAGGAAAGAGAAATAAATTGTAAATCAGACCTTTTCTTTGTGATCGCCATTATTCGGTGATTAACAGCAATCATGTTACAGGGGACTGTAAAAACCAGCCCTGATCATGTTCTACAAGGTTTCAGCTACTCTTGGTAGTCGAGAACCCGGCGATTTTCCGACTTGTGCCTTACATATATAGTACATGTCATGAAGCACTGCTAACAATATAATGTTAACTGAAGCCAAACACACAACCTTCCTTGTGGTAAATATCTCTATTTTTTCTACTAAAATCTGTAATTCTCTTCATACTTGCCTGATTTTTTCATCAAGTGTAAATAAAACCCATTATCTACATTGCCATCCAAGCCAGATTGGCACCAAAAAGACCTGATCACCTCAGTGGTCTGCTGGAGAGATTTCCCCATCTCAGACACATATCTATAATGGGGTCTGTTTATTTTCCATTAGGGTATCTGCCAAATGCTGGATTTCTTAATTGAATCCAAACGGCCCCAATGATAGTTGCGCTTTATTAGTTTCCATAGCTAACCTTGGATTCTACATTTCAAATATAGGATGTAAGGTTGAATATCGCCATTTCCCCCTGTATTGTGTGAATGATCCACAAAACCTGAGTGATTCTGTATCTAACTTTGAAGTTTCACACTCTGTTAAGTCACATCCCTAAAGTACACCACTTTTTTTTACTTTTAATGACTTTTTTGGGGAAAAAGGTAACAATTCTAGTGGAAGTGGTGATCAGAGATCGCTTGCTAACCCCTCGGAGGGGGAGGAGGGAGGTTCATTAGGTTCCTGTTACCTTAGTCTCTGACCCACTCCTGTACAATGGGGTGGGATGGCGCCATTCGCTTCATCTGCATAGGGCACCAAAATAATTTGTCCCGGCCATGTTTGTGCCGAAGTATTAAAAATGGGTCACGCCACGCATGACTTTTGCACAAAGTCAAAAATCATCATTACTTTTTTGCAAATTTTAGCACAAAAAGTTTAATGTTTTGTAAAACAGAGCAAAAATGGTACAAAAAACAACTAGTATATTTAATATTAATCTAGGGTGGCCTGAAGTACATTTGTGCCAAATTTTTTTTACTCTTTTTTTCAAGTAGCATTTGATGAATTAGCCCAAAACATCTGGAAAAAGTATTGACATTCAAATAAAATAAACACCAAATGAAAATTTAAAAAATGTGTTAATGATTTGATAAATTCCTCACAAATCAAAAAGTCTCTAATTGATAGTAATTTACACTCCGCAAAAATGGCTAAAATAAAATGAGTTGTTCTCAAAATACAAAGCATTTTTTATCAATCAGGGGAGATTATCAATATTTATTAAATCAATATGAAAAGTAAATTATTTTCTTTTCCCTAAACAGAACCACTTACACTTGCATCCTCCACTTAGCAAAAAGGTTTCTGGGGGCTTGAGCAGTTTCAGTTGATATCAATGGGGAGCATGGTGGCTCAGTGGTTTACACTTCAGCCTTGCAGAGCTGGAGTCCTGGGATCAAATCCCACCAAGGACAACATCTGCAAGGAGTTTGTATGTTCTCCCTGTGTTCACGTGGGTTTCCTCCAGGTACTCCGGTTTCCTCCCGAACTCCAAAGACATACTGGTAGGGAACATAGATTGTGAGCCCCAATGGTGACAGCGATGATAATTTGTGCAAACTGTAAAGTGCTGCAGAATATGTTGAAAACGGAGGTAAAATTCTGGATAACACAGGGGGTAGAACTCTGGATAACACATGGATTAGAACTCTTAATAACATAGGGGTAGAACTCTGGATAACATGTGGGTTAGAACTCTGAATAACATAGGGGTAGAACTCTGGATAACCCAGGGGGTAGAACTCTGGATAACACGTGGATTAGAACTCTTAATAACATAGGGGTAGAACTCTGGATAACACGAGGGGTAGAACTCTGGGTAACACAGGGGGTAGAACTCTGGATAACACGGGGAGAGAATTCTGGAGAATATTGGTAGGAACTATGTAGAACACAGGGTGCCTTGGTATGGAGAACCCGGGGTGACTCAGTATAGGACACGGGAGGGACTTGGTATGAAGAATACAGGGGGGACTCGACATGAAGAATATGGGGGGACTCAGTTTGGAGAACACGTGGGGACTCGGTATGGTGACCACTTGGGGGACTCATTATGGAGGGGATTGTGTGGTGTTTTTTGTTTGAGGGGATGGTGTTACTGTCATATTTCACTAGGGTAGACAGTGTGGTGGGAATATGTTATAGGAGAGAATAGTGTGGTACTTATGGAGTACCATAAGTGAGACAGTGTGGGGTGCCGTGTTTTTCAGACTATAAGACGCACCGGACCATAATATGCACCTAAGTTTTAGAGGAGGAAATTAGGAAAAAAAATTGAAGCAAAAATGTGGTCAATTCTGTATTTAATATCCCCTATCCTGGTATATATGGTCCCGTGTCCCCATCCTGATACACATGGCCCCCTCATCCCTGTCCTGGTATGCATGCCCCCCTCATCCCTATCCTAGTATGCATGGCCCCATCCCTGATATGCAGGGCCCCCATCTCATCCTAGTATGTATAGCCCCTTCGCTATTCTAATATGATTGGCCCCATCCCTGTCCTGGTATGCATGGCCCCATCCTTATGATTGCTCCCCACACCCTTCCTGGCATGCATTGCCCCATCAGAAAGCATTAAAAAAAAAAAAACAAAATACAGTAATTTTTTTAACCCCTTCATGACCCAGCCTTTTTGACCTTAAAGACCTTGCCGTTTTTTGCAATTCTGACCAGTGTCCCTTTATGAGGTAATAACTCAGGAACGCTTCAACAGATCCTAGCGGTTCTGAGATTTTTTTTCGCAACATATTGGGCTTCATGTTAGTGGTAAATTTAGGTCGATAAATTATGCGTTTATTTGTAATAAAAACGGAAATTTGGCGAAAATTTTCAAAATTTCGCAATTTTCACATTTTGAATTTTTATTCTGTTAAACCAGAGAGTTATGTGACACAAAATAGTTAATAAATAACATTTCCCACATGTTTACTTTACATCAGCACAATTTTGGAAACAAATTTTTTTTTTGCTAGGAAGTTATAAGGGTTAAAATTTGACCAGCGATTTCTCATTTTTACAACGAAATTTACAAAACGATTTTTTTTAGGGACCACCTCACATTTGAAGTCAGTTTGAGGGGTCTATATGGCTGAAAATACCCAAAAGTGACACCATTCTAAAAACTGCACCCCTCAAGGTACTCAAAACCACATTCAAGAAGTTTATTAACCCTTCAGGTGCTTCACAGCAGCAGAGGCAACATGGAAGGAAAAAATGAACTTTTAACTTTTTAGTCACAAAAATTATCTTTTAGCAACAATTTTTTTATTTTCCCAATGGTAAAAGGAGAAACTGAACCACGAAAGTTGTTGTCCAATTTGTCCTGAGTACGCTGATACCTCATGTTGGGGTAAACCACTGTTTGGGCGCACGGCAGGGCTTGGAAGGGAAGGAGCGCCATTTGACTTTTTGAATCAAAAATTGGCTCCACTCTTTAGCGGACACCATGTCACGTTTGGAGAGCCCCCGTGTGCCTAAAAATTGGAGCTCCCCCACAAGTGACCCCATTTTGGAAACTAGACGCCCCAAGGAACTTATCTAGATGCATAGTGAGCACTTTGAACCCCCAGGTGCTTCACAAATTGATCCGTAAAAATGAAAAAGTACTTTTTTTTCACAAAAAAAATCTTTTAGCCTCAATTTTTTCATTTTCACATGGGCAACAGGATAAAATGGATCCTAAAATTTGTTGGGCAATTTCTCCTGAGTACACTGATACCTCATATGTGGGGGTAAACCACTGTTTGGGCACATGGTAAGGCTCGGAAAGGAAGGAGCGCCATTTGACTTTTTGAATGAAAAATTATCTCCATCGTTAGCGGACACCATGTCGCGTTTGGAAAGCTCCTGTGTGCCTAAACATTGGCGCTCCCCCACAAGTGACCCCATTTTGGAAACTAGACCCCCCAAGGAACTTATTTAGATGCCTAGTGAGCACTTTAAACCCTCAGGTGCTTCACAAATTGATCTGTAAAAATAAAAAAGTACTTTTTTTTCACAAAAAAAAATTTTCGCCTCAGTTTTTTCATTTTCACATGGGCAATAGGATAAAATGGATCATAAAATTTGTTGGGCAATTTCTCCCGAGTACGCCGATACCTCATATGTGGGGGTAAACCACTGTTTGGGCACTCGGCAGGGCTCGGAAGGGAAGGCGCGCCATTTGACTTTTTGAATGGAAAATTAGCTCCAATTGTTAGCGGACACCATGTCGCGTTTGGAGAGCCCCTGTGTGCCTAAACATTGGAGCTCCCCCACAAGTGACCCCATTTTGGAAACTAGACCCCCCAAGGAACTTATCTAGATGCATATTGAGCACTTTAAACCCCCAGGTGCTTCACAGAAGTTTATAACGCAGAACCATGAAAATAAAAAATAATTTTTCTTTCCTCAAAAATGATTTTTTAGCCTGGAATTTCCTATTTTGCCAAGGGTAATAGGAGAAATTGGACCCCAAATGTTGTTGTCCAGTTTGTCCTGAGTATGCTGATACCCCATATGTGGGGGTAAACCACTGTTTGGGCGCACGGCAGGGCTCGGAAGGGAAGGCACGCCATTTGGCTTTTTAAATGGAAAATTAGCTCCAATCATTAGCGGACACCATGTCACGTTTGGAGAGCCCCTGTGTGCCTAAACATTGGAGATCCCCCAGAAATGACCCCATTTTGGAAACTAGTCCACCAAAGGAACTAATCTAGATGTGTGGTGAGGACTTTGAACCCCCAAGTGCTTCACAGAAGTTTATAACGCAGAGCCATGAAAATAAAAAAAAAAATTATTTTCTCAAAAATGATCTTTTAGCCTGCAATTTTTTATTTTCCCAAGGGTATCAGGAGAAATTTGACCCCAAAAGTTGTTGTCCAGTTTCTCCTGAGTACGCTGATACCCCATATGTGGGGGTAAACCACTGTTTGGGCACATGCCGGGGCTCGGAAGTGAAGTAGTGACGTTTTGAAATGCAGACTTTGATGGAATGCTCTGTGGGCGTCACGTTGCATTTGCAGAGCCCCTGATGTGGCTTAACAGTAGAAACCCCCCACAAGTGACCCCATTTTGGAAACTAGACCCCGAAAGGAACTTATCTAGATGTGTGGTGAGCACTTTGAACCCCCAAGTGCTTCACAGAAGTTTATAATGCAGAGCCGTGAAAATAATAAATACGTTTTCTTTCCTCAAAAACAATTATTTAGCCCAGAATTTTTTAATTTTCCCAAGGGTAACAGGAGAAATTTGACCACAATATTTGTTGTCCAGTTTCTCCTGAGTATGGTGATACCCCATATGTGGGGGTAAACTACTGTTTGGGCACATGCCGGGGCTCGGAATTGAAGTAGTGACGTTTTGTAATGCAGACTTTGTTGGAATGCTCTGCGGGCGTCACGTTGCGTTTGCAGAGCCCCTGATGTGGCTAAACAGTAGAAACCCCCCACAAGTGACCCCATTTTGGAAGCTAGAGCCCGAAAGGAACTTATCTAGATGTGTGGTGAGCACTTTGAACCCCCAAGTGCTTCATAGAAGTTTATAATGCAGAGCCGTGAAAATAATAAATACGTTTTCTTTCCTCAAAAATAATTATTTAGCCCAGAATTTTTTATTTTCCCAAGGGTTACAGGAAAAATTGGACCCCAAAAATTGTTGTTCAGTTTCTCCTGAGTACGCTGATACCCCATGTGTGGAGGTAAACCACTGTTTGGACACACGTCGGGGCTCAGAAAGGAAGTAGTGACTTTTGAAATGCAGACTTTGATGGAATGGTCTGTGGGCGTCACGTTGCGTTTGCAGAGCCCCTGGTGTGCCTAAACAGTAGAAACCCCCCACAAGTGACCCCATTTTAGAAACTAGACCCCCCAAGGAACTTATCTAGATATGTGGTGAGCACTTTGAACCCCCAAGTGCTTCACAGACGTTTACAACGCAGAGCCGTGAAAATAAAAAGGAACTTATCTAGATATGTGGTGAGCACTTTGAACCCCCAAGTGCTTCACAGACGTTTACAACGCAGAGCCGTGAAAATAAAAAATCATTTTTCTTTCCTCAAAAATGATGTTTCAGCAAGCATTTTTTTATTTTCACAAGGGTAACAGGAGAAATTGGACCCCAGTAATTGTTGCGCAGTTTATCCTGAGTATGCTGGTACCCCATATGTGGAGGTAAACCACTGTTTGGGCACACGTCAGGGCTCGGAATTGAGGGAGCACCATTTGACTTTTTGAATACGAGATTGGCTGGAATCAATGGTGGCGCCATGTTGCGTTTGGAGACCCCTGATGTGCCTAAACAGTGGTAACCCCTCAATTCTACCTCCAACACTAACCCCAACACACCCCTAACTCTAATCCCAACTGTAGCCATAACCCTAATCACAACCCTAACCCCAACACACCCCTAACCCTAACCACAACCCTAATTCCAACCCTAACCCTAAGGCTATGTGCCCACGTTGCGGATTCGTGTGAGATTTTTCAGCATCATTTTTGAAAAATCCACGGGTAAAAGGCACTGCGTTTTACCTGCGGATTTTCCGCGGATTTCCAGTGTTTTTTGTGCGGATTTCACCTGCGGATTCCTATTGAGGAACAGGTGTAAAACGCTGCGGAATCCGCAAAAAGAATTGACATGCTACGGAAAATGCAACGCAGCGTTTCCGCGCGGTATTTTCCGCACCATGGGCACAGCGGATTTGGTTTCCATATGTTTACATGGTACTGTACACCTGATGGAACACTGCTGCGGATCCGCAGCCAAATCCGCACCGTGTGCACATAGCCTAATTCTAAAGGTATGTGCACACGCTGTGGAAAACGCTGCGGATCCGCAGCAGTTTCCCATGAGTTTACAGTTCAATGTAAACATATGGGAAAAAAAAATCGCTGTACACATGCTGCGGAAAAACTGCACGGAAACGCAGCGGTTTACATTCCGCAGCATGTCACTTCTTTGTGCGGATTCCGCAGCGGTTTTGCAACTGCTCAAATAGAAAATCACAGTTGTAAAACCGCAGTGAAATGCGCAGAAAAAACGCGGTAAATCCGCCATAAATCCGCAGCGGTTTAGCACTGCGGATTTATCAAATCCACAGCGGAAAAATCCGCAGATGACCAGAATACGTGTGCACATCCCGAAACCCTAACCCTAGCCCTAACCCTAGCCCTAACCCTAGCCCTAACCCTACCCCTAACCCTAACCCTACCCCTAACCCTACCCCTAACCCTAACCCTACCCCTAACCCTACCCCTAACCCTACCTCTAACCCTAGCCCTAACCCTAACCCTACCCCTAACCCTAACCCTAGCCCTAACCCTAGCCCTAACCCTACCCCTAACCCTAACCCTACCCCTAACCCTAGCCCTAACCCTAGCCCTAACCCTAGCCCTAGCCCTAACCCTACCCCTAACCCTAACCCTACCCCTAACCCTACCCCTAACCCTAGCCCTAGCCCTAACCCTAACCCTACCCCTTACCCTAACCCTGCCCCTAACTCTATTCTAACATTAGTGGAAAAAAAAATTCTTTATTTTTTTATTGTCCCTACCTATGGGGGTGACAAAGGGGGGGGGGGGGTCATTTATTATTTTTTTTATTTTGATCACTGAGATATAATCTATCTCAGTGATCAAAATGCACTTTGGAACAAATCTGCCGGCCGGCAGATTCGGCGGGCGCACTGCGCATGCGCCCGCCATTTTGGTAGATGGCGGCGCCCGGGGAGAAGACGGACCGACCCCGGCAGGATCGGTAAGTATGATGGGGTGGGGGGGAGCACGGTGGGGGGGAGGATCGGAGCATGGGTGGGTGAATCGGAGCGCGGGAGGGGTGGAACGGAGCACGGGGGGTGGAACGGAGCACGGGGGGGTGTAACGGAGCACGGAGGGGGGTGGATCAAAGTGCAGGAGGGGTTATTGGAGCACGGGGAGGGTGATTGGAGTACGGGGGGAGCGGACAAGAGCACGGGGGGAGCGGAGCACAGGATGGAGGGGAGCCGGAGCAGTGTACCGGACAGATCGGAGGGCTGGGGGGGCGATCGGTGTGGTGGGGTGGGGGCACATTAGTGTTTCCAGCCATGGCCGATGATATTGCAGCATCGGCCATGGCTGGATTGTAATATTTCACCAGTTATAATAGGTGAAATATTACAAATCGCTCTGATTGGCAGTTTCACTTTCAACAGCCAATCAGAGCGATGGTAGCCACGAGGGGGTGAAGCCACCCCCCTGGGCTAAACTACCACTCCCCCTGTCCCTGCAGATCGGGTGAAATGGGAGTTAACCCTTTCACCCGATCTGCAGGGACGCGATCTTTCCATGACGCCACATAGGCGTCATGGGTCGGATTGGCACCGACTTTCATGACGCCTACGTGGCGTCATGGGTCGGGAAGGGGTTAAATAGGGGGCACAGCGAGGGGCAGCTATTTATTCCGGCGCACAGCAAAGGGCTTATTTATGGGCACAGCGTGGGTGGTTATTTTTATTCAGGAACATTATGTATGAAACTTTTAACTTTAAGAGCACTGTTTTAGGATGTGTAGCAGAAGACCGGAGAAGATTGAGGTCTCCGGGAGGCAAACAGATTGTGAGAAGTAATCATTGAGTCAGGTACTTAGATATAAGATGCATTTACATTGGTCAGGTGAAGCATTTAAACGTCCACTGACATGCTGTATGAAGCTGATCAGCAGTCGCTTAACAACCTGTTTAAACAGGATGGGGCATCACTTTCATGTACACAGAATGATCGTTAACAATATCGTTCTGTGCGCATAGAAAAGCATTATTCTCAGCAGCGCATTTGTACACAGGACCAGCGTCCGACTGGGCCATCAGAGAACCGGAGCATTCTCCGGTGGGCCCTGGCATTGATACCTGCTGGTATACAGGTCCAGCAGCTGCCTAGGGCCCTCGCTGCTCCAGGGGCCCCCAGCAGCCCGCAGCTAATAGCGGCACACCATGCAGCTGCTATGGGGGTTCCCGCTGCCAGCGGAGCAGCAGCAGATGAGAGGAAGCCAATGCCTGCTCCTGCTGCTAAAGTGAAAAGAATATTCACGCTTCCCACGCCCGGCGTCAGCGCTGCCCCCCAGTGCCCATTAATGGAGGAGAGGTGAAGTTTCCTCTCCCATCATTCCCTTCTGCCTCTGACACACAGCAGGTGCGCAATGATGTCACCTCATAGCGTACTTGCTGTGTTCCAGGCCAACTGCAACGTAGCTACTGACATCTGAGCAGGGCCGCTGCCGAAATCAGCATGGGAGTGAGGAGAGAGGTGAGTATTATGGATTTTTTTATATATATCAGTGAGTCCTGGGGCAGCATTACACCCTATGGGGGGGAGCTGCATTATACCCTATGAGGGAGGCAGCATTATACCCTATGGAGCTACATTATACCCTATGAGCGGAGCATTATACCCTATGGGGGAGCTGCATTATACCCTTTGGGGGAGCTCCATTATATCCTATGAGGGGGGGCAGCATTATTCCCTATGAAGGAGCTGAATTATACCCTATGGGGGACCTGCATTATACCCTATGGAGCTACATTATACCCTATGAGCGGAGCATTATACCCTATAAGGGGAGCTGCATTATCCCCCATGAGGGGGGCAGCATTATACCATATGAGGTGGGGCAGCATGATACCCTATGAGGGGGAGGGCAGCATGATACCCTATGAGGGAGCAGTATGATACCCTATAAGGGGGACAGCATGATACCCTATGAGGGGGGTAGCATGATACCCCACTCATGATACCCTATGAGAGGGGCAGCATGATATCCTATGAGGGGAACAGCATGATACCCTATGAGGTGGGCAACATGATACCCTATGAGGGGGGCAGCATGATGCCCTATGAGGGGGTTACATTATATTCTGTGGGGGCCTGCATTAGTAACATAGTAACATAGTTAGTAAGGCCGAAAAAAGACATTTGTCCATCCAGTTCAGCCTATATTCCATCATAATAAATCCCCAGATCTACGTCCTTCTACAGAACCTAATAATTGTATGATACAATATTGTTCTGCTCCAGGAAGACATCCAGGCCTCTCTTGAACCCCTCGACTGAGTTCGCCATCACCACCTCCTCAGGCAAGCAATTCCAGATTCTCACTGCCCTAACAGTAAAGAATCCTCTTCTATGTTGGTGGAAAAACCTTCTCTCCTCCAGACGCAAAGAATGCCCCCTTGTGCCCGTCACCTTCCTTGGTATAAATAGATCCTCAGCGAGATATTTGTATTGTCCCCTTATATACTTATACATGGTTATTAGATCGCCCCTCAGTCGTCTTTTTTCTAGACTAAATAATCCTAATTTCGCTAATCTATCTGGGTATTGTAGTTCTCCCATCCCCTTTATTAATTTTGTTGCCCTCCTTTGTACTCTCTCTAGTTCCATTATATCCTTCCTGAGCACCGGTGCCCAAAACTGGACACAGTACTCCATGTGCGGTCTAACTAGGGATTTGTACAGAGGAAGTATAATGCTCTCATCATGGGTATCCAGACCTCTTTTAATGCACCCCATGATCCTGTTTGCCTTGGCAGCTGCTGCCTGGCACTGGCTGCTCCAGGTAAGTTTATCATTAACTAGGATCCCCAAGTCCTTCTCCCTGTCAGATTTACCCAGTGGTTTCCCGTTCAGTGTGTAATGGTGATATTGATTCCCTCTTCCCATGTATATAACCTTACATTTATCATTGTTAAACCTCATCTGCCACCTTTCAGTCCAAGTTTCCAACTTATCCAGATCCATCTGTAGCAGAATACTATCTTCTCTTGTATTAACTGCTTTACATAGTTTTGTATCATCTGCAAATATCGATATTTTACTGTGTAAACCTTAACATTAATGAATATGTTGAAGAGAACAGGTCCCAATACCGAACCCTGCGGTACCCCACTGGTGACAGCGACCCAGTTAGAGACTATACCATTTATAACCACCCTCTGCTTTCTATCACTAAGCCAGTTACTAACCCATTTACACACATTTTCCCCCAGACCAAGCATTCTCATTTTGTGTACCAACCTCTTGTGCGGCACGGTATCAAACGCTTTGGAAAAATCGAGATATACCACGTCCAATGACTCACCGTGGTCCAGCCTATAGCTTACCTCTTCATAAAAACTGATTAGATTGGTTTGACAGGAGCGATTTCTCATAAACCCATGCTGATATGGAGTTAAACAGTTATTCTCATTGAGATAATCCAGAATAACATCCCTCAGAAACCCTTCAAATATTTTACCAACAATAGAGGTTAGACTTACTGGCCTATAATTTCCAGGTTCACTTTTAGAGCCCTTTTTGAATATTGGCACCACATTTGCTATGCGCCAGTCCTGAGGAACAGACCCCGTCGCTATAGAGTCCCTAAAAATAAGAAATAATGGTTTATCTATTACATTACTTAGTTCTCTCAGTACTCGTGGGTGTATGCCATCCGGACCCGGAGATTTATCTATTTTAATCTTATTTAGCCGGTTTCGCACCTCTTCTTGGGTTAGATTGGTGACCCTTAATATAGGGTTTTCATTGTTTCTTGGGATTTCACCTAGCATTTCATTTTCCACCGTGAATACCGTGGAGAAGAAGGTGTTTAATATGTTAGCTTTTTCCTCGTCATCTACAACCATTCTTTCCTCACTATTTTTTAAGGGGCCTACATTTTCAGTTTTTATTCTTTTACTATTGATATAGTTGAAGAACAGTTTGGGATTAGTTTTACTCTCCTTAGCAATGTGCTTCTCTATTTCCTTTTTGGCAGCTTTAATTAGTTTTTTAGATAAAGTATTTTTCTCCCTATAGTTTTTTAGAGCTTCAATGGTGCCATCCTGCTTTAGTAGTGCAAATGCTTTCTTTTTACTGTTAATTGCCTGTCTTACTCCTTTGTTTAGCCACATTGGGTTTTTCCTATTTCTAGTCCTTTTATTCCCACAAGGTATAAACCGCTTACAGTGCCTATTTAGGATGTTCTTAAACATTTTCCATTTATTATCTGTATTCTTAATTCTGAGGATATTGTCCCAGTCTACCAGATTAAGGGCATCTCTAAGCTGGTCAAACTTTGCCTTCCTAAAGTTCAGTGTTTTTGTGACTCCCTGACAAGTCCCCATAGTGAAAGACAGGTGAAACTGTACAATATTGTGGTCGCTATTTCCTAGATGCCCGACCACCTGCAGATTTGTTATTCTGTCAGGTCTATTAGATAGTATTAGGTCTAAAAGTGCTGCTCCTCTGGTTGGATTCTGCACCAATTGTGAAAGATAATTTTTCTTGGTTATTAGCAGAAACCTGTTGCTTTTATAGGTTTCACAGGTTTCTGTTTCCCAGTTAATATCCGCGTAGTTAAAGTCCCCCATAACCAGGACCTCATTATGGGTTGCAACTTCATCTATCTGATTTAGAAGTAGACTTTCCATGGTTTCAGTTATATTTGGGGGTTTGTAACAGACCCCAATGAGAATTTTATTACCATTTTTCCCTCCATGAATTTCGACCCATATGGACTCGACATCCTCATTCCCTTCTCTAATATCCTCCCTTAAAGTGGACTTTAGACAAAACTTTACATAGAGACAAACCCCTCCTCCTCTCCAATTTTTACGATCCTTTCTAAACAGACTGTAACCCTGTAAGTTAACTGCCCAGTCATAGCTTTCATCTAACCATGTCTCGGTTATTCCACTATGTCAAAGTTACCTGTAGATATTTCTGCTTCTAGTTCTTCCATCTTGTTTGTCAGGCTTCTGGCGTTTGCGAGCATGCAGTTTAGAGGATTTTGTTTTGTTCCAATCTCCTTGCTGTGGATTGTTTTAGAAATGTTCTTACCTCCCTTCTGAGTATGTTTTCCTGGGTCTTCTTTGTTCAAGTCTAATGTTTTTCTTCCCGTCCCCTCTTCATCTAGTTTAACGCCCTCCTGCATTATACTATATGAGAGGGGCTGCATTATATTCTATGGAGGGGCTGCATTATACCTTATGACGGGGGGGGCCGGGGCAGAAACTGAACCTGCGTCCGAGGTGCAGGATCAGTTAAATGCTATTTCCCTGCGGGCCTGCATGTCAATAACTAAAGCCGCCAGCCAATTGGAGGCTGGCAGCTTTCGTCAGTGCGCTTGTCACTGGCGTATGACGTCATTGTCATTCACCAGCGAGAGTGCGCTTGAAATGCCTGGAGAAAGCATCACAGCAGGAACACGGCCAGGAAAGGAGAAAGGTTTTTTTTATTATTTTTATTGAAAGTGGCAAGCCACCATATGTTTCACTGGCAGAGGCAGAATGGAGACACGGGGCAGGATGGCAGACATGGGTCAGGATGGGAGATATGGGGGCAGGATGGGAGACACAAGGGAAGGATGGGAGATACGGGGCAGGATGGGAGACACGGGGCCAGAATGGGAGACACGGGGACAGGATGGGAGACAAGGGGCAGAATGGAGACACGGGGCAGGATGGAGACACGGGGAAGGATGGGTGACACGGTGCAGGATGGAGACACAAGGTGCAGGATGGAGACAAGATGGGGCAGGAATATGCGGCAGGATGAAGACAGATGGTGCAGGATCATGGGGCAGGATGGAGACAGATGGGGCAGTATGGAAACAGTTGGGGCAGGATCATGGGGCAGGATGGAGACACATGGTGCAGAAACATAGGGCAGGATGGAGACAGATGGTGTAGGATCATAGGGCAGGATGGATACAATGGAGACAGATGGGGCAGAATCATGGGGCATATGGGGCAGGATCATGGTGCAGATGGGACAGATGGGGCAGGAGCATGGGACAGATGGGGCAGGATCATGGGGCAGGATTATGGGACAGATTGAGCAGGATGGGGAGATCATATGGGGCAGGATGGGACATCACATGGGGGCAGAATGCATACTCATGAGAGCAGGATGGGAGAACATATGGGGCCAGGTTGGGAGAACATATGGCTGGAGCCAGGAATGAGACACAAGGGGGCTATGATGGGGGATATTATTACCATAGGGATTAATTAAGGGATATTATTACAGCTGTGATGTATTTATTTTACCTTTTTGAGGATATTGTTTTAAATGGGGGAGGCAGTCTTGTTACTGTGCAGAGTGACACTATGTCGCCTTTTTTTCTTCATTTGGTGTAGTTTATAATTTGGGAAAAAATAAGTAATGTATTATGCAAGCAGTGCTCTAGTTAACTGTGTTATTTCCTGCAGACACAAGCCCTGGCTGGAAGAAGTGATGGCAGTGTGTGCTGGATGAAGATGAAAATCGAAGATGAAGGACTTCACCTAGAGACGTCACTGGTGAATCAGTGTGTTAGCTGTACACTGACACTATACACTGTATACTAAATACAGTGGTCCTGTGTACAATGTCACCAGTGATCACTGAATTACATTTACACTATATACTATATACTGAGCTCCTGTGTATAATGTCACCGGTGATCACTGTATTACCTGTCCACTGATACTGTATACAGAGCTCCTGTGTATAATGTCACCAGTAATCACTGTATTACCTGTACATAGACACTGCATAATAAGTACAGATCTCCTGTGTATAATGGTACTTATGCTGATATTAGTATTGTGTTTTTTTTTATTAATGATCAGTATTGTAGTATTCAGTCACTATGTGGTGGTAATATGTTGTCCGGACATGGTGTGGCAGTATTTGTTCCTTGTATGTGCTACTATGTGGTCACTATGTGGTGATAATATGTGGTCTGATCATAGTGTGGTGGTATTTGTTCCCTGTATGTGGTATTATTGGTCACCATAAGGCGGTAATAAGTTATCTGGACATGGTGCGGTGGTATTTGTCCCTTGTATGTGATATTTTTCAGTCACTGCTGTGGTAATATGAGGTCTGGACATGGTATGGTGGTATTAGTTTCTTGTATGTGGTGTTATAGGTCACTATGTGGTGGTAATATGGTTCCTGGTCATGGTGCGGTGTTATTTATCCCTTATATGTGATATTACTGATCATTTTAAAAATTGAAAAAGAAATAAAAATATACCTAAATTGTATTGGATATTTTAACAAATGTTTAGTAGGTTAGAGTAGAGAAGAGTAGTGCCCGGCGAGAAGAGTCTACCTTGTTGTGGCGGCATAAAAAATCTTTTGGCCAAAACAAATCTGCTGGCTATATGTGTGATCTGGTGAAGGGAACTGTTAATGTGTTATTGGTGAGAAGTGGAGTTTTTCCAAGAGAGAGTGGTGGGACTGTGGACAGTTCGAGGGGTGGAGCCTTGGCAGAGTCTCAAGAGGGCCCTGAAAATTTTGCCTGTATGGGGCCCCAAAACTCCTAGTGGCAGCCCTGCATATACACTTGACCCCCAGTAAACCAGTGTGCCAGTTTTCTAGAGATCTGATATGCCAGTCATGAGATACTGGTGGTTCTCACAAAATTAGAATATCATCAAAAGTTAATTTATTTCAGTTATTCGATACAAAACCTGAAACCCATATATTATATAGAGTCATTACAAACAGAGTGATCTATGTCAAGTGTTTATTTCTGTTAATGTTGATGATTATGGCTTACAGCCAATAAAAACCCAAAAGTCATTATCTCAGTAAATTAGAATAATTAGCAAAATACACCTGTAAAAGTTTGTTGGCAGAGGGAAGCATGAAGTGCTGTAAAAATTTCCTGGTAGATGGCTGCGCTGACTTTGGTCTTGATAAAGCACAGTGGACCTACACCAGCAGATGACATGGCTCCCCAAACCATCACTGATTGTGGAAACTTCACTCTAGACCTCAAGCAGCTTGGATTGTAGTCACTCTTCACTGCATGCAGTGAGTATTCTCTGATGTCAGCGACGGGTTCGTGACCACAAAAACATGATTTGCATAAATGCGGTCTGTTGCTGAGTAGACCTAGACATGCGCGGTCTCACTCAATGCCAGTGTATTCAGTGGTGCCAGACAAGTCTAGTTAGAATGTGGTTGGAATTAATCAAACCGCATAATTGCAATCACATGACCGCCTGCTACCAGCGTCAGTACTGAAGAATCCTGACAGCCCGCAGCATGAGGATTCACAAGTTTATAGTCACACAGAATGACTGCAGACTTGTAGCCTAAAGCCCGATAACTGGGGTTGAGCGACTTTTACTTTTATAGGATCGGGTCGGGTTTCACGTAACCCGACTTTTTCAAAAGTCGGGTCGAGTGAAATCGGCCGATCCTATAAAAAGTCGGGGTCGGGCGAAACTCGAAACCCAATGCAGTGCATTGGGTTTCCAATGGTTCCCAGGGTCTGAAGGAGAGGAAACTCTCCTTCAGGCCCTGCGATCCATATTTAAGTGTAAAATAAAGAATTAAAATAAAAAATATCGCTATACTCACCCTCTGACGCACCCTGGTACTAACTGGGAACCTTCCTTCCTTCGAATCAGCGCTTGCAGGACCTTGCGGTGACGTCGCGGTGACTTCGCGGCTTGTGATTGGTCGCGCGGCCGCCCATGTGACCGCTCGCGTGACCAATCACAAGCCGCGACGTCACCGCGACGTCACGCAAGGTCCTGCAAGCGCTGATTCGAAGGAAGGAAGGCTGCCGGAAAGAAGCAGGGCGCGTCCGTGGGTGAGTATATTCCTATTAGGAATATATTATTTTAATTCTTTATTTTACACTTAAATATGGATTCCGATACCGATTTCCGATATTGCAAACATATCGGAACTCGGGATCGGAATTCCGATACCACATTCAGAAGATCGCCGACTTCATGGCCGACCCCACACAGGGGTCGGGTCGGGTTTCATGAAACCCGACTTTGCCAAAAGTTGGCAACTTCTGAAAGTGGCCGACCCGTTTCGCTCAACCCTACTGATAACCCCTTTAACCCCTTAGCGACCGCCGATACGCCTTTTAACGGCGGCCGCTAAGGGTACTTAAACCACAGCGCCGTTAATTAACGGCGCTGTGGAAAAAGTCCATAGCGCCCCCCAGAGGCCGATTTTCTCCGGGGTCTCGGCTGCCGAGGGTAGCCGAGACCCCAGAGAACATGATTCGGGGGGTTTTTAACCCACCCCGCATTTGCGATCGCCGGTAATTAACCGTTTACCGGCGATCGCAAAAAAAAAAAAAAAAAAGCGATCTCTTTTTAATTTCTCTGTCCTCCGATGTGATCGCACATCGGAGGACAGAGAAAAGGGGTCCCAGGTGGCCCCCCAATACTCACCTAGCTCCCCCGATGCTCCTCGTGTCTCCCGGTGGGCGCCGCCATCTTCAAAATGGCGGGCGCATGCGCAGTGCGCCCGCCGGCCGGCACCGGGAGAATCTTTGGGGTCTCGGCTGCCAGGGGTAGCCGAGACCCCAAAGAGCATGATCGGGGACGGTATTACCGACCCCTGTTTTGCGATCGCCGGTAATTAACTGTTTACCGGCGACCGCAAAAAAAAAAAAAAAAAGTAAAGTGTAATTCTCTGTCCTCTGATGTGATCGCACATCAGAGGACAGAGAAATAGGGGGATTCTGGGACCCTAGCATACTCACCTAGGTCCCTGGATCCTCTTGCTGCTCCTCCTGGCCGCCGGCAGAAGAACATGGCGGAGGCATGCCCAGTGCGCCCGCCATCTGTCTCCATCTGCCGGCCGGCAGGAGAACAGCAGTTGGGGCTAAAATTAGGGTTAGGGGTAGGGGTAGGGTTAGGGGTAGGGGTAGGGTTAGGGGTAGGGTTAGGGGTAGGGGTAGGGTTAGGGTTAGGGGTAGGGTTAGGGGTAGGGTTAGGGGTAGGGTTAGGGTTAGGGGTAGGGTTAGGGGTAGGGTTAGGGGTAGGGAAAGGGTTAGGGTTAGGGGTAGGGGTAGGGTTAGGGTTAGGGGTAGGGTTAGGGGTAGGGTTAGGGGTAGGACTAGGGTTAGGGCTAGGGTTAGGGCTAGGGTTGGGGCTAAATTTAGGGTTGGGGCTAAATTTAGGGTTAGGGTTGGGGCTAAATTTAGGGTTAGGCTTCTTTCACACTTACGTCGGTACGGGGCCGTCGCAATGCGTCGGCCCGACATACCGACGCACGTTGTGAAAATTGTGCACAACGTGGGCAGCAGCTGTAGTTTTTCAACGCATCCGCTGCCCAATCTATGTCCTGGGGAGGAGGGGGCGGAGTTACGGCCACGCATGCGCGGTCAGAAATGGCAGATGCGACGTACAAAAAAAACGTTTCATTGAACGTTTTTTTGTGCCGATGCTCCGCCAAAACACAACTGATCCAGTGCACGACGGACGCGACATGTGGCCATCCGTCACGATCCGTCGGCAATACAAGTCTATGGGCAAAAAACGCATCCTGCGGGCACATTTGCAGGATCCATTTTTTGTCCAAAACGACGGATTGCGACGGAATGCCAAATGACGCAAGTGTGAAAGTAGCCTTAGGGCTAGGGTTAGGGTTGGGGCTAAAGTTAGGGCTAGGGTTGGGGCTAAAGTTAGGGTTAGAGCTGGGATTAGGGTTAGGGTTTGGATTAGGGTTACGCTTGGGATTAGGGTTAGGTTTGGGATTAGGGTTAAAATTAGGGTTGTGATTAGGGGTGTATTGGGATTAGGGTTAGGTTTGAGGTTAGGGTTGAGATTAGGATTAGGGGTGTGTTGGATTTAGGGTTTTGATTAGGGTTATGGTTAGGGTTGACATTAGGGTTGTTTTGGGGTAAGGGTTGTGATTATGGTTAGGGTTAATGATTAGGATTATGGGTCAGGTTGGGATTAGGGTTAGGGGTGTGTTGGGGTTAGGGTTGGAGCTAGAATTGGGGGGTTTCCACTGTTTAGGTACATCAGGGGGTCTCCAAACACGACAGCCAATTTTGCGCTCAAAAAGTCAAATGGTGCTCCCTCCC
This sequence comes from Ranitomeya imitator, assembly GCF_032444005.1. Lineage (NCBI taxonomy): Eukaryota > Metazoa > Chordata > Amphibia > Anura > Dendrobatidae > Ranitomeya > Ranitomeya imitator. The sequence continues at coordinate 320,843,275 of NC_091286.1, read as the reverse complement.
TTCTGAGCTCTGCCGTGCGCCCAAACAGTGGGTTACCCCCACATATGGGGCATCAGCGTACTCGGGATAAATTGGACAACAACTTCTGGGGTCCAATTTCTCTTGTTACCCTTGTGAAAATAAAAACTTGGGGGCTACAAAAATTTTTTTTTTTTTTTTTAAATATTTTTTATTTTCACGACTCTGCATTCTAAACTTCTGTGAAGCACTTGGGCATTCAAAGTTCTCACCACACATCTAGATAAGTTCCTTGGGGGGTCTAGTTTCCAAAATGGGGTCACTTGTGGGGGGTTACTACAGTTTAGGTACATCAGGGGCTCTGCAATCGCAACATAATGCCCACAGACCATTCTATCAAAGTCTGCATTCCAAAAAGGCGCTCCTTCCCTTCCGAGCTCTGCCGTGCGCCCAAACAGTGGTTTACCCCCACATATGGCACATCAGCGTACTGGGGATAAATTGGACAACAACTATTGCAGTCCAATTTCTCTTGTTACCCTTGTGAAAATAAAAACTTGGGGGCTACAATATCTTTTTTGTGGAAAAAAAATAATTTTTATTTTCACGACTCTGCATTCTAAACTTCTGTGAAGCACTTGGGCATTCAAAGTTCTCACCACACATCTAGATAAGTTCCTTGGGGGCTCTAGTTTCCAAAATGGGGTCACTTGTGGAGGGTTTCTACTGGTTAGGTACATCAGGGGCTCTGCAAACGCAACATAATACCCGCAGACCATTCTATCAAAGTCTGCATTCCAAAACGGCGCTCCTTCCTTCCGAGCTCTGCCGTGCGCCCAAACAGTGGTTTACCCCCACATATGGGGTACCAGCATACTCAGGACAAATTGGACAACAACTTTTGGGGTCCAATTTCTCTTGTTACCCTTGTGAAAATAAAAACTTGGGGGCTAAAAAATCTTTTTTGTGGAAAAAAATTTTTTTTTTATTTTCACGGCTCTGCATTATAAATTTCTGTGAAGCACTTGGGCATTCAAGGTTCTCACCACACATCTAGATAAGTTCCATGGGGGGTCTAGTTTCCAAAATGGGGTCACTTGTGGGGGATTTCTACTGTTTAGGCACATCAGGGGCTCTCCAAACGTGACATGGTGTCCGATCTAAATTCCAGCCAATTCTACATTGAAAAAGTAAAACGGCACTCTTTCTCTTCCAAGCTCTGCGGTGCGCCCAAACAGTGGTTTACCCCCACATATTGGGTATCGACGTACTCAGGAGAAATTGCACAACAAATTTAGTGGTCTAATTTCTCCTGTTACCCTTGTGAAAATAAAAATTTGTGGGCAAAAAGATCATTTTTGTAGAAAAAATGCAATTTTTTTTTTTCACGGCTCTACGTTATAAACTTCTGTGAAGCACATGGGGGTTCAAAGTGCTCACCACACATCTAGATATGTTCCTTAAGGGGTCTAGTTTCCAAAATGGTGTCACTTGTGGGGGGTTTCCACTGTTTAGGCACATCAGACGCTCTCCAAACGCGACATGACGTCCAATCTCAATTCCTGCCAATTCTACATTGAAAAAGTAAAACGGCGCTCCTTCACTTCCAAGCTCTGCGGTGCGCCCAAACAGTGGTTTACCCTCACATATGGGGTATCGACGTATTCAGGAGAAATCGCACAACAACTTTTGTGGTCTAATTTCTCCTGTTACCCTTGTGAAAATAAGAATTTGTGGGCGAAAAGATCATTTTTGTGTAAACAAAAGCGATTTTTTATTTTCACGGCTCTACGTTATAAACTTCTGTGAAGCACTTGGGGGTTCAAAGTGCTCACCACACATCTAGATAAGTTCCTTAAGGGGTCTAGTTTCCAAAATGGTGTCACTTGTGGGGGGTTTCCACTGTTTAGGCACATCAGGGGCTCTCTAAACGTGACATGGCGTCCGATCTCAATTCCAGCCAATTCTGCATTGAAAAAGTCAAACGGCGCTCCTTCACTTCTAAGTTCTGCGGTGCGCCCTAACAGTGCTTTACCCCCACATATGGGGTATTGGCGTATTCAGGAGAAATTGCATAACAAAATTTATGGTTACATTTCTGTTTTTACACTTGTGAAAATAAAAAAAATGGTTCTGAATTAAGATGTTTGCAAAAAAAAGTTAAATGTTCATTTTTTCCTTCCACATTGTGGATGTAGTTTTTAGAATGGTGTCACACTTCATTATTTTCTATCATATAGACCCCTCAAAATGACTTCAAATGTGATGTGGTCCCTAAAAAAAATGGTGTTGTAAAAATGAGAAATTGCTGGTCAACTTTTAACCCTTATAACTCCCTAACAAAAAAAAATTTTGTTTCCAAAATTGTGCTGATGTAAAGTAGACATGTGGGAAATGTTATTTATTAACTATTTTTCGTGACATATCTCTCTGATTTAAGGGCATAAAAATACAAAGTTTGAAAATTGCAAAATTTAAAAAATTTTCGCCATATTTCCGTTTTTTTCATAAATAATCGCAAGTAATATCGAAGAAATGTTACCACTAACATGAAGTACAATATGTCACGAAAAAACAGTCTCAGAATCAGCGGGATCCGTTGAAGCGTTCCAGAGTTATAACCTCATAAAGTGACAGTGGTCAGAATTGCAAAAATTGGCCTGGTCATTAAGTACCAAATTGGCTCTGTCACTAAGGGGTTAATATTCCCCACAGTGGATTTCTGACCCAATATGATTTCTCATGACTGGCACATCAGGTCTCTACAAAAATGGAATCATTATCGTGGGACACGCATATACAAGTATACATTCATGTAAAAGCATACTGAAGAGTTCACTTTAATAATTCTTCACTATCCCCCTTATTTATAAACGTCACTATATCTGATGTAAACAAGTATCTTTTTTATTCTACATATTTCAGTTTGATACAATCATGGATGTCTTGTGGAAATTGGCCAACTGGGGGGTAATTTACAAGGCATAGTATAGTGCTAGTAACTTGCGATGTAGACACATAGAGGTACAGATAATGGGAGGGCCAGTATAGGTCACTGGTGCAAGAGAACAAATCTTGCACCATCAGAACCGTAAGGAATACACTCAACTGTACACATAAATGTGCTTGTATTAAATTCAGTAAGGAAAAAAAAACAAAATGGTGAGGTTTCTTTAATGCATACATTATTTTATTAACTCAAGAACATTTAAAAACATTTAAAGTACACCAAAGTACAAAAATATAGACACCAAGTATAGTCACAATAAGCAGGAATGCCCTGTCCTCCTGCCCACATATTAGGCTCTTTCCTATGCAGTGATTGTCCTATCTATCACATGGATACTTTTTATAATCCGGCATCCACTGAACATTTTGCTTTACATGACTATATCAATTTACCGTATACAAATGTGATATACTCACTGATCCAGCAGGTCACATCACTTAGTCATTTCTCATTATTACACACTAGCTATTGAACCCGTTCTATGCCCGGGTGGCGAGCATCTACTGTATATTGGTATATGGTCTCCATCCTGGTATGTGCTGCTCCATCCTGCGTCCCCATCCTGTCATGAGCTGCTCCATCCTGCACCCCCATTCTGACATGTGCTGCTCCATCCTGCGTCCACATCCTGTCATGTGCTGCACCCATCCTGCGCCCCCATCCTGCCATGTGTTGCACCCATCTTGCGCCCCAATTCTGTCATGTGTTGCACCCATCCTGCGCCCCCATTCTGTCATGTGCTGCTTCCATCCTGCGCCCCCATTATGACAGGTGCTGCTCCCATCCTGTGCCCCATTCTGACATGTTCTGCACCCATCTTGCGCCTCCATTCTGTCATGTGTTGCACCCATCCTGCGCCCCCATTCTGTCATGTGCTGCTCCCATCCTGCGCCCCCATTGTGACATGTGCTGCACCCATCCTGTGCCTCCATTCTGACATGTTCTGCACCCATCCTGCACCTCCATTCTGTCATTTGCTCCTCCCATCCTGTCATGTGCTGCTCCCATCCTGTGCCCCCGTTCTGTCATGTGCTGCTCCCATCCTGTGCCCCCGTTCTTTCATGTGCTGCTCCCATCCTGCGCCCCTGTTCTGTCATGTGCTGCTCCCATCCTGCGCCCCCGTTCTGTCATGTGCTGCTCCCATCCTGCGCCCCCGTTTTGTCATGTGCTGCTCCCATCCTGCGCCCGTTCTGTCATGTGCTGCTGCCATCCTGCGCCCCCGTTCTGTCATGTGCTGCTCCCATCCTGCGCCCATTTTGTCATGTGCTGCTGCCATCGTGCGCCTGTTCTGTCATGTGCTGTTACCATCCTGCGCCCATTTTGTCATGTGCTGCTGCCATCGTGCGCCTGTTCTGTCATGTGCTGTTACCATCCTGCGCCCCATTCTGTCATGTGCTGCTCCCATCCTGTGCACCCGTTCTTTCATGTGCTGCTCCCATCCTGCGCCCCTGTTGTGTCATGTGCTGCTCCCATCCTGCGCCCGTTCTGTCATGTGCTGCTGCCATCCTGCACCCACGTTCTGTCATGTGATGCTCCCATCTTGCGCCCCCATTCTGTCATGTGCTGCTCCCATCCTGCGCCCCTGTTCTGTCATGTGCTGATCCCATCCTGCGCCCCTGTTCTGTCATGTGCTGCTCCCATCCTGCGCCCGTTCTGTCATGTGCTGCTGCCATCCTGCGCCCCCGTTCTGTCATGTGCTGCTCCCATCCTGCGCCCCCGTTCTGTCATGTGCTGCTGCCATCCTGCGCCCCCGTTCTGTCATGTGCTGCTCCCATCCTGCGCCCCCGTTTTGTCATGTGCTGCTCCCATCCTGCGCCCGTTCTGTCATGTGCTGCTGTCATCCTGTGCCCCCGTTCTGTCATGTGCTGCTCCCATCTTGCGCCCCCATTCTGTCATGTGCTGCTCCCATCCTGCGCCCCTGTTCTGTCATGTGCTGCTCCCATCTTGCGCCCCCGTTCTGTCATGTGCTGCTGCCATCCTGCGCCCCCGTTCTGTCATGTGCTGCTACCATCCTGCACCCGTTCTGTCATGTGCTGCTGCCATCCTGCGCCCATTCTGTCATGTGCTGCTCCCATCCTGCGCCCCTGTTCTGTCATGTGCTGCTCCCATCTTGCGCCCCCATTCTGTCATGTGCTGCTGCCATCCTGCGACCCCGTTCTGTCATGTGCTGCTACCATCCTGCGCCCGTTCTGTCATGTGCTGCTGCCATCCTGCGCCCGTTCTGTCATGTGCTGCTCCCATCCTGCGCCCCCGTTCTGTCATGTGTTGCTACCATCCTGCGCCCGTTCTGTCATGTGCTGCTCCCATCCTGTGCCCCCGTTCTGTCATGTGCTGCTCCCATCCTGTGCCACCATTGTATTATATGGCCCCCATAAGATGCTCCATTATATATGCCCCGTATGCTGCTGCCATATATATAAAAAAAAAATACCATACTCACCTATCGTCGCTGGGCGCCGAGTGCTGGGGGCCTGAGCAGGCGGGGACACCGGCGCGCTGTGGGGGTCAGGTGCCGGAGTCACCGCTAGCTCAGGCCCCCAGCACTTGCTATACTCACCTGTCTGACCCGTTCCAGCGCTGTGCGCCACCATCTTCCGGCTCCTCTGGCTGTGACTGGTCAGTCAGAGGGCGGCGCCGGCGCGCATTAAGCGCGTCATCGCGCCCTCTGAACTGGGAACATCACAGCAGAGGACTTGGGAGACGGAGCCGCACACAGCGCTGGAACGGGGGACAGGTGAATATACTCACCCTCCTGACGGTCCCTGACTCTCCGGTGGAGATCGCGGTGTGCATTCAGTGTTTACGCATACCGCAATCTCCTGGGAGCATCACTCTGTGAGGCCCAGACTGCGCCAGCGCTTGCGCTTGCGCAGTCTATAAAGGCTTCGGACAGAGTGACGCTCCCAGCGTTATATTATAGATAATTTATGGACATCTATGTGTTCCACATTTATTTCACCCTGTGTTTGTCCTTGTCTTAGGGTCTATATTTGATAAATAACACAGGAATTGAGAACAAGGATACCTTTCCATCAAAAAACAAAACTAAATAATTTTCAGTTTCATGATGACAAATTAAATGAGATTAAAATTGTTGGCTTGGAACAGTTTAAGGGTGCATTCAGACATCCATACAAATCGATCCGAGCATTACAGCTTCATAGTCCGTGCATTGTGGTCTGATCTCGGACCGATTTGATTAGACGTCTGAATGTTCCCTAATATACATTGAAGTTGTATGGTACTATTGCAGCGCCCCAGAGATCTGGTCGTTGCAGTAGTGTCGCTCTGCCACTAAGGGGAGTGATGGTACGTCTGATGGCACTAAAGGAGTTCTACTGACCAGGTATCACCAAGCACACACTACACTTCACACTCCGGCCACTAGGGGGAGCAAAAGGCTTATTTATTGGGCCACTTCTCACATTGGTAAAACTAGGGGTCGGACAGGAAGTTAGGCAGAACGAAGCCTGGGAGAGTTCCAGGGAGGATCTGTCAGACCTGGGAAATCTGGCAGGTACCTAGCGAAAGGACAGATGGTTACGGGACCGCGCCTGCACTACCTTGCGGCGGTACCCTAAGAAAGAGACAAGAAAAGAAGGATATTGTGGAGCAGTGTAAACAAGATCAGCACAAAGGAGATCCAGTAGGAGTCGTGCCGAGAGAGAGAGGCAACATCTTACTAAGGCGCATAGTCGGTGGCCGGAGCACCGAGGAAGTAACAGTCTCCACGCATTACTTCAAACAGCGGCAGGACAGTTAATTAGAGGTTGGCTGTCTACCATACAACACCTAAGAAGGACATAGGAGGCAACGTGGGAGAGGGGCGACACTAGGGTTCCAGAATACCTCCAGGCCTACCTGTCATAAAGGTGCGTCCTAGCCATATCATACCTGGGGGACGGAGAAGAGAAAGATCTAAAACGGATGAGAACAGCAGTTGTGAGGACTATCCTGAATGCTCAGCAGGGAAGCACTACAACACACAGGCGCTAGTGGGTAGGCACTGATTTTCACCTGCAAAGGGAACCCTGTATGTGCCTTCGGACCGGCCGGTCTCAGACAGCCCTGGTGAAAGTGCCCCGGATTGAGGATCCTGAAACCTTCAGTAAAAGGTAAAGAAACTGAACTCTGTGTCCTCGTTATTCCTCGCACTCCGCACCACCATCTTTATTGGACGCCCCTTAGCAGGGTCACGACCGGGTCCAGCCACCGTGACAACCGCAGAACTGAAGAAGAAGGGACCGGTACCGAGTGACTTGTGGCCCTGTGTCTGGGAGCGCTCCAACTATAATTTCTTTGCCATGAACCCAGATGGATCTATGAGGTGGGAGGTGGGTAGTTTGGCTTTCGGGAACTTATTCACAGGATTTTATTAATGGTTTTTGTTCTATGAATACTAGGTGATTTGTTTTAGTCCCAATATTTATTTATTGTGTTTACTTTTCTATTTATATTTCTTAATCTATTGATTGTATCTACAGTATATACTGGAGTATAAGCCGACCCGAGTATAAGCCGACCCCCCTAATTTTGCCACAAAAAAACTGGGAAAACTTAATGACTTGAGTATAAGCCTAGGGTGGAAAACGCAGCTACCGGTAAATTTCAAAAGTAAAAATAGATAACAATAAAAGTAAAATTAATTGAGACATCAGTAGATTAAGTGTTTTTGAATATCGATATTGAATCAGGAGCCCCATATAATGCTCCATAAAGTTTGATGGGCCCCATTAAATGCTCCATATTAATATATGCCCCATATAATCCTGCATAAAGGGTAATAAGGGCCCCATAAGATGCTCCATACAGTCACTTGCCCCTTACAGTGCTGCACAAACTTTATGGCCCCATAAGATGCTCCATACAGTCACTTGCCCCTTATAGTGCTGCACAAACGTTATGGCCCCATACAGATGCTCCATACAGTCACTTGCCCCTTATAGTGCTGCACAAACGTTATGGCCCCATACAGATGCTCCATACAGTCGCTTGCCCTTTATAGTGCTGCACAAATGTTATTGCCCCATAAGATTCTCCATACAGTCACTTGCCCCTTATAGTGCTGCACAAACGTTATGGCCCCATACAGATGCTCCATACAGTCGCTTGCCCCTTATAGTGCTGCACAAATGTTATTGCCCCATAAGATTCTCCATACAGTCACTTGCCCCTTATAGTGCTGCACACACGTTATGGCCCCATAAGATGCTCCATATAGTCACTTGCCCCATATGCTGTGGCTGCGATAAAAAAAAAAAATCACATACCTCTCCTCGCTCAGGACCCCCGGCACTTTCAATATTCACCTCTCCTCATTCGTGTGCGGCTCCGTCTTCAGCACTGATGTTCAGGCAGAAGGCGCGCACTGACCACGTCACCGCGCCCTCTGACCTGAGCGTCACAGCCAGAGGACCCTGAAGACAGAGCCGCACTGGAACGAGGAGAGGTGAATATCGCGCAGCGCTCCCCCTCCCCGTATACTCACCTGCTCCTGGCGCTGTGCAGTCCCTGCTTCTCCCGGCACTGCAGCTTCTTCCTGTAGTGAGCGGTCACCGCTACCGCTCATTACAGTAATGAATATGCGGCTCCACCCCTATGGGAGGTGGAGCCGCATATTCATTACTGTAATGAGCGGTACCATATGACCGCTCACTACAGGAAGAAGCTACAGCACTGGAAGACGCAGGAATGTGCAGGGACCGCACCAGGAGTAGGTGAGTATAATTAGACAACCCCCGCTCCCCCTCCCTTGCCGACCCCTGGGTATGACTCGAGTATAAGCCGAGAGGGGGAAAATCTCAGCTTATACTCGAGTATATACGATATATATGTGTGTCAGTGAGACTCACACACATATATATATATATATATATATATATATATATATATATATATATATATATATATATATTTATATTTCATACAGAGCTAAATAGCAGAAAATCCCGTAATTCAATTGCCGGCTTTTGCTATCTCCTTATCAAACCCGACAGGATATGAGACATGGTTTATATACAGTAAACCATTTCATATCCCTTATTTTTTTACATATGCCTCACTACTAATGTTAGATGTGGCTGTGTACAAAATTTGGGAGCTCTAGGTGTTAAAATAAAGGGTTAAATCACGGAAAAAACTGGCGTGGGCTCCCGTGCAATTTTCTCTGCCAGAGTGGGAAAGCCAGTGACTGGGGGCAGATATTAATAGCCTAGAGAGGGACCATGGTTATTGCCCCCCCCCCCCAGCTAAAAACATCTGCCCCCAGCCACCCCAGAAAAGGCACATCTGTATGATGCACCTATTCTGGCACTTAGCCTCTCTCTTCCCACTCCCCTGTAGCGGTGGGATATGGGGTAATAAGGGGTTAATGTCACCTTGCTAATGTAAGGTGACATTAAGCCTGGTTAATAATGGAGAGATGTCAATAAGACACATATCCATTATTGATCCAATAGTTATAGAGGTTTAAATAAACACACACATTATGAATAAAGTATTTTAATGAAATAAATACACATGGGGTTTTACCATCTTTATTGTATGCTTAATCCTACTGACGACCCTTGTCATCTGAATAAAAGAGAAAATAAAAAAGCAACAATATCCCATACCTGTCCACCGTACAGTCTTGTCCCATGATGTAAATCCATCCGAAGGGGTTAAATAATTTTACAACCAGGAGCCTGCTAATGCAGCTGCCCTGGCTATAAAAACCGGGGAATGAATGGAATGCAGGGGAACCTTTGGTGATGCGCCCTTGGTGGCATGAACTCATATGAACTCTAGTGTGGGAATTTTTCTGAATATTTTCCCACGCTAGAGTTCATATGAATTACCGGCTTTTCTATAGAACACCGATGCGTTTTTCTCGCAATTCACACGCATGGTCCGTGTGTAATCCTTATTTTTTTTACCCCATAGACTTTCATTGGCGGACTTTTTGCGCAATTCGCTGATAAATGCAGCATGCTGCGATTTTCTCAGCCCGTAAAATACGACCGAGAAATATACAGCTGATGGGAGCTGCCCCATAGAGAAACATTGTTCCGTGTGCAATGCATTGTTTTTGCGCCTCACCCTCGTCCGTATTTCTTTCTAGTGTGTCCCTGGCCTTACTCTGGATCTAATGTAGTAATAAACATACACATATAATATATTCCTTTTACCCCTGATGAAGCCACTGGAGATCGCGAGCCTTTGAGGGGTTTCCCTTCTTGTTGTCCCCACTGTACCCGGTCCAGATTATGTGCACATAATTTTATCTAACTATACTTCCTCATTGGTTCTCTTGTGGCTTTTCTTTATTTGCATGAAATGTTTTTCTTGTTCTTGTGTGGTATTGCTAAAATTCTATATTTATCAAAGAAACTTCACCATTTTGTGCGCATCTGTTTTTCCTTTGTTGAATTGCCAGTATAGGTCAATGTTTCATAAGCCAAGTATTATCTAGTCAGAGAAATTTCAACCTACCCTCAAGGCTGTGATAGTTCCACTGTCATTACATTACATTTCACTGCTTCATTATTTACTTGCGTTGTGGCCTAAGTTTATGCTTATGTGCCCCTCATAACAGAGTAGACATAAAACTGTTCCCCATGATCAATGCATCCTCAAACCAAACTTTACAGTGGGCACAATGCAGTCAGGCAGGTAACGTTCTCCTGTCATTCATTAGACCCAGACTCCTCCATCAGACTGCCAGTTAGAGAAGCGTAATTCACCACAAAACACGTTTCCACTCCTCTAAAGTCTGATGACATCCTGCTTTACACCAATCCATTTTAGGCTTGGAATTCTACTTGCTAATGGAAGACTTGCATGAAGCTGCTCAGCCATGGAAATGCGGCGCCCCAGGGTCCTGGTCGTCACAGTGGTATTGCTTTCCTCTCGGGGAGAGTGACGCTACTTTTGAAGGCAATGAAGGAAAACTCTTTGTCAGGTAACACAATGCATGCAACATGTTCACACTGCAGACCAGAAGGTGGAGCTCTAAGCCTGTTTAAGGTGAACTCCCCTATAAGAACATCCTGATCTGGAGGGAAAGAGTTCAGTTCCTGTCAGAGAGACAGAGGGAAAGGAGACAGAGGAGCCGTGTAGCCTGAAGTGCTACCGCTCCTGGGAAGAGACACACAGAAAGCCAAACATATTGCAGAGAGCGTGAAGGAAGTCAGAGCAAAGGAGAGGATACCAGAAAGGGACCAGCCCTGCACAGGCTGCCTCCTTCTGAGGCGCAGAATCCCGGTAGCCGGCATACCGAGTGAGTAAGGACCTTTATGCTTTACTTCAGTGACCGGCAGAACAGCTAATTGCAGGTTACCTGTCTGCACCTACATCCAGGAGGCGCGGTGCCACCCCTCAGAGGCCGGGGCGTGCTAGAGTCCCTACAAACAGCCTCAAGCCACCAGTCATACGGGTTTGTCCTATCCTATATGGGGGACAGAGAGAGAGACATTACATCTGTGAGGACCTTATGTGAAGCCATAGGCAGTAAGGGACTACAACACTGCAGCACAAAGGAAGGCTACTGATTTCCACCTGGATAAGGGGACTCTGGACTTGCCTCCAAACCGGCCGGACTCTGCCTGCCCTGTGATCTGGTGCCCTGGACTGTGGATACTGAAGTCTTCAGTAAAGGTAAAGAGACTGCAATCTTGTGTCCTCCTTCTTCTCTGCGCCTCTCACCATCCACCAACTACACACTGGGAAGCCCTGGGGATACACTTCACCTGTAGGAAGGTATACCATCTAGCTGCCATAACATCACCCAGCGGACCCTTTAAAGCAGTGTTGGTCACCCTGACCGAATACCACAGGTGGCATCAAGAACACAAACTTTATCCCTTTAAAGACCTTTCCCTTTTACATGGGTGGACCGGGTCGCAGCCACCGTGACATCCCCCTGTGAAGTACCAGACCCGGTACCGAGTACCCCTAGCTCGCTGGGCGACTCAGAAACACATGTCATGGAGCTCCCAGTGCACAGATATTGTGCTTATGTTTGTAGGGATATGGTCTGTCTTACTCCGTTCCTGCCCCTGAAAATAACAATCGTGCTATGTGTATAGCGGTTTTACATGTAATGTGAATATTGATGTGCGTCTTATGTGATGTTTTATGGTAATGTACAGCATGTTAGTAATGTAAGGTTTTAATGCATAAAGTAAGTAGCATATGGAACGCCCACGTGGGGTACTCGGTACCGGGTCCAGTACTTAAAGGTAACCTGTCACCCCAAAATTGATGGTGAGCTATGCCCATCGGCTCAAGGGCTTATCTACAGCATTTTGTAATGTTATAGATAAGCCTCCAATGTATCCTGAAAGATGAGAAAAAGAGGTTATATTATACTCACCTGGGAAGGCGGTCCGATCCGATGGGCGTCGCGGTCCGGTCCGGGGCCTCCCATCTCCATAGGATGACGTCCTCTTCTGGTCTTCATGCTGCAGCTTCGGTGCAGGCGTGCTTTGCCTGCCCTGTTGAGGGCAGAGCAAAGTACTGCAGTGCGCAGGTGCTGGGAAAGGTCAGAGAGGCCTGGCGCCTGCGCACTGCAGTACTTTGCTCTGCCCCCAACAGGGCAAAGTACGCCTGCGCTGGAGCCGCAGCGTGAAGACCAGAAGACGACATCATCTGATGAAGATAGGAGGCGCCGGACCGGACCGTGATACCAATTGGACAGGACCGGGACCGCCACTGGGTGAGTGTAATATAACGTCTTTTTCTCATCTTTTAGGATACATCGGGGGTTTATATACAGCATTCCAGAATGCTGTAGATAAGCCCCTGATGCTGGTGGGCTTACCTCACCCTTGATTTTGGGGGTGACAGGTTAACTATAAGGGGACATGTCACGGCGGCGACCCAGTCTGTGGCCCTGGGTGCCCATGTAATAGGGATATTGATTAAAGTTCGTGTTCATGACGCCACCTGTGGTATTCGCTCAGTAGAGACTGACGCTGCTTAAAGGGGTCCTCTGGGGTGATGGTATGGCAGTTAGATGGTATAACTTCCCACAGGTGAAGTATGTCCCCAGGGCCCCCGCTGTGTAGATAGAAGATGGTGAATGGTGCAGTAAGGAACGAGGACACAGGTTTGCAGTCTCTGTACCTTGTTTACTGAAGGCTTCAGGCAACCGCAGTCCAGGGCTCCAGATCACAGGACAGGCAGGGTCCGGCCGGCTTGGAAGCGAATCCAGAGTCCCCTTCACCAGATGGAGATAAAAGCCTTCCTCAAAGTGCGGTGGTTTTGTAGTCCCTTACTGCCTATGGCTTCTGATAAGTTCTTCACAGTTCTTCTCTGTCCCCCATAAAGGTTAGGACACAATCCGTATGACAGGTGAAGCAGGCCTTTTTATAGGGTCTCTATCACGACCTGGGCCCTATGTGTCACTGTGCCTCCCGGGTGTACGGCGGACAGGTAACTTGCAGTTCAGCTGTCCTGCCGGTTTCTGCTGTGCCTATTAGGCCAGAGACACACTAGCGAGTTTTACGGACGTATGAGCGCAGAAAATACGTCCAGAAAATACGCATTGCACACAGCCCAATGATTCTCTATGGGGCAGCTCCTATCTGCCGTATATTACGCATCCGTAATATACGGTATTCTACAGGCATAGAAAACCGCAGCATGCTGCGTTTGTCAGCGTATTGCGCAAAAAATTTGCCAATGCAAGTCTATGGGTGCACAAAAAATACGGAATGCATACGGATCATGGGTGTGACTTGCGAGAAATACGCTAGACTCTGGCAGGTGCCAGGAAATGTCCCAAGGCCTCAATCAGGAAGCTGAGACATGCTAATTAGCTGAAAAAAGCCAGACAGAGATCCCGGAAGTCTGCCGCGCGCCTCCACGGAGTCTGAATCAGCATGGCTATAATCATAAATGTAGACATGCTCATAATTTTGGTCCAGGAAAGTCCCGAAATTTGGGACCAGAGAGATCCCAAATATACCAACAGGGCACAAAAAGAGGCAGCATGGAAGAGTATATGTGGGTCCCTATTCACAAATTATGAACAGCGGCCACGTGAGGCAAACAGGCAAATAAGTAAGTACACTCATGTTTGTACATTGATCTTTATGTGAAACAGCAGTACCTAACTCCTTTTAAGTAATTTTAAAATTATTTATAAGTATTGCATATATTAATTTCTATAACAAAATTAATTCCATGGTGCTGTACATGATAAACGGGTTACATACAGGGTTATTCTAGATGTCCCTTACAGTGTACAACTGAAAAAAGACATACTGGGATAGAGGGGAGAGGACTCTGTCCTTGTGGCCTTACATTCTATGATGTTCATTTTTCTTGTGGAAATAATACAAAATTTATAGTAAACAAATGCAGCTTCCTAAGCTACACTACAATCTGTGTAGTCAATTACACCTTGGGTGACCACTGTGCATAATGGCGTAATACATTATTTTACTCTCTTTTGTTGCAGTGGATGATGTTATGAAAAGATGGCGGAGCATCCGCGATCAGTACAGAAGGGAGAGGGAGCAGCGGGACAGGAGTGGGTCAGGCGCACCACCTAAAAAGAAAAAATATATATCTATTTTGATAGATTGACCTTTTTAAATCCCAGTATGGATCTCAGACCATAAGTACAAACATCACAACACATTATACACATATGTTTAGATTGGTCAGACATTTATAATTTTTTTTTTTCAAACATACTTTCATAACAGAACCTCAACCTCACAGAGAGGGAGACAGGATCCGAATCTGAGGTGGTCATAGACCCAGTTGGGGAAGGAGAAGAGGTGGCTGGCCCATCTTATGATCTGTCATGCTCCATCCCTCCAGGATCCTCGTCATCTGGGCATCCAGCTCCAGCAGCACCTGGCCAAGATGAGGCCCCACCACCAACAGCAGCAGCAGCAGCATAGGTAAGCCAGGATGATCCTGACAACAGCAGCAGCCGTACTGTTCCCCTGGAGACCTCACTACAGGCTGCTGTGATATCACTGCGTGCTCGCCGAAGGAGATAGCTTCTCCAAAGTAGGAGGAATGTGGATGCTGGGGTCCTGAACTATCTTGCATGGGTTACTGCGGATGATGGGGAGGAGGGCTATTCGAGGAGCCTGGCCCGGTACTTACGTCCCTTAGCCCGTGAGGTGAGGCTATGTGTGAGAGGGTGTTTTCAAATCCTTATTGATACATGCACCCCCCCAAATGACCCATATGAGCTGATGGAGTTTATTGAGAGTTGGCAGCTGTCATCATGTAACATCCTGCGGCTGCCAAGATCTCAACAGGTGCATGCGCAACAGGGAATTGAAGCACCTCCTTCACGTGAGCCTACACCTCAACCCCTACCCACACAAAACCCACCATGGCAACCTCAGTACCATATGCCAGACTACCATCAACCTTCCCAATATGGCCACTTGTCCAGACCCAGTACTGGAAGCGGGTCCCCACCTGGGTTTGGACGACATGGCCATATTGTGGGTGGATAGGAGTCAAGGCCATATTGTCAATAACATGAGGGCTACAGTCAGATTCCTTATGGCCAATACACAACTGGCCCATATGATCAAAGGCTGAATATTCCTCTGGCCCACACAGCATCCACACAGGGTGAAGGACAATTGGCCCAACAAAGGCCACCTGAGCAGGACCCTGAGCTTCCCCCATCACCTCCACCTACTTACAGAAACCTGTAATGTTTTTTTATGTTGTTTTGGGGTTTGTGAGACATAAACATGTGTTCTATAGGTGTGTGCTGTCTTAGCACTTTGTTATGCTGTTCATGTTGTAAAAAAATTTTGCCAAGTTGAATTGGCTGAAAAAACCATATTGAAAAAATATGCATTTGAGTTAAACACAAAAGGCTTTTTCGTTATGTAAAAAATATCATAAAAAGCCAAATTACGTTTGTGAGACAATCATTGTTACATCACACACATATGCTCTGTTCATAACCATATGTGAATTAAATAAATACAGCACACAGAGTTCAGAATATAATTTTTTGGGGGGTAAACTTTGAATATAGTTTGAAAGTAAAAAATCACAAATGAGAAACAGCATAATCTTGCCAGGGAGTCGCACCCTGAATAGAAACAAAATAATTGGGGAAAACATCCCTAACTTTAATGCCAGAAAGGGGACGGCGCAGAGGAAGGCCATGTGGTGTAGACCTAATCACATTGCTCAACATGTGTTCAGCAATATCAGCTGAGGAGCAATCATGTATGCTGGTAAAATTGTGCAAAATAACACAGGCTTTTATGACTTCATTGATTGTAGCCTCACTAAGCTGAATGGCAGACTGGAGGACACGCCATTTGGCTGCCAGAATACCAAATGCGCACTCCACCAGTCTCCGCGCCCTGGAAAGCCGCAAATTAAAGACCCTCCGCCGGTGGTCCAGGTTGCGCCGGGGATAAGGCCTCATGACGAACCTCGTCAGTTGAAACGCCTCATCTCCAACAAGAGCAAAAGGCACTGCTTCCGCATTGGAGCCTGGGAGTTGTTGTGGTGGTGGGAGGTCAAACTGGTTGTCACGTAGCCGCCGACCCATAATGAACGAATTGAAGACCCTAGAGTCTCCAGTTTGGCCATAGGTCCCAATGTCTACAATTATAAACCTGTAGTTACTGTCAACTACAGCTAACAGAACTACAGAGAAAAACTGCTTATAATTGTAGAATTGGGAGCCAGAGTTTGGCGGCTTACGCATCCACGGCTCCAATGCAGTTTGGGAAGTCACAAGTGTTCTGGAAACCAAGGGCTACTTTGAGCCAATCAGCCTGTTTTGGCTCAGGCATCACAAGTTCCTGGAGTTTAGCCCATATTTGACTACAGGTTGACCGCACAATGCCCGAAATTGTCGACCGCCCAATCAGAAACTCCAGGTGTAGTCCTACATACGACAAGCCAGTGGACAGGAAGCTGAAAGTGAAAAAAAAGTAATATTAGGTAGGTAACAAGAGTTCACACAAAACATGAAGAAGCACAAGTAGATTGTATATTTTCAAAAACATGATTAACGCTGTAAAATGAAAAATTTACCTAGGGTACTTAACTATAACATTAGACACACTTTTTTGGATTTGCTTGTGCCCTAATGTACACATATACTTGAAAAAAGCTGCTAGAACACAACACATTAAAAAAAAAAAGATGATCATCATACAGTATGTGAGGATGTGGAATACATACCATAAGGTAAGGAGAAGACATTCCTCTGCGGATATGTCTTTGCGCATCCTTGTGTCCTGATAGGTGATACCTGGACATAATATTTCCAACAATATATCAAAGGTTCTGATGATCATGACACAGTACTGATAGAACTTGTCAGGATGTGCCCTCAGAGCTGTATAGAGCCTCTCAAAATGTCCTTTAGTGAGGCGTTTGGTCAAAAGAGGATGCACCCACAATCTTCATCTCCTCCTTCGCGGATCAACAATAACGGGATATGGCTGCCCAAATCGACGCAACAATTCCCAGTAAAACAACACCCACTGAGTTGGGGTTAAATACAGTAGGTCAGACATGGTTTTAAGGTAATACCAACACACCCAAGAGATGCACACCAACTAAATGGCCAGATGGGAGGGTCCCACCTGTTATAGAGGGCTTAAATAGGGTTGATGATGATGATTTAAATTAATTTCAGGCCAGAAAACCGTTAAATGTCCATTTTGTGATGTTGCGTGTAAAATACGCATTACGGATCACATACGCAACATTACATGCGCAAAATACGCGGCCACACATTTGCAACGGATTACCTACGGAACACTATTTCTGAGACATTTCTGAGTATTACGCACGTATTACGGCTGTAAAAAGCGGACCGTATTGTCCTACGCCTAGTGTGACGCCGGCCTTAGAGTTCAACTCGGCCTCGGCCTTCTGGCTATCGGAATCTGTGATAGCCAGGGAGGTAGCTACAGTAATTCACTGCTCTGCTCTGCTGGTATCACTCTCCTGTGCCTTTTCTCTCCTTCACACTTTCCACAAGTTGTTCTTTCCTTCTGTTCTCTCTCCAGGGGCTGTAGTACCTCAGACTACAGGGCTCCTTCAGACCTTCTGACACTCTATGTCTGTCTGCTCTCTTATCTGTCTGTCCCAGACTGCTGTCTGGCACTAATTGAACTGAACTGAGCTCCTTCCCTTCAGCACCACAGTGATAATAAAGTGTCGAGGTAACGTTTCGACCTCGTGATGGGTCTTTATCAAACCTCACTTAAAGGAAGAGAGAAACAAGAGGAGGAGAAGATGCCACGCCATAGATAATTATAGAGGTTCCTGGAAAGAACTAAGTGTAGAATTCAGGGGTCCAGTAATGCACAGAAGGGGAACACAATCCCAAAGGCGGCTGCGGGTCCGGAGCGTGGAGCTGACTGTGGATACATGCACAGGCAGGAAAATGTGTTGTGAATTCCGCTCTTGGGCTCCCTCCGGTGGTTGTAAGTAGGGTTGAGCGAAACGGGTCGAACATTTTCAAAAGTCGCCGACTTTTGGCGAAGTCGAGTTTCATGAAACCCGATCCGACCCCTGTGCGTGGTCGGCCATGCGGTACGCGACTTTCGCGCCAAAGTCGCGTTTCAATGACGCGAAAAGCGCCATTTCTCAGCCAATGAAGGTAAACGCAGAGTGTGGGCAGCGTGATGACATAGATCCTGGTCCCCACCATCTTAGAGAAGGGCATTGCAGTGATTGGCTTGCTGTCTGCGGCGTCACAGGGGCTATAAAGGGGAGTTCCCGCCGACCGCCATGTTACTGCTGCTGATCTGAGCTTAGGGAGAGGTTGCTGCCGCTTCGTCAGAAGCAGGGATAGCGTTAGGCAGGGTCCATTAACCACAAAACCGCTTGTGCTGTAGCGATTTCCACTGCCCAACACCACCTTCGGTGTGCAGGGACAGTGGAAGCTCCTTTTTTTTTTTTTTCCCCTCAGCGCTGTAGCTCATTGGGCTGCCCTAGAAGGCTCCCTGATAGCTGCATTGCTGTGTGTACGCCGCTGTGCAAACCAACTGCTTTTTTCAAAGCACAAATCCTCTTGTTCCTTCCTTTCTGCACAGCTATCTTGTTTGTTTGTCCACACTTTTTATTTAATTTGTGCATCAGTCCACTCCTTATTGCTGCCTGCCATACCTGGCTGAGATTACTGCAGGGAGATAGTAATTGAAGGACAGTTCCTTTTTTTTTTTTTTTTTTTTTTGTGGGAGATTAAGATTGACATTTCTGCTAGAGTGCCATCTCTGTCTGTGTCATCTCTCACTCAGTGGGCCATAGAAAGCCTATTTATTTTTTTGCTTGATTTGGGTACCAAAATCTACCAGAAAAAATCACAACATCAATCAGTGGGAGAAAAATATTGGCCTCAGGGCTTGTGTGCCACTCCTTACTCCTGTGTGTGCCATCTCTCACTCAGTGGGCCATAGAAAGCCTATTAATTTTTTTGCTTGATTTGGGTTCTAAATTCTACCTGAAAAAATCAATAAATCAATCAGTGGGAGATTAATATTGGCCTTGTGTGCCAGTCCTAAGCGTGCCATCTCTCTCTCTCAGATAGTGGGCCATAGAAAGCCTATTTATTATTATTTTTTTTATTGGGTTTATAAATTTTCCCTGGAAAAAAAAAAAAAGTGGGAGATTAATATTGGCCTCTGGGCTTGTGTGCCAGTCCTGAGCGTGCCATCTCTCTCACAAATAGTGGGCCATAGAAAGCCTATTTATTTTTTGGGTTGATTTGGGTTCCTAATTCTACCTGAAAAAATCAATCAATCAATCAGTGGGAGAAAAATATTGGCCTCAGGGCTTGTGTGCCACTCCTTACTCCTGTGTGTGCCATCTCTCACTCAGTGGGCCATAGAAAGCCTATTAATTTTTTTGCTTGATTTGGGTTCTAAATTCTACCTGAAAAAATCATTAAATCAATCAGTGGGAGATTAATATTGGGCTTTGGGCTTGTGTGCCAGTCCTAAGCGTGCCATCTCTCTCTCTCAGATAGTGGGCCATAGAAAGCCTATTTATTATTATTTTTTTTATTGGGTTTATAAATTTTCCCTGGAAAAAAAAAAAATGGGAGATTAATATTGGCCTCTGGGCTTGTGTGCCAGTCCTGAGCGTGCCATCTCTCTCACAAATAGTGGGCCATAGAAAGCCTATTAATTTTTTTGCTTGATTTGGGTTCCAAAATCTACCTGAAAAAAATCACTAAATCAATCAGTGGGAGATTAATATTGGCCTCTGGGCTTGTGTGCCACTCCTGACTCCTGTGTGCGTCATCTGTCACTCAGTGGGCCCTAGAAAGCCTATTTTTTGTTTTATTTGTTTTCTAAATTCTCCCTGAAACAATCATTTTATTTTCTTTGGTTTCTAAATTATTCCTGAAAAAAATCATTTTTTTTGTATTTTTTTCTCTCTCAAGTCTCCCTGAAAAAAAAAAATAAAAAATCTGTGGGAGATTCATATTGCCCCTTCTGCTTGTGTGCCAGTCTTGACTCCTGGGTGTGCCATCTCTCTCTCTCTCCCCAATTGTGGGCCATAGAAAGCCTATTAATTTTTTTGCTTGATTTGGGTTCCAAAATCTACCAAAAAAAATCACTAAATCAATCAGTGGGAGATTAATATTGGCCTCTGGGCTTGTGTGCCACTCCTGACTCCTGTGTGCGTCATCTGTCACTCAGTGGGCCCTAGAAAGCCTATTTTTTGTTTTATTTGTTTTCTAAATTCTCCCTGAAACAATCATTTTATTTTCTTTGGTTTCTAAATTATTCCTGAAAAAAATCATTTTTTTTGTATTTTTTTTTCTCTCAAGTCTCCCTGAAAAAAAAAAAAAAAAATCTGTGGGAGATTCATATTGCCCCTTCTGCTTGTGTGCCAGTCTTGACTCCTGGGTGTGCCATCTCTCTCTCTCTCCCCAATTGTGGGCCATAGAAAGCCTATAAATTTTTTTACAAAGCAAAAAAAAGAAAAGGGGAAGAAGCCAGCACTGCTTATGGTCAGAACGCAATAACTGAAGTGCAATTGCACATAAATTCTAACTGTATTTCAAATATGAGACATTTAGCAAACAATTGATCAATTCTTTGAGCTACCCCGCCACTTCACGGAAATCTCATAATGGGCAGTCCTAATCTTCGTATTTTATTTACGTTGTGCCATTATGGCTTCCTGAATGTATAAAAAAAAAAAAAAAAAGGACCACATTAAATGCGAACTGTACCTGGAGCATTTTCAGAATCACTCCCTTGGTGCCAGGAAAGGCAAGCGCAGGTAAAGGCCGATCAGGTCCAGTGCGGACATTTCAGATCTGGCTTCCACACTGCCAAACCCGCACCAAAGATGAAGGGTGAGACAGGCTGAGACACAGGTGCACAATTAACTTGAGCCTGAGGCGGGGCAGGGCTGCTGTGTGTGTGCACAGCAGCCTATCAATCACAGTGAACACAGAAAGAATGGCGCACATAACCCAGCGTGCGCGGCAACAGTGGTGGTCAGCCACATACCAATGCAAAGCAAAAAAAAAAAAAGGGAAGAAGCCAGCACTGCTTATGGTCAGAACGCAATAACTGAAGTGCAATTGCACATAAATTCTAACTGTATTTCAAATATGAGACATTTAGCAAACAATTGATCAATTCTTTGAGCTACCCCGCCACTTCACGGCAATCTCATAATGGGGCAGTCCTAATCTTCGTATTTTATTTACGTTGTGCCATTATGGCTTCCTGAATGTATAAAAAAAAAAAAAAAAGGACCACATTAAATGCGAACTGTACCTGGAGCATTTTCAGAATCACTCCCTTGGTGCCAGGAAAGGCAAGCGCAGGTAAAGGCCGATCAGGTCCAGTGCGGACATTTCAGATCTGGCTTCCACACTGCCAAACCCGCACCAAAGATGAAGGGTGAGACAGGCTGAGACACAGGTGCACAATTAACTTGAGCCTGAGGCGGGGCAGGGCTACTGTGTGTGTGCACAGCAGCCTATCAATCACAGTGAACACAGAAAGAATGGCGCACATAACCCAGCGTGCGCGGCAGCAGTGGTGGTCAGCCACATACCAATGCAAAGCAAAAAAAAAAAAGGGAAGAAGCCAGCACTGCTTATGGTCAGAACGCAATAACTGAAGTGCAATTGGGTTATGTGCGCCATTCTTTCTGTGTTCACTGTGATTGATAGGCTGCTGTGCACACACACAGCAGCCCTGCCCCACCTCAGGCTCAAGTTGATTGTGCACCTGTGTCTCAGCCTGTCTCACCCTTCATCTTTGGTGCGGGTTTGGCAGTGTGGAAGCCAGATCTGAAATGTCCGCACTGGACCTGATCGGCCTTTACCTGCACTTGCCTTTCCTGGCACCAAGGGAGTGATTCTGATAATGCTCCAGGTACAGTTCGCATTTAATGTGGTCCTTTTTTTTTTTTTTTTTTTTTTTATACATTCAGGAGGCCATAATGGCACAACGTAAATAAAATACGAAGATTAGGACTGCTCCATTATGAGATTGCCGTGAAGTGGCGGGGTAGCTCAAAGAATTGATCAATTGTTTGCTAAATGTCTCATATTTGAAATACAGTTAGAATTTATGTGCAATTGCACTTCAGTTATTGCGTTCTGACCATAAGCAGTGCTGGCTTCTTCCCTTTTTTTTTGCTTTGCATTGGTATGTGGCTGACCACCACTGTTGCCGCGCACGCTGGGTTATGTGCGCCATTCTTTCTGTGTTCACTGTGATTGATAGGCTGCTGTGCACACACACAGCAGCCCTGCCCCGCCTCAGGCTCAAGTTGATTGTGCACCTGTGTCTCAGCCTGTCTCACCCTTCATCTTTGGTGCGGGTTTGGCAGTGTGGAAGCCAGATCTGAAATGTCCGCACTGGACCTGATCGGCCTTTACCTGCACTTGCCTTTCCTGGCACCAAGGGAGTGATTCTGATAATGCTCCAGGTACAGTTCGCATTTAATGTGGTCCTTTTTTTTTTTTTTTTTTTTATACATTCAGGAGGCCATAATGGCACAACGTAAATAAAATACGAAGATTAGGACTGCTCCATTATGAGATTGCCGTGAAGTGGCGGGGTAGCTCAAAGAATTGATCAATTGTTTGCTAAATGTCTCATATTTGAAATACAGTCAGAATTTATGTGCAATTGCGTTCTGACCATAAGCAGTGCTGGCTTCTTCCCTTTTTTTTTGCTATAAATTTTTTTGCTTGATTTGGGTTCCAAAATCTACCAAAAAAAATCACTAAATCAATCAGTGGGAGATTAATATTGGCCTCTGGGCTTGTGTGCCACTCCTGACTCCTGTGTGCGTCCTCTCTCACTCAGTGGGCCCTAAAAAGCCTTTTTTTTTTTTTTTTTTTTTTCCTAAATTCTCCCTGAAACAATCATTTCATTTTATTTGTTTTATAAATTCTTCTGTAAAAAATAATTTTTTTTTAATTTTTTTTTTTTCTGAAGTCTCCCTTTTAAAAAAAACAAACACAAATCAGTGGGAGATAAATATTTACATTTGCGCTTCAGTGACAGTCCTGCGTGTGTGCCATCTCATTTGTTGCCAACAACAACAGAGTGTGTAACATTGTGGCTGATTTTCGTTGTGGTCTCACCCACCTGTAAAGGGGTAGTTAAATCATACTGAAGTTATAGCTCACCGTGTAAGTTGTGTGACAGCAACAAATACCGTTCGTTTGGTAACGTTTTTAAAACAATGAGGAAGTCTGGTGGAAGAGGTCGTGGCCGGGGGCGTTCATTGTCAGCTGGTAATGAGGGTAGTGGTAGTGGTGGAGCATCAGCTGGTCGTGGGAAAAAAAATATTGCACCTAAGTCTGGAGCTGTGGAGCCAGGTTCGTCGTCTGGCTACACAAGGCCTCGAACGCTCCCTTTTCTGGGAGTAGGAAAACCGCTTTTAAAGCTGGAGCAGCAAG
The DNA here is from genome assembly GCF_032444005.1 of Ranitomeya imitator. NCBI lineage: Eukaryota > Metazoa > Chordata > Amphibia > Anura > Dendrobatidae > Ranitomeya > Ranitomeya imitator. The sequence goes on along the minus strand of NC_091286.1, from coordinate 320,819,408 downwards.
AGCAAGTTTTGGCTTATCTTGCTGACTCAGCCTCTAGCTCTTTTGCCTCCTCTCGTGAAACTGGTAAATGTCAAAGCAGCGCGTCGTTAGTGGATGTTCACGGTCAGGGACAAGTCGCTTCCTTGTCCTCTTCAGCAAAAACAACAACAGAGAAGAATGCAGCAGGCGACACAACGGGTTACTCCATGGAGCTCTTTACACATACCGTCCCTGGCTTAGAAAGTGAAGCAGTTAACAGTCCATGCCCATTACAAGTTGAATCTGACATGGAGTGCACTGATGCACAGCCACAGCCAGACTACTATCCTGGTCCTTTGACTCAGACCACAACATTGCCATCGCAGGGTGCTGATCAAGAATCAGACCCTGATGAGACTATGTTGCCCCATCACGAACGCTATACCACCGACCGACATGGTGACACAGACGAAGTTGCACACGAGCTACAAGAAGAGGTAATAGATGACCCAGTTCTTGACCCCGATTGGCAGCCATTGGGGGAACAGGGTGCAGGCGGCAGCAGTTCTGAAGCGGAGGAGGAGGGGCCGCAGCAGGCATCAACATCGCAACAGGTTCCATCTGCCGGGCCCGTATCTTGCCCAAAACGCGTGGCAAAGCTAAAACCTGTTGGAGGACAGCGTGGCCATCCGGTTAAAGCTCAGTCTGCAATGCCTGAAAAGGTATCCGATGCTAGAAAGAGTGCAGTCTGGCATTTTTTTAAACAACATCCAATTGATCAGCGCAAAGTCATCTGTCAAAAATGTTCAACTACCTTAAGCAGAGGACAGAATCTGAAAAGTCTCAATACAAGTTGCATGCATAGACATTTAACCACCATGCATTTGCAAGCCTGGACTAACTACCAAACGTCCCTTAAGGTTGTAGCACCCTCGGCCAATGAAGCTAGTCAGCAACGCAACATCCCTTCCGGCAGTGTAGGGCCACCATTTTCCGCACCAGCTGCAGTATCTGTGCAGGTTTCTTTGCCAGGCCAAAGCCGTCAGGGTCAGGGAATCACCAGTTTCGTAGTAGGAAACACTGCATCTAGGGCACCGGTGGCAACAATACCATCTCCCACCGTCTCTCAGTCTGCCATGTCCACCGGCACCCCCGCTAGTTCCACGATCTCCAGCTCTCCAGTCCAGCTCACCCTACATGAGACTATGGTTAGAAAAAGGAAGTACTTAGCCTCGCATCCGCGTACACAGGGTTTGAACGCACACATAGCTAGACTAATCTCGTTAGAGATGATGCCCTACCGGTTAGTTGAAAGCGAAGCTTTCAAAGCCCTGATGGACTACGCTGTACCACGCTACGAGCTACCCAGTCGACACTTCTTTTCCAGAAAAGCCATCCCAGCCCTCCACCAGCATGTTAAAGAGCGCATCGTCCATGCACTCAGGCAATCTGTGAGCACAAAGGTGCACCTGACAACAGATGCATGGACCAGTAGGCATGGCCAGGGACGTTACGTGTCCATCACGGCACACTGGGTAAATGTGGTGGATGCAGGGTCCACAGGGGACAGCAAGTTTGGGACAGTTCTGCCTAGCCCACGGTCTAGGAAACAATTGGCTGTAGCCGTTCGCACCCCCTCCTCCTCCTCTTCGTCCTCCTGCAGAAGCGAGAGCTCGTCCACAGACCGCAGTCGCACAACCACTCCATCCGCAGCTGCCACTGTTGCACACCAGGTCTCCCATTATGGGGCAGCTACTGGCAAACGTCAGCAGGCTGTATTGGCTATGAAGTGTTTGGGCGACAACAGACACACCGCGGAAGTTCTGTCCGAGTTCTTGCAGAAAGAAACGCAGTCGTGGCTGGGCACTGTAGATCTTGAGGCAGGCAAGGTAGTGAGTGATAACGGAAGGAATTTCATGGCTGCCATCTCCCTTTCCCAACTGAAACACATTCCTTGCCTGGCTCACACCTTAAACCTGGTGGTGCAGTGCTTCCTGAAAAGTTATCCGGGGTTATCCGACCTGCTCCTCAAAGTGCGTGGACTTTGCTCACATATCCGCCGTTCGCCCGTACACTCCAGCCGTATGCAGACCTATCAGCGTTCTTTGAACCTTCCCCAGCATCGCCTAATCATAGACGTTGCAACAAGGTGGAACTCAACACTGCACATGCTTCAGAGACTGTGTGAACAGAGGCGGGCTGTTATGTTTTTGTGGGAGGATACACATACACGGGCAGGCAGTAGGATGGCAGACATGGAGTTGTCAGGTGTGCAGTGGTCGAAGATTCAAGACATGTGTCAAGTCCTTCAGTGTTTTGAGGAATGCACACGGCTGGTTAGTGCAGACAACGCCATAATAAGCATGAGCATCCCCCTAATGCGTCTGCTGATGCAAAGTTTGACGCACATAAAGGATCAGGCGTCTGCAGCTGAGGAAGAGGAAAGCCTTGATGACAGTCAGCCATTGTCTGGCCAGGGCAGTGTACAGGACGAGGTAGCGGGCGAAGAGGAGGAGGAGGACGAGGAGGATGATGGGGATGATTCTATTTTTAATGAGGAAGCTTTTCCGGGGCCACTGGAAATTGGTGGCGCGGCAAGGCCGGGTTCTGGTTTTTTGAGGGACACAAGTGACGTGGATTTGCCTGAAACTGCCCCTCAACCAAGCACAACCGCAGATTTGAGAACTGGAACTTTGGCCCACATGGCGGATTATGCCTTACGTATCCTCAAAAGGGACACACGCATAACTAAAATGATGAATGATGACGATTACTGGTTGGCCTGCCTCCTTGATCCTCGCTATAAAGGCAAATTGCAAAATATAATGCCACATGAGAACTTGGAACTAATATTAGCAACCAAACAATCAACTCTTGTTGACCGTTTGCTTCTGGCATTCCCTGCACACAGCGCCCGTGATCGTTCTCACACGAGCTGCAGGGGCCAGCAGACCAGAGGAGTTAGAGGGGCAGAAATCAGAAGTGGCGTTGGCCAGAGGGGTTTTCTGACCAGGTTGTGGAGTGATTTTGCTATGACCGCAGACAGGACAGGTACTGCAGCATCAATTCAAAGTGACAGGAGACAACATTTGTCCAGTATGGTTACAAACTATTTTTCATCCCTTATCGATGTTCTCCCTCAACCGTCATTCCCATTTGATTACTGGGCATCAAAATTAGACACCTGGCCAGAATTGGCAGAATATGCATTGCAGGAGCTTGCTTGCCCGGCAGCTAGTGTCCTATCAGAAAGAGTATTCAGTGCTGCAGGTTCAATACTAACAGAAAAAAGGACTCGTCTGGCTACCCAAAATGTAGATGATCTAACCTTCATTAAAATGAACCACAACTGGATTTCGAAATCTTTTGCCCCACCTTGCCCGGCTGACACCTAGCTTTCCTATGAAAAGGTCTTGCCTGTGGACTATTCTGAATGCCTTTTCCAATCTCGTAATTTTCTGCACCTGATTGTCCAGCATACGACATGTTTACACCTCACTAAATGGCCAAACTCCCCACACGGGGCCGTGGTATCGACACTTGGCGACAGCACCCGTGAGAGTGCAGTTTGTCTGAAGAGGTGGGTGAGCCCGCTTTTGGTCGACGGCACTGCCACTGGGCCCCTCCTAGTACAATAAAGTGTCTCTGGCGGTGGTGGTGCGCACCCAACGTCAGACACACCGTTGTAATATGAGGGGCCCTGGGCCTGTACCGCCGGCCACAAGACAGTTTCCCCCCACCCCAGCTCAAACAGTGCTCTACCACTTGCAAAATTATCTCACAGCTCCACCAATGTTTAGTCTATGCGCTGACATCCTTCAATGCCTGCCACTGACAATACCATTGTATTGACATTTTTGTTATGTTAGGCCTTCGATGCCTGTCTGTGGTCACTCCTTCCACTAGGCCTCCACTGACCACACCACTGCTGCCCGTGTACCCCTGGAACCAATTTAAAATTGCCTACAGCCATGTGTTATTATTTTAGGCCTTCGATGCCTGTCTGCGGTCACTCCTTCCACTAGGCCTCTACTGACCACACCACTGCTGCCAGTGTACCCCTGGAACCAATTTAAAATTGCCTACAGCCAGCCCAATTTTTTTATTTTAGGCCTTCGATGCCTGTCTGCGGTCCATTCTTTCAACTACTACTACACTGACCAGGTCACTGCTGCCCGTGTACCCCTGGAACCAATTTAAAATTGCCTACAGCCATGTGTTATTATTTTAGGCCTTCGATGCCTGTCTGCGGTCACTCCTTCCACTAGGCCTCCACTGACCACACCACTGCTGCCCGTGTACCCCTGGAACCAATTTAAAATTGCCTACAGCCATGTGTTATTATTTTAGGCCTTTGATGCCTGTCTGCGGTCACTCCTTCCACTAGGCCTCCACTGACCACACCACTGCTGTCCGTGTACCCCTGGAACCAATTTAAAATTGCCTACAGTCATGTGTTATTATTTTAGGCCTTCGATGCCTGTCTGCGGTCCATTCTTTCAACTACTACTACACTGACCAGGGCACTGCTGCCCGTGTACCCCTGGAACCAATTTAAAATTGCCTACAGCCATGTGTTATTATTTTAGGCCTTCGATGCCTGTCTGCGGTCACTCCTTCCACTAGGCCTCCACTGACCACACCACTGCTGCCCGTGTACCCCTGGAACCAATTTAAAATTGCCTACAGCCATGTGTTATTATTTTAGGCCTTCGATGCCTGTCTGCGGTCACTCCTTCCACTAGGCCTCCACTGACCACACCACTGCTGCCCGTGTACCCCTGGAACCAATTTAAAATTGCCTACAGCCATGTGTTATTATTTTAGGCCTTCGATGCCTGTCTGCGGTCACTCCTTCCACTAGGCCTCCACTGACCACACCACTGCTGCCCGTGTACCCCTGTGTTAAATATTAATTATCCTTATTTTTATTCTGTACTGAGCACATTGCTTCTTGCTGACACTATGAAAAGCTATTTCTGTGTATGTAGCTCAGAGTATAAGTTAACTCCATATACAGAAGACATGTGATCTGTAGAAACCATATAAATAACGTCTCTAAGGAGGGTGGGGGGCTTTTTTGTCACGTGGGACGGTCACCTCCCTTCCTTCACCATCATTCTCCATGGACATGGGACAAGACACGAGGAACAACAGCTGTTAGCTACTCCATGCCATGATGACTTCAGACTTTCACACAGACAGATGACTTCTACCATTCAGGACCCTGGAAAGATGAGTAACAGGAGAAGCGCTGATATCTACACATGGACACTCTGTTTGTAATTGTTTCATCTACCTTTTATGTTTTTGCTGCGATGGTGGATAACTCAATAAACCACTATACTTTCGTCAGAAAATCATGACATTTTTCTTTTAAGAATAACGCACCTGGTTAAGTCTTGATTAGATATTTTTGCTCAATAACGATTTTTAACATTTGGCCTAGCCAGCCAGTTTTGATTTTTTGTGCTATTTTTGCATGAATTTCCTTCTTCTTGCACACGGGGGAAGACAGAAGAGTTCCGCTAGATTGTGCAAGTATTCAGGAATTCCACTTCAAAATTTCAAGTCACAAAGATCTCACAAGAACCTACGAATGACGGAGACTAACAGGTGTTGTACGGATTGACAGCAAGCACTGGTAGTGCTGAAGAACAGACGTGCTAAAAATAGCCGTGCTGAAGTCCGGAGCCCAGCGTTGTAAAAGCAAAGGGATTACAAGCTGAGATTTCAAGGTAAGACAAATGGATTTGATAAATTCATATGCTAAATCAAGTCAGATAGAATTTGTAAGTTTGTACGGATCTAGCTTAGAAATATTTTGGTCTAATTTATTTGCAGAATGCAGAATAGCGAATTCGAATTTGAATTTAGATTCTAAGCTAATGTCTAAGAAAAAAGAAAAAGAGCAACTTAAAAATATTTTACATATGGTTTATGTATTTAATGAGTTTGTGACAGAGAAGTCCAAAAAAGACAGTTTAGAAAGAATTTCTAAGGAAACAAATGATGTTCCCAAGATTGACTGTAATGGGAAGAGTGAGAAAGATGTGACGCACGTATCTGTAATGACGATGACCACCCAAAGTGACATTGACTTTGTGACACAAGATGAAAAACAAGATGGAGGAAGTGAAGGAGACATGACAATTGACAAAGATGATCTACGAGGGACAGATGTACCATTGCCCTTAAAAATAGACGACTCAGAGGCCCAACTCCAACCTAAATCTAGGAAAATCCTGCTAAAATTATGCAAAATCATTCCTGCATATGATGACAAAATCCATGTGTGCAGAAATTCAGAGATATTTGAAAGTTTTGCTGATAAGTTTGATTTGACTAATCAGGAGAAAAATAATTTGTTTAAAATTTGGCTGCCAGTAACTTTTATGAGAAGATATTCATTAGAAATGCAGAATGAGGAGTATGAAAATATGACTGATGTAGAAAGATTAAGAATTTTGATTTTCTGTGGATTAAAAGAAAATTATCCAGATCTTGATATTCTTCTAAAATTGAAGATTGGCCGGGAAGAATGTACATTTACTTTTATGGCCATTTTTGAAAGGATTTATAAATTGGTCTGTACGAATTTGAATCAACAATCCATGATAAATTGTTTTGTAAACAAGTTTAAATTCTTAAATCCTGTATCTCGTATAATTGCTACACAGAAAAATTCTTTATACGAATGTGCCCAATCCCTTGATTTTTCTAGAAAACACGAGAATCTTGAAAGGAAAACACATTTTACTAAGTTTTTGAAACCAGTCAGAATTCAATCTTATCAAAAGCCAAAATCAAAATCTTCAAATCTGATCCAAAATCAAATCTATGAAGTACGAAGAAAATTACATATTTGTTACAAACCGTATGAAAAGATTCAGGAGTCTATTAAAGAAATTTCTCTGAAAGATTTAAAATCTGAAGGCTCAGATCTGTCTCTAAAGATGGCGGAAACTGACAGACGGAAGCAGGTGAGTATCCCAGGGGGAGCTCAGCTGAACACTCCATTATCACAGCAGCTCTTCAAAGAGTCCATAGGGTTAAATCTGACCTTACTAAATAAAGCACTTCAGATAATCGACAGAGAGTTACATTTTGGGATAGGAATTGGCTAAATATGTAATTATATTATATGATGAGTTATACAATGTATTATTTATTAATATGTAATTATTCTATTTCAATATAATTCTGCAGTTACATATATTAATATAATATACAGTAAATATTTTAGCATATTTGTATAAGTAGAGATTATATTAACTGCATTTTTATATGTATAGTGAAATAATTAAAATTTACTCCAAAAAAAAAAAAAAAATATTTAGAATTACAATTAAATACATTTATTAAGTATATACATATGTATAAGATATCTAAATTATTTTGTTTTGAAATAAATATGAAAATAACCTTTATCTTTTATTTTCCCTTAGAATTTTACTTTCAAAGCGAGGATTGAACAAAAAATACCTGTTTCATGAATTTATGTCTTATTCACACAGGAAGTTATATTAACTGCATGATTTTTATATATTTAACACTTAAAAATAAATAATATATCTAAAAAAAAAAAAAAAAAAAAAAACATGTGTGTACTACATGTTTTTCTGTAACATTATGTTTTTTTCCTCTCACTGCATGGTGTGACAGCTGTGAGTTAAGGAATATCATATAACCTTGTTTTTTAATTTTAGGAATTTTCCTCAGCCTTACATTCAAAGGGTTTCAGTTACAGGCTTGTACCGAAATAGCGTTAGAACATTCAACTCAAGTTTCTTGTAAATGAGTCCAGTCCTTTCTATAGTTTAAAACATACTGATACTGTTAAATAATATTTGGGGAATATTCAAAGGAATATTAGAATACTAAATTTAATAGATTACAATGCGCATTGATTGATAATTAGGATACAATATTTTGGGTTAATATACATGTTTTTTATTCTTTGTATGTGAAATGTATTGTGAACGTCTATGTGAGTCACATGTGACAGGTGAGAGAACATATGAGCAGCTGCTGAGTGAACTTGACATATGAGAGTGAAAGAACCTAATGCTAGGTGTGTAATGCAAGAGTGACCAGAGCGTGGTACGTGGAATGTGGAATGTGTATGCACAGTTTGACAGAGGCCTCAGTCATGATTTATGGTATGTTTGAGAAAAAAAAAAAAAAAAAAAAAAACACCTTGTGTTAATGAGAAAATAAGATTCAGTTAAATTATTAGAATATTAAGATATATTTAAATATTATTATTCAACATATATTTCTTTAGTGATTATTAGTGAATAAGTACAATAACATTTTCCAAATTATAATTTTTTCATATTCAGTGTTTTTTTATATTTACATAGATGAGTATACATCTTCAAACAAATATATGACACAAGTTGATATGACAGTTATAAAAATAATGATTTTTCACTTGGGTTTTTACAAATTAATTTTTTCATAAAATAATATTTTTTTATATTAAGGGGGAAATGTGTTTTTGATCCTGATCACATCATCACATTTCATCAATACCTCTTCTTCACACATTTTAATAAAGAAGAAATATTAATAAGGTATTATTGGGTATAATAACAATAAATATTATAAATATCATTTTTTCTCTTATGAAGGGTATTCTATGCAAAGTTGCATAATTTCAATATTTTGGTAATCCAAGGTTATGACAACATCTACAAAAATATTAAGGGAATGTGTTACTGAGACATAATCTCAGCATTTGTCATCAACATATAAAGGCCTTATTTTTATTTTTTATTCTCATTTTTATTTTTCATTTTTTTTCCACTTTTCTTTCAATTTTTATTTTTCATTCTTATTTTTCATCAAGGAAAAATCAATATTTAATAGAGTAATGTCTACAAGCATATTGCTTTATCAAATATAGTGATCATATGGTTTCATTATATAAGAAAATTTCAATTCTGAGTTAAATACAACAATTCTTTCACTCATTCATTCATTTATTCATATATATACTTATTTTGGTTCATGGCTATACATACTTACATATTATTGGTCTACTGAATATAATTTAATAAAGTTTTAATACTAAATATCAGCACTTGTTACATAAAAGACACACTGACATCTATGGGTTCAAAAAGAAATTACACCTATGACATAAAAATGTCCAATCACATGAAGAATATGGTTAATAATATACTATCATTTATTATTATTATTATTATTTTATTTTTCCAAATATAAACTCCATTTTAATATCATTTAATAATTATATGGATATTATTGATTGCTATGGTACGCTGTGATATTATAAGTTAGGAAAATTACCAGATTTGGTATAGAATAGGGAATGAAGACTTCAATCAAGATACCGGAGATACGTTACTAAAGACTTTTCATATTTTCAATTGATTCTAAAAAGTTGCAAGAAGAAAAGCAGTTATCCAGAAGTTCCACAAGGTAACAATGCTATGATTTCTGAGTAATAGACTGTGTCAAATGCAATTCATGTCACCACTCACAACTACAGCATCCATCACTGACAACTGAGTACAGTATCAAAGATGAACGGTGTTATTACGTTCCAGTGGTTTCCTATCACCTATAAGACTTCCATGAAAGCTGGTGAACACTCAGGTAATTGTCAGGACGCTACAACCCTGACATGTGTCCTGTGCACTAAGGACTGGTTATGGTGCTATGTTTGGCAAGGAAGAGTCAATGTAACCCTTGCTGTGCTGACCAAAGACGTCACACCTGTCCCAAGACCAGTGCAGACGATTTGAGGATTCCAGATGATTTCCAAGGCGAGCCAATGTAAGTCCAGGTTTCTAAAGGTGACACTGCACAGATATTAAAGCTTCATTTCATCTATGAACTTTGTTTTCTTATCAACATTTGAATTTATGGACTTTGATTGACACATGACACACGGTCTCTACATATCTACATGCTATCATCTATTACAAGAGACATATTAAAGATTGTTTGAAAGAACCAAGAAGAAGAACCAAGATGAAGACCAGATGACATCAGATGACATCATACCTGAGATGCTTCAAGTAGATATAGGGAAGTATAATATATATTTTATATGAATATTAGTCACGGCTTACCATAACATGAATTACCATAACATGAATTTACATATCATTATATTATTGAGAACATATAACGATATTATTATTAATAATATTATTTATTACATCATTTTGCCAAAGAAGAAAGTAGATTTTATTAATATTTTAATTTGAGGGTTCCAATCAATGTCTGTCACCCTCAAAAGGGGGAATTGTTAAATATTAATTATCCTTATTTTTATTCTGTACTGAGCACATTGCTTCTTGCTGACACTATGAAAAGCTATTTCTGTGTATGTAGCTCAGAGTATAAGTTAACTCCATATACAGAAGACATGTGATCTGTAGAAACCATATAAATAACGTCTCTAAGGAGGGTGGGGGGCTTTTTTGTCACGTGGGACGGTCACCTCCCTTCCTTCACCATCATTCTCCATGGACATGGGACAAGACACGAGGAACAACAGCTGTTAGCTACTCCATGCCATGATGACTTCAGACTTTCACACAGACAGATGACTTCTACCATTCAGGACCCTGGAAAGATGAGTAACAGGAGAAGCGCTGATATCTACACATGGACACTCTGTTTGTAATTGTTTCATCTACCTTTTATGTTTTTGCTGCGATGGTGGATAACTCAATAAACCACTATACTTTCGTCAGAAAATCATGACATTTTTCTTTTAAGAATAACGCACCTGGTTAAGTCTTGATTAGATATTTTTGCTCAATAACGATTTTTAACACCCTGGAACCAATTTAAAATTGCCTACAGCCATGTGTTATTATTTTAGGCCTTCGATGCCTGTCTGCGGTCACTCCTTCCACTAGGCCTCCACTGACCACACCACTGCTGCCCGTGTACCCCTGGAACCAATTTAAAATTGCCTACAGCCAGCCCAATTTTTTTATTTTAGGCCTTCGATGCCTGTCTGCGGTCCATTCTTTCAACTACTACTACACTGACCAGGGCACTGCTGCCCGTGTACCCCTGGAACCAACATCAGAAAATAAAAAAAAAAAGTATTTTGCTTATAAAAAAGAAAATACTGGTGAGATATCAAATGCAGACATTTTAACATTAAAAACAAACACACAACTAAAATCTGGTACAGTACTAAAAATGGCCACCAGCTACAATTACTTTCTCCTGCAAGTAGTTAACTGAAAGGTTTTTTAAATTGAAAACACAGATATGGCATCCACCGAGTGTTGTCCTGTCGCGTCTTCTTTATATTATTGCCGAGAAGATGCAAAACAATGAAAATAATAAAATCATTAATTACCAAAATAATAGAGAAAGTCAACACCACATTGCAAATAAACATTCATTCCAAATAAAGAAGCAGGGCGCGTCCGAGGGTGAGTATATACCTAATAAGAATATAATCACCCTCGGACGCGCAATGCTTATTTCCAACAGCCTTCCTTCCTAAGAATCAGCCCTTCCGTGGTGTAGAGAGACGTTGTGTTACACTCCAAGGTGTTCCCCAGGTTGCCTTTCCTGAGCTTCGATCTTCCGGCTCTCGTTTAGTAGTTGTTGGAAACTACGCTGCATTAGGCCTTCAAATTGGGTATGGGGTGTAGAGAGATGGTGTGTTCCACTCCAAGGTGTTCCCCAGGTTGCCTTTGCTGAGCTTCGATCTTCCGGCTCTCGTTTAGTAGTTCTTGGAAACTACACTGCATTAGGCCTTCAAATTGGGTATGGGGTGTAGAGAGAGGGTGTGTTACACTCCAAGGTGTTCCCCAGGTTGCCTTTCCTGAGCTTCGATCTTCATGCTCTCGTTTAGTAGTTGTCGGAAACTACGCTGCATTAGGCCTACAAATTGGGTATGGGGTGGAGAGAGATGGTGTGTTACACTCCAAGGTGTTCCCCAGGTTTCCTTGCCATTGCTTCGGTCTTCCGACTCTCGTTTAGTAGTTGTAGAAAAGTACACTGCATTAGGCCTACAAAATGGGTATGGGGTGGAGAGAGATGGTGTGTTACACTCCAAGGTGTTCCCCAGGTTGCCTTTCCTGAGCTTCGATCTTCCGGCTCTCGTTTAGTAGTTCTTGGAAACTACACTGCATTAGGCCTACAAATTGGGTATGGGGTGGAGAGAGATGGTGTGTTACACTCCAAGGTGTTCCCCAGGTTTCCTTGCCATTGCTTCGGTCTTCCGACTCTCGTTTAGTAGTTGTAGAAAAGTACACTGCATTAGGCCTACAAAATGGGTATGGGGTGGAGAGAGATGGTGTGTTACACTCCAAGGTGTTCCCCAGGTTGCCTTTCCTGAGCTTCTATCTTCAGGCTCTCATTAAATTGTGGTTAAATGGAACAACTGCATTTGGCGTACTAGTTGGTTTGGGGCCTACTATCGGTGTCTGCCACTCCTTGCTGTTCTCCTGGTTTCCTGTCCTGAAATTCCATTTTCAGGCTCTCGTTAAGTAGTTGTTAATGTTAGACTGCATTTGGCCTACTAGTTGGGTTGGGGCCTACTATCGGTGTCTGCCACTCCTTGCTGTTCTCCTCCACTGAACAAAGCTGTGCCGCCTGTTTACTACGGTTGCCAATTTTGAACTGCATTTCGACTACTTACTGATTTGGCCCTACTCTCTGTGTCAGCCTCTCATTCCAGTTGTCCTCCACTGCAATGCCCCCTGGTTATTCCTGTGTTACCAATTTTGAACTGCATTTAGCCCACTTTATTCTTTGGGCCTATATCTGTGTTTCCACTTCATCGTGCCCATTGCCCAGCCAGTGATAGATGAGTCTGCTGGTACATTGACCCATAACGCAACATTCCCCGTGCATGCTACACAACAACATTGTGACCCTGCTGAAAGTCAGGTTGCTCTTCCCGCATACCATACCACCTTACACGGGGACAAAGAGGAAGGTGCAGATGAAAGTGCAGGTTCCTTCATCAGGTGGGGGGAGGAATACTAGTTGGCGACGTCACTGGCACAGGGCCTCTCATAGTACGCAAAAGTGTTGCTGCCGGTGGGAGGCGCCCCCGCCGTGCAAACACACCGCTGTACTTTGAGGGGCCCTGTGCCAGTGCCAATGCCAACAAGTGGGCCCCCCCTGCTTGCTCAGGATCACAGCACTTGCAAAGTTGAAATACTTACCTCTCCCTGCTCCACTGCCGTGACGTGGTCCAGATTTCCTGGGCCCACTAATTACTTGAACCAGCCCTACCCCACACAACTTTAGCCAAATGACCCCCAATTTCAAATGCCTTCCAATTATTATAAGGTAAATTACGCTTGACAAGCTTCATTAAGAAGAATGGATGGTTTTGACATTAAAATGGGCACTCTAGGTGTTTTCCTGGCCCCCACTCACTGCCGACTATGCTGCCCCATTGACTTGCATTGGGTTTCGTGTTTCGGTCGATCCCGACTTTACGTCATAATCGGCCGATTTCACTCGACCCGACTTTTGAGATAGTCGGGTTTCGCGAAACCCGGCTCGACTCTAAAAAGGTCAAGGTCGCTCAACTCTAGTTGTAAGTGGCACTTTTGTGAGTTCTACTCTTGGGCTCCCTCTTGTGGTTTCAAGTGGTATGGCTGCTCCTTGGAGTTAGCTGTCTTCAGCTGCCTCCACTTATCGTCTCTTCTGCTCGGCTATTTAGACCTGGCTCTTTCCTTCAGCCAGTGCCACTTGTAAATGGTTCCTGGTTGGATTCACATCTCTTTGGATTTCCCTGTTATCCTGACCAGTTCAGCAAAGCTAAGTTTTTGCTTGCTCTTTTCTGTCCATAGATTGTGGACTTAATCCGTTCTGTGCTTTCTATGTTTGTCCAGCTTATCAGTATGAATTAATTCTGTCTTGCTGGAAGCTCTGGGAAGCAGATTTACCCTCCACACCTTTAGTCAGGTGTGGAGATTTTTTTGTAAACTCTGCGTGGATTTTTTGTAGTGTTTTAAACTGACCGCACAGTATTCCATCCTGTCCTATCTATATTAATCAGGAGAACAAATGGAAGTTTGTATAAAAATTAACAAGCTTTATTAGAGACAATATATATACCATAGTTAAAAAACAAGCACATATCCAAAAGTGACTGTGCAATAGACGCTATAGTACAAAAAAGACACCAGACAAAAAAGGTCCAATTGGTGCCCGCTCGTTCTCCCTGTTGGGGCGGGTCCGGGCTGGGTGGGTGGACCCGGGCGACGGCGTGCGCTCGCGCCGCGATTGCGCAGTAGGGCACTTGGCTAAATCAGGTGACGGTCAGGTGGTTCGTTACCATGACTATTTTAAGGTCCTGCAGACATGTGAAATCACACTTCCCCTTGATAAAGCAACGCTATTAGCAGCGAAACGCGCGTCGGGGTGCGTGCTAAGGGTCCGGCCACATTAGGTAAGACATGTTGTTCTGACTACCCCCTGCTCATGGACACAATATGGGGCAAAGAAAATTTATATATGCCTGACACACATAACGTGTACCGGAGGCTGGGTATTTCCCATATCGCTATCACTAGGGGTTTACAATTTGTAATATGGTCTATCCCCACATGTGATTGATAGGGTTCTTTTGGGCATAGTGTCAGAATATATTTGTCTATACCTACATTTACCATGCAATTATGTGCACAAAACGTTTATTCAGTGGCAGACCTTTTTTGTCTGGTGTCTTTTTTGTACTATAGCGTCTATTGCACAGTCACTTTTGGATATGTGCTTGTTTTTTAACTATGCATGTAAAGAAGCTGCGGAGACACCATCACGTGTTTCTCGACGCAAGCAGTGAATAGCCAGGCCTTTCCCCGGGAAGGAACAACCACGGGAAGGGCAGCATCCTATGAAGGAAAGCCACCTATGCCAAGCATGGTATCCATCCACAGACAGCTGTTTCGGGGTGTTTGCCCCTCATCAGTGTGGAGTAGGAATCTGGCTATTAGGAGCAGTGCCTAGTAAAAAGGCTATAAAGGCACAGATGATTGGCCTCGGGGAGACCAAAACATCCCACACCGCGGAGACACCATCACGTGTTTCTCAACGCAGTGATTCCAGAACACTGCCCCCATCTCTTATGGGAAATATGCAGATGCATGTAAAGAAGCTGCAGAGACACCATCACGTGTTTCTCGACGCAAGCAGTGAATAGCCAGGCCTTTCCCCGGGAAGGAACAACCACGGGAAGGGCAGCATCCTATGAAGGAAAGCCACCTATGCCAAGCATGGTATCCATCCACAGACAGCTGTTTCGGGGTGTTTGCCCCTCATCAGTGTGGAGTAGGAATCTGGCTATTAGGAGCAGTGCCTAGTAAAAAGGCTATAAAGGCACAGATGATTGGCCTCGGGGAGACCAAATAAATCCAACACCGCGGAGACACCATCACGTGTTTCTCAACGCAGTGATTCCAGAACACTGCCCCCATCCCTTATGGGAAATATGCAGATGCATGTAAAGAAGCTGCGGAGACACCATCACGTGTTTCTCGACGCAAGCAGTGAATAGCCAGGCCTTTCCCCGGGAAGGAACCAGTTAACTGGTTCATGCAGCTTTACATGAACACCTGAGCCTTACACTATAGCTGGTCCGAATAACTAAAGCAATTGTTACCATCCACCTCTCGTGTCTCCCCTTTTCCCCATAGTTTGTAAGCTTGCGAGCAGGGCCCTCACTCCTCCTGGTATCTGTTTTGAACTGTATTTCTGTTATGCTGTAATGTTTATTGTCTGTACAAGTCCCCTCTATAATTTGTAAAGCGCTGTGGAATATGTTGGCGCTATATAAATAAAATTATTATTATTATTATTATTATTATTATTATTATTAAGGAACAACCACGGGAAGGGCAGCATCCTATGAAGGAAAGCCACCTATGCCAAGCATGGTATCCATCCACAGACAGCTGTTTCTTTTTTTTTTTTTTTTCCTCAGATGGGAAAATCCACGGTCCAGAAATCCAAGACCAAAGAAAAATCCCAAACAGCTGCGTCAAATCCAAAACACAAAAGCTGTTCCCATCATCATCGGAAAATTTCAGTTTAATACAACATCAGAAAAAACAAATCAAGACATATTTACAAGGTATCTCCACTTCTTCACCTTCCAAATCCCTTCGGCATCCACCTCCCCCCTTCTTCTTTTATCCCATAGAAAACACACATACATCTTCCCCAAAATCACTTTTAGACTATTCTTTACTACAATTTCCTTTCTCTTAAAAACATACACATTCCTCACATCCCATAATACTTCCTTTATACATGCAACTATTAACCACAACACTCTCTCCTTCACTCCATTACACATTCCCAAGCCAAACATGAACAACTCGAATGATAACAAGCTCACACCACACAATTCTTTACACAACGGTCCCATTCTTCCAATCACCTCCCTAGCATAATGACAATTCCAAAACACATGTATTACACTTTCCCTTCCACCACACCCACCTCTCGGACACATATCACTTCTCCCCAACCCACGATTCTTCTGAAATTCTCTAACTGGTAACACTCCATGCAAAGACTGCCACACAATCTCACTCTGCCTATTCGTCATACCGTCCAACCGCACTTTCTTCCATACTTTTTCTATATCATTCCCTCTAACCATGTTTATTCCACACTCTGTCTCTCTACATTCAATCATCCTATACACAGCCTTCTTATTACTCAACAACCTAACATCCACATCACACAACTCATACTTCACCAAAAATTTATAAACCCACACATACCATCTAGGCACGTCAAAAGCAACCGGATACCTCAGATCCCTCTCTCGCCACTTCAAACGAAATAAATACGCCCCAAACAAAAACCTACACAGACAAGAAAACTTGCCATCCATCCTAATCATCCTCAACACAAAAAACACAATATTTACACCAAAAAACACCTCAAGGTTTGGAAAACCCAACCCACCTTTTTCTAAACGTTTCACCAAAACCTCCCTCCTAGCCCTCTCCATTCTAGAATTCCACAAAAACACAAACAGAATCCTATTTAACCCCCTCATACACATATACCCCGGCGGAAAGACCACTGCAATATATAAGAAAATAGGCAAAATCACACTTTTAATAACTAAGATTTTTCCAAAAAACAAAAGACTTCTCATCTTCCAAAAACATAGCTTCCGCTCAACCTTTCCTTTCGCATCATCCCAACTTTCTTTCCCATCCAAACTCTCTGAAAATTTCACCCCCAAAACCTTAATAGACCCAGTCACCTCATTCACTCCTACATCCTTACTTAAAACCCCTCCCCCAAAAACCTTACACTCACTCTTCTCCCAATTCACCTTAAATGCTGACGCACCACAAAAAATAGACGCTAATAACTTCACCCGCCTCACAGAATACTCTGAATCACACAACACACACACGTCATCCATATAAGCACTAACCTTCCATTCCCTCCCTCCACCTCCTGGCACTTGTACTCCTCTAATCACTTTATCTTTCCTCAACATACAAAGCAACGGTTCAATCGCACAAATAAAAACCACAGGAGACAAAGGACAACCTTGTCTCACACCTGAAAAAACATTCACTCTTCTACCCACAGAACCATTCATCAAAACACAACTATAAATGTCTTTATATAAGCTCCTCACCCTCCAAACAAAATCAGGCGGAAACCCCATTCTCAATAATACCTGGAACAAAAAACTATGTGATAACCGATCATACGCCTTTTCAAAGTCCAAACTCAAAACAAATACACTCTTCTTCCGACTCATACAGTCCCACAAACAATCTCTCAACATACACACACACTCATGTATACGTCTCCCAGGCACTGCACAACACTGTTCATCCCCAATCACACTCTCTATCACGTCACGCATCCTATTCGCCATTACTTTCGCATAGATCTTATAATCGCAATTCAACGTTATCGGTCTCCAATTTTTTAAACTCTTCAAATCTCCTTTTTTAGGTATTAACACAACCATCCCTGCACGCATACTCTCAGCCACCTCCATACTAGACCACATATACTTACACACATCTACAAAATCCTTACCAATCACATGCCACATCACCCTATAAAACTCTATTGGAAGACCATCCTCTCCTGGAGTCTTATTTAACGCCATGCTATTCATTACCTTCCATACCTCATCACCTGTCACCTCACCCATCACTCTCTCTCTCTCCATCTCACTCAATTTATTTTCTAATACACTTAGTACATCCTCCTCCAAAGCCTCATCCCTCCACTTCACTGCATACAGCTCCTCATAAAACTTAGCCACATGTTCACACATATCCTCCCCACGTACCTCTCTTCCATCCTCTGCATTCAAAACACTCATACTCTGCTTTTTCCCAAAAACCTTTTTGAAGAAAAACCTTGAACACCTTTCATCTTGCTCCATTCTATCAATTTTTGCCCTAAAAATAACTCTTCCCTTTCTCCTCCAAAAACTCATTAATTTCTTTTTTAACCTTTTTTATCCCCTCCTCCACCTCCATTCCTCCTTCCCTCAATTTATACAATAAACATAAACGGGCATTCAACTTAACAAACTTTTCCCTCTTAATTGCCGCAAATTCATACCCCACACTTTTAAAAAACTTTTTTGTCTGCCTCTTAACCCAATCCCACCACTCACAAACATTCCCAAAACTTTCCTTACTTTTACACCACTGTTCATACTTTCTCACATACTCCTTCCTCACAGCTTCATTTTCCAACAATTTCACATTTAATTTCCACAAACCCTTTCCAAACACACCACTAACATTAATATCTAACTCGCACAACACACAAACATGGTCCGAAAAAACGACCCTATCCTGCTTATATCCAACAGGAATAATATTTTTAGAAATAAAACAATAATCCAACCTGGACTGTGCTCTTCCACTATCAGAAAAAAAGGTATCTAACAAAGGGTTAACCTTTTTTTTTTTTTTTTTTTTTTTTTTTTTATACATTCAGGAGGCCATAATGGCACAACGTAAATAAAATACGAAGATTAGGACTGCTCCATTATGAGATTGCCGTGAAGTGGCGGGGTAGCTCAAAGAATTGATCAATTGTTTGCTAAATGTCTCATATTTGAAATACAGTTAGAATTTATGTGCAATTGCACTTCAGTTATTGCGTTCTGACCATAAGCAGTGCTGGCTTCTTCCCTTTTTTTTTGCTTTGCATTGGTATGTGGCTGACCACCACTGTTGCCGCGCACGCTGGGTTATGTGCGCCATTCTTTCTGTGTTCACTGTGATTGATAGGCTGCTGTGCACACACACAGCAGCCCTGCCCCGCCTCAGGCTCAAGTTGATTGTGCACCTGTGTCTCAGCCTGTCTCACCCTTCATCTTTGGTGCGGGTTTGGCAGTGTGGAAGCCAGATCTGAAATGTCCGCACTGGACCTGATCGGCCTTTACCTGCACTTGCCTTTCCTGGCACCAAGGGAGTGATTCTGATAATGCTCCAGGTACAGTTCGCATTTAATGTGGTCCTTTTTTTTTTTTTTTTTTTATACATTCAGGAGGCCATAATGGCACAACGTAAATAAAATACGAAGATTAGGACTGCTCCATTATGAGATTGCCGTGAAGTGGCGGGGTAGCTCAAAGAATTGATCAATTGTTTGCTAAATGTCTCATATTTGAAATACAGTTAGAATTTATGTGCAATTGCGTTCTGACCATAAGCAGTGCTGGCTTCTTCCCTTTTTTTTTGCTATAAATTTTTTTGCTTGATTTGGGTTCCAAAATCTACCAAAAAAAATCACTAAATCAATCAGTGGGAGATTAATATTGGCCTCTGGGCTTGTGTGCCACTCCTGACTCCTGTGTGCGTCCTCTCTCACTCAGTGGGCCCTAAAAAGCCTTTTTTTTTTTTTTTTTTTTTTTCCTAAATTCTCCCTGAAACAATCATTTCATTTTATTTGTTTTATAAATTCTTCTGTAAAAAATAATTTTTTTTTAATTTTTTTTTTTTCTGAAGTCTCCCTTTTAAAAAAAACAAACACAAATCAGTGGGAGATAAATATTTACATTTGCGCTTCAGTGACAGTCCTGCGTGTGTGCCATCTCATTTGTTGCCAACAACAACAGAGTGTGTAACATTGTGGCTGATTTTCGTTGTGGTCTCACCCACCTGTAAAGGGGTAGTTAAATCATACTGAAGTTATAGCTCACCGTGTAAGTTGTGTGACAGCAACAAATACCGTTCGTTTGGTAACGTTTTTAAAACAATGAGGAAGTCTGGTGGAAGAGGTCGTGGCCGGGGGCGTTCATTGTCAGCTGGTAATGAGGGTAGTGGTAGTGGTGGAGCATCAGCTGGTCGTGGGAAAAAAATATTGCACCTAAGTCTGGAGCTGTGGAGCCAGGTTCGTCGTCTGCTACACAAGGCCTCGAACGCTCCCTTTTCTGGG
Organism: Ranitomeya imitator; assembly: GCF_032444005.1. Classification (NCBI taxonomy): domain Eukaryota; kingdom Metazoa; phylum Chordata; class Amphibia; order Anura; family Dendrobatidae; genus Ranitomeya; species Ranitomeya imitator. The sequence continues at coordinate 320,799,029 of NC_091286.1, read as the reverse complement.
AGTAGGAAAACCGCTTTTAAAGCTGGAGCAGCAAGAGCAAGTTTTGGCTTATCTTGCTGACTCAGCCTCTAGCTCTTTTGCCTCCTCTCGTGAAACTGGTAAATGTCAAAGCAGCGCGTCGTTAGTGGATGTTCACGGTCAGGGACAAGTCGCTTCCTTGTCCTCTTCAGCAAAAACAACAACAGAGAAGAATGCAGCAGGCGACACAACGGGTTACTCCATGGAGCTCTTTACACATACCGTCCCTGGCTTAGAAAGTGAAGCAGTTAACAGTCCATGCCCATTACAAGTTGAATCTGACATGGAGTGCACTGATGCACAGCCACAGCCAGACTACTATCCTGGTCCTTTGACTCAGACCACAACATTGCCATCGCAGGGTGCTGATCAAGAATCAGACCCTGATGAGACTATGTTGCCCCATCACGAACGCTATACCACCGACCGACATGGTGACACAGACGAAGTTGCACACGAGCTACAAGAAGAGGTAATAGATGACCCAGTTCTTGACCCCGATTGGCAGCCATTGGGGGAACAGGGTGCAGGCGGCAGCAGTTCTGAAGCGGAGGAGGAGGGGCCGCAGCAGGCATCAACATCGCAACAGGTTCCATCTGCCGGGCCCGTATCTTGCCCAAAACGCGTGGCAAAGCTAAAACCTGTTGGAGGACAGCGTGGCCATCCGGTTAAAGCTCAGTCTGCAATGCCTGAAAAGGTATCCGATGCTAGAAAGAGTGCAGTCTGGCATTTTTTTAAACAACATCCAATTGATCAGCGCAAAGTCATCTGTCAAAAATGTTCAACTACCTTAAGCAGAGGACAGAATCTGAAAAGTCTCAATACAAGTTGCATGCATAGACATTTAACCACCATGCATTTGCAAGCCTGGACTAACTACCAAACGTCCCTTAAGGTTGTAGCACCCTCGGCCAATGAAGCTAGTCAGCAACGCAACATCCCTTCCGGCAGTGTAGGGCCACCATTTTCCGCACCAGCTGCAGTATCTGTGCAGGTTTCTTTGCCAGGCCAAAGCCGTCAGGGTCAGGGAATCACCAGTTTCGTAGTAGGAAACACTGCATCTAGGGCACCGGTGGCAACAATACCATCTCCCACCGTCTCTCAGTCTGCCATGTCCACCGGCACCCCCGCTAGTTCCACGATCTCCAGCTCTCCAGTCCAGCTCACCCTACATGAGACTATGGTTAGAAAAAGGAAGTACTTAGCCTCGCATCCGCGTACACAGGGTTTGAACGCACACATAGCTAGACTAATCTCGTTAGAGATGATGCCCTACCGGTTAGTTGAAAGCGAAGCTTTCAAAGCCCTGATGGACTACGCTGTACCACGCTACGAGCTACCCAGTCGACACTTCTTTTCCAGAAAAGCCATCCCAGCCCTCCACCAGCATGTTAAAGAGCGCATCGTCCATGCACTCAGGCAATCTGTGAGCACAAAGGTGCACCTGACAACAGATGCATGGACCAGTAGGCATGGCCAGGGACGTTACGTGTCCATCACGGCACACTGGGTAAATGTGGTGGATGCAGGGTCCACAGGGGACAGCAAGTTTGGGACAGTTCTGCCTAGCCCACGGTCTAGGAAACAATTGGCTGTAGCCGTTCGCACCCCCTCCTCCTCCTCTTCGTCCTCCTGCAGAAGCGAGAGCTCGTCCACAGACCGCAGTCGCACTACCACTCCATCCGCAGCTGCCACTGTTGCACACCAGGTCTCCCATTATGGGGCAGCTACTGGCAAACGTCAGCAGGCTGTATTGGCTATGAAGTGTTTGGGCGACAACAGACACACCGCGGAAGTTCTGTCCGAGTTCTTGCAGAAAGAAACGCAGTCGTGGCTGGGCACTGTAGATCTTGAGGCAGGCAAGGTAGTGAGTGATAACGGAAGGAATTTCATGGCTGCCATCTCCCTTTCCCAACTGAAACACATTCCTTGCCTGGCTCACACCTTAAACCTGGTGGTGCAGTGCTTCCTGAAAAGTTATCCGGGGTTATCCGACCTGCTCCTCAAAGTGCGTGGACTTTGCTCACATATCCGCCGTTCGCCCGTACACTCCAGCCGTATGCAGACCTATCAGCGTTCTTTGAACCTTCCCCAGCATCGCCTAATCATAGACGTTGCAACAAGGTGGAACTCAACACTGCACATGCTTCAGAGACTGTGTGAACAGAGGCGGGCTGTTATGTTTTTGTGGGAGGATACACATACACGGGCAGGCAGTAGGATGGCAGACATGGAGTTGTCAGGTGTGCAGTGGTCGAAGATTCAAGACATGTGTCAAGTCCTTCAGTGTTTTGAGGAATGCACACGGCTGGTTAGTGCAGACAACGCCATAATAAGCATGAGCATCCCCCTAATGCGTCTGCTGATGCAAAGTTTGACGCACGTAAAGGATCAGGCGTCTGCAGCTGAGGAAGAGGAAAGCCTTGATGACAGTCAGCCATTGTCTGGCCAGGGCAGTGTACAGGACGAGGTAGCGGGCGAAGAGGAGGAGGAGGACGAGGAGGATGATGGGGATGATTCTATTTTTAATGAGGAAGCTTTTCCGGGGCCACTGGAAATTGGTGGCGCGGCAAGGCCGGGTTCTGGTTTTTTGAGGGACACAAGTGACGTGGATTTGCCTGAAACTGCCCCTCAACCAAGCACAACCGCAGATTTGAGAACTGGAACTTTGGCCCACATGGCGGATTATGCCTTACGTATCCTCAAAAGGGACACACGCATAACTAAAATGATGAATGATGACGATTACTGGTTGGCCTGCCTCCTTGATCCTCGCTATAAAGGCAAATTGCAAAATATAATGCCACATGAGAACTTGGAACTAATATTAGCAACCAAACAATCAACTCTTGTTGACCGTTTGCTTCTGGCATTCCCTGCACACAGCGCCCGTGATCGTTCTCACACGAGCTGCAGGGGCCAGCAGACCAGAGGAGTTAGAGGGGCAGAAATCAGAAGTGGCGTTGGCCAGAGGGGTTTTCTGACCAGGTTGTGGAGTGATTTTGCTATGACCGCAGACAGGACAGGTACTGCAGCATCAATTCAAAGTGACAGGAGACAACATTTGTCCAGTATGGTTACAAACTATTTTTCATCCCTTATCGATGTTCTCCCTCAACCGTCATTCCCATTTGATTACTGGGCATCAAAATTAGACACCTGGCCAGAATTGGCAGAATATGCATTGCAGGAGCTTGCTTGCCCGGCAGCTAGTGTCCTATCAGAAAGAGTATTCAGTGCTGCAGGTTCAATACTAACAGAAAAAAGGACTCGTCTGGCTACCCAAAATGTAGATGATCTAACCTTCATTAAAATGAACCACAACTGGATTTCGAAATCTTTTGCCCCACCTTGCCCGGCTGACACCTAGCTTTCCTATGAAAAGGTCTTGCCTGTGGACTATTCTGAATGCCTTTTCCAATCTCGTAATTTTCTGCACCTGATTGTCCAGCATACGACATGTTTACACCTCACTAAATGGCCAAACTCCCCACACGGGGCCGTGGTATCGACACTTGGCGACAGCACCCGTGAGAGTGCAGTTTGTCTGAAGAGGTGGGTGAGCCCGCTTTTGGTCGACGGCACTGCCACTGGGCCCCTTCTAGTACAATAAAGTGTCTCTGGCGGTGGTGGTGCGCACCCAACGTCAGACACACCGTTGTAATATGAGGGGCCCTGGGCCTGTACCGCCGGCCACAAGACAGTTTCCCCCCACCCCAGCTCAAACAGTGCTCTACCACTTGCAAAATTATCTCACAGCTCCACCAATGTTTAGTTTATGCGCTGACATCCTTCAATGCCTGCCACTGACAATACCATTGTATTGACATTTTTGTTATGTTAGGCCTTCGATGCCTGTCTGTGGTCACTCCTTCCACTAGGCCTCCACTGACCACACCACTGCTGCCCGTGTACCCCTGGAACCAATTTAAAATTGCCTACAGCCATGTGTTATTATTTTAGGCCTTCGATGCCTGTCTGCGGTCACTCCTTCCACTAGGCCTCTACTGACCACACCACTGCTGCCAGTGTACCCCTGGAACCAATTTAAAATTGCCTACAGCCAGCCCAATTTTTTTATTTTAGGCCTTCGATGCCTGTCTGCGGTCCATTCTTTCAACTACTACTACACTGACCAGGTCACTGCTGCCCGTGTACCCCTGGAACCAATTTAAAATTGCCTACAGCCATGTGTTATTATTTTAGGCCTTCGATGCCTGTCTGCGGTCACTCCTTCCACTAGGCCTCCACTGACCACACCACTGCTGCCCGTGTACCCCTGGAACCAATTTAAAATTGCCTACAGCCATGTGTTATTATTTTAGGCCTTTGATGCCTGTCTGCGGTCACTCCTTCCACTAGGCCTCCACTGACCACACCACTGCTGTCCGTGTACCCCTGGAACCAATTTAAAATTGCCTACAGTCATGTGTTATTATTTTAGGCCTTCGATGCCTGTCTGCGGTCCATTCTTTCAACTACTACTACACTGACCAGGGCACTGCTGCCCGTGTACCCCTGGAACCAATTTAAAATTGCCTACAGCCATGTGTTATTATTTTAGGCCTTCGATGCCTGTCTGCGGTCACTCCTTCCACTAGGCCTCCACTGACCACACCACTGCTGCCCGTGTACCCCTGGAACCAATTTAAAATTGCCTACAGCCATGTGTTATTATTTTAGGCCTTCGATGCCTGTCTGCGGTCACTCCTTCCACTAGGCCTCCACTGACCACACCACTGCTGCCCGTGTACCCCTGGAACCAATTTAAAATTGCCTACAGCCATGTGTTATTATTTTAGGCCTTCGATGCCTGTCTGCGGTCACTCCTTCCACTAGGCCTCCACTGACCACACCACTGCTGCCCGTGTACCCCTGGAACCAATTTAAAATTGCCTACAGCCATGTGTTATTATTTTAGGCCTTCGATGCCTGTCTGCGGTCACTCCTTCCACTAGGCCTCCACTGACCACACCACTGCTGCCCGTGTACCCCTGGAACCAATTTAAAATTGCCTACAGCCAGCCCAATTTTTTTATTTTAGGCCTTCGATGCCTGTCTGCGGTCCATTCTTTCAACTACTACTACACTGACCAGGGCACTGCTGCCCGTGTACCCCTGGAACCAACATCAGAAAATAAAAAAAAAAAGTATTTTGCTTATAAAAAAGAAAATACTGGTGAGATATCAAATGCAGACATTTTAACATTAAAAACAAACACACAACTAAAATCTGGTACAGTACTAAAAATGGCCACCAGCTACAATTACTTTCTCCTGCAAGTAGTTAACTGAAAGGTTTTTTAAATTGAAAACACAGATATGGCATCCACCGAGTGTTGTCCTGTCGCGTCTTCTTTATATTATTGCCGAGAAGATGCAAAACAATGAAAATAATAAAATCATTAATTACCAAAATAATAGAGAAAGTCAACACCACATTGCAAATAAACATTCATTCCAAATAAAGAAGCAGGGCGCGTCCGAGGGTGAGTATATACCTAATAAGAATATAATCACCCTCGGACGCGCAATGCTTATTTCCAACAGCCTTCCTTCCTAAGAATCAGCCCTTCCGTGGTGTAGAGAGACGTTGTGTTACACTCCAAGGTGTTCCCCAGGTTGCCTTTCCTGAGCTTCGATCTTCCGGCTCTCGTTTAGTAGTTGTTGGAAACTACGCTGCATTAGGCCTTCAAATTGGGTATGGGGTGTAGAGAGATGGTGTGTTCCACTCCAAGGTGTTCCCCAGGTTGCCTTTGCTGAGCTTCGATCTTCCGGCTCTCGTTTAGTAGTTCTTGGAAACTACACTGCATTAGGCCTTCAAATTGGGTATGGGGTGTAGAGAGAGGGTGTGTTACACTCCAAGGTGTTCCCCAGGTTGCCTTTCCTGAGCTTCGATCTTCATGCTCTCGTTTAGTAGTTGTCGGAAACTACGCTGCATTAGGCCTACAAATTGGGTATGGGGTGGAGAGAGATGGTGTGTTACACTCCAAGGTGTTCCCCAGGTTTCCTTGCCATTGCTTCGGTCTTCCGACTCTCGTTTAGTAGTTGTAGAAAAGTACACTGCATTAGGCCTACAAAATGGGTATGGGGTGGAGAGAGATGGTGTGTTACACTCCAAGGTGTTCCCCAGGTTGCCTTTCCTGAGCTTCGATCTTCCGGCTCTCGTTTAGTAGTTCTTGGAAACTACACTGCATTAGGCCTACAAATTGGGTATGGGGTGGAGAGAGATGGTGTGTTACACTCCAAGGTGTTCCCCAGGTTTCCTTGCCATTGCTTCGGTCTTCCGACTCTCGTTTAGTAGTTGTAGAAAAGTACACTGCATTAGGCCTACAAAATGGGTATGGGGTGGAGAGAGATGGTGTGTTACACTCCAAGGTGTTCCCCAGGTTGCCTTTCCTGAGCTTCTATCTTCAGGCTCTCATTAAATTGTGGTTAAATGGAACAACTGCATTTGGCGTACTAGTTGGTTTGGGGCCTACTATCGGTGTCTGCCACTCCTTGCTGTTCTCCTGGTTTCCTGTCCTGAAATTCCATTTTCAGGCTCTCGTTAAGTAGTTGTTAATGTTAGACTGCATTTGGCCTACTAGTTGGGTTGGGGCCTACTATCGGTGTCTGCCACTCCTTGCTGTTCTCCTCCACTGAACAAAGCTGTGCCGCCTGTTTACTACGGTTGCCAATTTTGAACTGCATTTCGACTACTTACTGATTTGGCCCTACTCTCTGTGTCAGCCTCTCATTCCAGTTGTCCTCCACTGCAATGCCCCCTGGTTATTCCTGTGTTACCAATTTTGAACTGCATTTAGCCCACTTTATTCTTTGGGCCTATATCTGTGTTTCCACTTCATCGTGCCCATTGCCCAGCCAGTGATAGATGAGTCTGCTGGTACATTGACCCATAACGCAACATTCCCCGTGCATGCTACACAACAACATTGTGACCCTGCTGAAAGTCAGGTTGCTCTTCCCGCATACCATACCACCTTACACGGGGACAAAGAGGAAGGTGCAGATGAAAGTGCAGGTTCCTTCATCAGGTGGGGGGAGGAATACTAGTTGGCGACGTCACTGGCACAGGGCCTCTCATAGTACGCAAAAGTGTTGCTGCCGGTGGGAGGCGCCCCCGCCGTGCAAACACACCGCTGTACTTTGAGGGGCCCTGTGCCAGTGCCAATGCCAACAAGTGGGCCCCCCCTGCTTGCTCAGGATCACAGCACTTGCAAAGTTGAAATACTTACCTCTCCCTGCTCCACTGCCGTGACGTGGTCCAGATTTCCTGGGCCCACTAATTACTTGAACCAGCCCTACCCCACACAACTTTAGCCAAATGACCCCCAATTTCAAATGCCTTCCAATTATTATAAGGTAAATTACGCTTGACAAGCTTCATTAAGAAGAATGGATGGTTTTGACATTAAAATGGGCACTCTAGGTGTTTTCCTGGCCCCCACTCACTGCCGACTATGCTGCCCCATTGACTTGCATTGGGTTTCGTGTTTCGGTCGATCCCGACTTTACGTCATAATCGGCCGATTTCACTCGACCCGACTTTTGAGATAGTCGGGTTTCGCGAAACCCGGCTCGACTCTAAAAAGGTCAAGGTCGCTCAACTCTAGTTGTAAGTGGCACTTTTGTGAGTTCTACTCTTGGGCTCCCTCTTGTGGTTTCAAGTGGTATGGCTGCTCCTTGGAGTTAGCTGTCTTCAGCTGCCTCCACTTATCGTCTCTTCTGCTCGGCTATTTAGACCTGGCTCTTTCCTTCAGCCAGTGCCACTTGTAAATGGTTCCTGGTTGGATTCACATCTCTTTGGATTTCCCTGTTATCCTGACCAGTTCAGCAAAGCTAAGTTTTTGCTTGCTCTTTTCTGTCCATAGATTGTGGACTTAATCCGTTCTGTGCTTTCTATGTTTGTCCAGCTTATCAGTATGAATTAATTCTGTCTTGCTGGAAGCTCTGGGAAGCAGATTTACCCTCCACACCTTTAGTCAGGTGTGGAGATTTTTTTGTAAACTCTGCGTGGATTTTTTGTAGTGTTTTAAACTGACCGCACAGTATTCCATCCTGTCCTATCTATATTAATCAGGAGAACAAATGGAAGTTTGTATAAAAATTAACAAGCTTTATTAGAGACAATATATATACCATAGTTAAAAAACAAGCACATATCCAAAAGTGACTGTGCAATAGACGCTATAGTACAAAAAAGACACCAGACAAAAAAGGTCCAATTGGTGCCCGCTCGTTCTCCCTGTTGGGGCGGGTCCGGGCTGGGTGGGTGGACCCGGGCGACGGCGTGCGCTCGCGCCGCGATTGCGCAGTAGGGCACTTGGCTAAATCAGGTGACGGTCAGGTGGTTCGTTACCATGACTATTTTAAGGTCCTGCAGACATGTGAAATCACACTTCCCCTTGATAAAGCAACGCTATTAGCAGCGAAACGCGCGTCGGGGTGCGTGCTAAGGGTCCGGCCACATTAGGTAAGACATGTTGTTCTGACTACCCCCTGCTCATGGACACAATATGGGGCAAAGAAAATTTATATATGCCTGACACACATAACGTGTACCGGAGGCTGGGTATTTCCCATATCGCTATCACTAGGGGTTTACAATTTGTAATATGGTCTATCCCCACATGTGATTGATAGGGTTCTTTTGGGCATAGTGTCAGAATATATTTGTCTATACCTACATTTACCATGCAATTATGTGCACAAAACGTTTATTCAGTGGCAGACCTTTTTTGTCTGGTGTCTTTTTTGTACTATAGCGTCTATTGCACAGTCACTTTTGGATATGTGCTTGTTTTTTAACTATGCATGTAAAGAAGCTGCGGAGACACCATCACGTGTTTCTCGACGCAAGCAGTGAATAGCCAGGCCTTTCCCCGGGAAGGAACAACCACGGGAAGGGCAGCATCCTATGAAGGAAAGCCACCTATGCCAAGCATGGTATCCATCCACAGACAGCTGTTTCGGGGTGTTTGCCCCTCATCAGTGTGGAGTAGGAATCTGGCTATTAGGAGCAGTGCCTAGTAAAAAGGCTATAAAGGCACAGATGATTGGCCTCGGGGAGACCAAAACATCCCACACCGCGGAGACACCATCACGTGTTTCTCAACGCAGTGATTCCAGAACACTGCCCCCATCCCTTATGGGAAATATGCAGATGCATGTAAAGAAGCTGCAGAGACACCATCACGTGTTTCTCGACGCAAGCAGTGAATAGCCAGGCCTTTCCCCGGGAAGGAACAACCACGGGAAGGGCAGCATCCTATGAAGGAAAGCCACCTATGCCAAGCATGGTATCCATCCACAGACAGCTGTTTCGGGGTGTTTGCCCCTCATCAGTGTGGAGTAGGAATCTGGCTATTAGGAGCAGTGCCTAGTAAAAAGGCTATAAAGGCACAGATGATTGGCCTCGGGGAGACCAAAACATCCAACACCGCGGAGACACCATCACGTGTTTCTCAACGCAGTGATTCCAGAACACTGCCCCCATCCCTTATGGGAAATATGCAGATGCATGTAAAGAAGCTGCGGAGACACCATCACGTGTTTCTCGACGCAAGCAGTGAATAGCCAGGCCTTTCCCCGGGAAGGAACCAGTTAACTGGTTCATGCAGCTTTACATGAACACCTGAGCCTTACACTATAGCTGGTCCGAATAACTAAAGCAATTGTTACCATCCACCTCTCGTGTCTCCCCTTTTCCCCATAGTTTGTAAGCTTGCGAGCAGGGCCCTCACTCCTCCTGGTATCTGTTTTGAACTGTATTTCTGTTATGCTGTAATGTTTATTGTCTGTACAAGTCCCCTCTATAATTTGTAAAGCGCTGTGGAATATGTTGGCGCTATATAAATAAAATTATTATTATTATTATTATTATTATTATTATTATTATTATTATTATTATTAAGGAACAACCACGGGAAGGGCAGCATCCTATGAAGGAAAGCCACCTATGCCAAGCATGGTATCCATCCACAGACAGCTGTTTCTTTTTTTTTTTTTTTTTTTTTTTTTTCCCTCAGATGGGAAAATCCACGGTCCAGAAATCCAAGACCAAAGAAAAATCCCAAACAGCTGCGTCAAATCCAAAACACAAAAGCTGTTCCCATCATCATCGGAAAATTTCAGTTTAATACAACATCAGAAAAAACAAATCAAGACATATTTACAAGGTATCTCCACTTCTTCACCTTCCAAATCCCTTCGGCATCCACCTCCCCCCTTCTTCTTTTATCCCATAGAAAACACACATACATCTTCCCCAAAATCACTTTTAGACTATTCTTTACTACAATTTCCTTTCTCTTAAAAACATACACATTCCTCACATCCCATAATACTTCCTTTATACATGCAACTATTAACCACAACACTCTCTCCTTCACTCCATTACACATTCCCAAGCCAAACATGAACAACTCGAATGATAACAAGCTCACACCACACAATTCTTTACACAACGGTCCCATTCTTCCAATCACCTCCCTAGCATAATGACAATTCCAAAACACATGTATTACACTTTCCCTTCCACCACACCCACCTCTCGGACACATATCACTTCTCCCCAACCCACGATTCTTCTGAAATTCTCTAACTGGTAACACTCCATGCAAAGACTGCCACACAATCTCACTCTGCCTATTCGTCATACCGTCCAACCGCACTTTCTTCCATACTTTTTCTATATCATTCCCTCTAACCATGTTTATTCCACACTCTGTCTCTCTACATTCAATCATCCTATACACAGCCTTCTTATTACTCAACAACCTAACATCCACATCACACAACTCATACTTCACCAAAAATTTATAAACCCACACATACCATCTAGGCACGTCAAAAGCAACCGGATACCTCAGATCCCTCTCTCGCCACTTCAAACGAAATAAATACGCCCCAAACAAAAACCTACACAGACAAGAAAACTTGCCATCCATCCTAATCATCCTCAACACAAAAAACACAATATTTACACCAAAAAACACCTCAAGGTTTGGAAAACCCAACCCACCTTTTTCTAAACGTTTCACCAAAACCTCCCTCCTAGCCCTCTCCATTCTAGAATTCCACAAAAACACAAACAGAATCCTATTTAACCCCCTCATACACATATACCCCGGCGGAAAGACCACTGCAATATATAAGAAAATAGGCAAAATCACACTTTTAATAACTAAGATTTTTCCAAAAAACAAAAGACTTCTCATCTTCCAAAAACATAGCTTCCGCTCAACCTTTCCTTTCGCATCATCCCAACTTTCTTTCCCATCCAAACTCTCTGAAAATTTCACCCCCAAAACCTTAATAGACCCAGTCACCTCATTCACTCCTACATCCTTACTTAAAACCCCTCCCCCAAAAACCTTACACTCACTCTTCTCCCAATTCACCTTAAATGCTGACGCACCACAAAAAATAGACGCTAATAACTTCACCCGCCTCACAGAATACTCTGAATCACACAACACACACACGTCATCCATATAAGCACTAACCTTCCATTCCCTCCCTCCACCTCCTGGCACTTGTACTCCTCTAATCACTTTATCTTTCCTCAACATACAAAGCAACGGTTCAATCGCACAAATAAAAACCACAGGAGACAAAGGACAACCTTGTCTCACACCTGAAAAAACATTCACTCTTCTACCCACAGAACCATTCATCAAAACACAACTATAAATGTCTTTATATAAGCTCCTCACCCTCCAAACAAAATCAGGCGGAAACCCCATTCTCAATAATACCTGGAACAAAAAACTATGTGATAACCGATCATACGCCTTTTCAAAGTCCAAACTCAAAACAAATACACTCTTCTTCCGACTCATACAGTCCCACAAACAATCTCTCAACATACACACACACTCATGTATACGTCTCCCAGGCACTGCACAACACTGTTCATCCCCAATCACACTCTCTATCACGTCACGCATCCTATTCGCCATTACTTTCGCATAGATCTTATAATCGCAATTCAACGTTATCGGTCTCCAATTTTTTAAACTCTTCAAATCTCCTTTTTTAGGTATTAACACAACCATCCCTGCACGCATACTCTCAGCCACCTCCATACTAGACCACATATACTTACACACATCTACAAAATCCTTACCAATCACATGCCACATCACCCTATAAAACTCTATTGGAAGACCATCCTCTCCTGGAGTCTTATTTAACGCCATGCTATTCATTACCTTCCATACCTCATCACCTGTCACCTCACCCATCACTCTCTCTCTCTCCATCTCACTCAATTTATTTTCTAATACACTTAGTACATCCTCCTCCAAAGCCTCATCCCTCCACTTCACTGCATACAGCTCCTCATAAAACTTAGCCACATGTTCACACATATCCTCCCCACGTACCTCTCTTCCATCCTCTGCATTCAAAACACTCATACTCTGCTTTTTCCCAAAAACCTTTTTGAAGAAAAACCTTGAACACCTTTCATCTTGCTCCATTCTATCAATTTTTGCCCTAAAAATAACTCTTCCCTTTCTCCTCCAAAAACTCATTAATTTCTTTTTTAACCTTTTTTATCCCCTCCTCCACCTCCATTCCTCCTTCCCTCAATTTATACAATAAACATAAACGGGCATTCAACTTAACAAACTTTTCCCTCTTAATTGCCGCAAATTCATACCCCACACTTTTAAAAAACTTTTTTGTCTGCCTCTTAACCCAATCCCACCACTCACAAACATTCCCAAAACTTTCCTTACTTTTACACCACTGTTCATACTTTCTCACATACTCCTTCCTCACAGCTTCATTTTCCAACAATTTCACATTTAATTTCCACAAACCCTTTCCAAACACACCACTAACATTAATATCTAACTCGCACAACACACAAACATGGTCCGAAAAAACGACCCTATCCTGCTTATATCCAACAGGAATAATATTTTTAGAAATAAAACAATAATCCAACCTGGACTGTGCTCTTCCACTATCAGAAAAAAAGGTATCTAACAAAGGGTTAACCTTACACACACGCTGCATATCACTCAAATCAAAGTCAGTAACTAACTCCAGCAAAACTTTTCCATAGGATGCTGCCCTTCCCGTGGTTGTTCCTTCCCGGGGAAAGGCATGGCTATTCACTGCTTGCGTCGAGAAACACGTGATGGTGTCTCCGCAGCTTCTTTACATGCATCTGCATATTTCCCATAAGGGATGGGGGCAGTGTTCTGGAATCACTGCGTTGAGAAACACGTGATGGTGTCTCCGCGGTGTTGGATGTTTTGGTCTCCCCGAGGCCAATCATCTGTGCCTTTATAGCCTTTTTACTAGGCACTGCTCCTAATAGCCAGATTCCTACTCCACACTGATGAGGGGCAAACACCCCGAAACAGCTGTCTGGAGTGAGGTTTTCTGGAGCAATCCAGACCCTTTTGCAGAGAATTCTGTTTCTTTCTGTGGTCGTTTGTACCGACAGCTTTGAAGATGAGTTATGTGAGGAACACCATCCGAGTGACGTTGGAGCCATCTATCCGGGCAAGGAACAGCGTGATCTTTATTGTTCGTGACCTTATTGAGGAAAAGGCTGGAGGAAAGAGAGAAAACATCTTTAGTATCAATGAGTTCCCTAATCAAGGTAACTACGACATTACTTTTATGTCAGAGCATTATTGCCTGAACATCTATGAGTGGTTCCGGAATCATGCCAGAGATCCCTGTTTGAAGGGAGTGAAATGTGAACCACTGTTTGGTCTTCAGGAAAGGCAGGTGACTATCACTGTCTATAACCCCTTTACTGAACCTGCATTGTTGGAGAGCTTCCTCTCACCGTATTGTGACTTTGTTTCAAGGGGAGAGAAGCAAGTGAACTGCTTAGGAATCTTTAATTGTCGATACAAGTATCGTGTAAGGTTCAGAAAAGATCCTGGCAGTGTGGGTGGGTTCAGACACCCTCCAGCGAACTTCTCTGTGGCAGGGCATAGGGGTTTCCTGACGTACCCTGGGCAGCCTCTGTTTTGCAGGAGATGTTTCTCTTTTGGACATGTCCAGGCAGACTGCCAGAAGGGGCAGTGTTGCCGAAACTGCAAGAAGGAGGGGCATATGGCTGGTGATTGCCCGATGGCTAAGACCTGTGATGTGTGTGGTAGTAGTGACCACATATATAAGGATTGTCCGCAGAGAGCGCCTAGACGCTCAGAGAGTGAATGGAGAGAGGAGGAGGAGAGAAGGAGGAGGTTGGCGATTATCAGAAAGGAATCTGAAAGAATGGAGAGAGAGGAAAGGAGGGAGAGGGAGAGGGAAAGACGCTCTGTGACTCCAGATGACATTGTGCTAGCACCCCGTGGTGCTATGAGTGATGTACAGAAGGAAGATAAGGAGTTTTGGTTGGCGGCAAAAAAAGTAGAGCAGGGGTTTAAGAAGAAGGAAGAAGATCAGGAAGAAGATGAGGAAGAAGATGATGACTCTACTGTGCCTGAAATGTTTTCTCTTGAGGAAGCAATGGATGCAACGGAGGAAGACGTGCGCATTTCTGAAGCTGAGAGCCCTGTGCACCCCTCAGATCCTCAGAATATTGGAGGGCTTTCTTCAGATGAGGACAGGGGTGGGAATAAGTGTCAGAGGGAGGAGGATGGGGAAAGTGATGAGGCATGCACTAGTATGCCTAAGAGAAAAATTGGGCTGGCTATAAAAAAATGGAGTGAGCACGAAGGTGCTAGTGGTTCAGAGACTTGCTGTTCAGTCTGAATGGCAGAGGAGGACAATGGTGATACTGGGTAAAATGAAAGCTCAGTGGATCTGTTGTTTGTTTTTTTTTCTCTCCTTTCTGTGAGTCTTGACCTTTGTCAAGGGCTTTTTGTGTAATGTGTGTAGTTTTGTGGTAATTTTTGCATTGTTTTTTGTTTTTATAGTATGGGTTTTTCTATAGTTTCTCAAAATGTGAGAGTTTTTAAGAAAGCAAGGAGGAGAGCAGCAATTTTGGATTTTTTAGCTATGCAGAGTGCATCTATTTTTTGTTTGCAAGAATGTGGGATTGTGGATGGTGTGAAAGGGGATGAGTGGTCTTATGGTGCGTCTGTATGGTCTGGTAGTGCAAATAATAGAAATGATGGTGTGGGTATTTTAGTTAAAGGGACTCTGTCACCTGAATTTGGCGGGACTGGTTTTGGGTCATATGGGCGGAGTTTTCGGGTGTTTGATTCACCCTTTCCTTACCTGCTGGCTGCATGCTGGCTGCAATATTGGATTGAAGTTCATTCTCTGTCCTCCGTAGTACATGCCTGCACAAAGCAATCTTGCCTTGTGCAGGCGTGTACTATGGAGGACAGAGAATGAACTTCAATCCAATATTGCAGCCAGCATGCACTAAGCGGGTAAGGAAAGGGTGAATCAAACACCCGAAAACTCCGCCCATATGACCCAAAACCAGTCCCGCCAAATTCAGGTGACAGGTTCCCTTTAAGGGGCAGGAGGTGGTTTTGAATAATTATTTGGTGGTGGAGGTGGGGAGGTGTATCTTAGCAAATTTTGAATATAAAAATGCTAAGTTTTGTGTTATCAATATTTATGCGCCAGTAGAAAAAAATGAGCGTAAGTTATTGTTTGAAAAAGTGAAGCTTTTTGTTCCAGGAAGAGTGCCTGTGGTGATTGTGGGTGATATGAATTGTGATGTGGGGGGAGTGAATGTGGATGTGTCTGGAAAAGTTTTGCTGGAGTTAGTTACTGACTTTGATTTGAGTGATATGCAGCGTGTGTGTAAGGTTAACCCTTTGTTAGATACCTTTTTTTCTGATAGTGGAAGAGCACAGTCCAGGTTGGATTATTGTTTTATTTCTAAAAATATTATTCCTGTTGGATATAAGCAGGATAGGGTCGTTTTTTCGGACCATGTTTGTGTGTTGTGCGAGTTAGATATTAATGTTAGTGGTGTGTTTGGAAAGGGTTTGTGGAAATTAAATGTGAAATTGTTGGAAAATGAAGCTGTGAGGAAGGAGTATGTGAGAAAGTATGAACAGTGGTGTAAAAGTAAGGAAAGTTTTGGGAATGTTTGTGAGTGGTGGGATTGGGTTAAGAGGCAGACAAAAAAGTTTTTTAAAAGTGTGGGGTATGAATTTGCGGCAATTAAGAGGGAAAAGTTTGTTAAGTTGAATGCCCGTTTATGTTTATTGTATAAATTGAGGGAAGGAGGAATGGAGGTGGAGGAGGGGATAAAAAAGGTTAAAAAAGAAATTAATGAGTTTTTGGAGGAGAAAGGGAAGAGTTATTTTTAGGGCAAAAATTGATAGAATGGGGCAAGATGAAAGGTGTTCAAGGTTTTTCTTCAAAAAGGTTTTTGGGAAAAAGCAGAGTATGAGTGTTTTGAATGCAGAGGATGGAAGAGAGGTAAGTGGGGAGGATATGTGTGAACATGTGGCTAAGTTTTATGAGGAGCTGTATGCAGTGAAGTGGAGGGATGAGGCTTTGGAGGAGGATGTACTAAGTGTATTAGAAAATAAATTGAGTGAGATGGAGAGAGAGAGAGTGATGGGTGAGGTGACAGGTGATGAGGTATGGAAGGTAATGAATAGCATGGCGTTAAATAAGACTCCAGGAGAGGATGGTCTTCCTATAGAGTTTTATAGGGTGATGTGGCATGTGATTGGTAAGGATTTTGTGGATGTGTGTAAGTATATGTGGTCTAGTATGGAGGTGGCTGAGAGTATGCGTGCAGGGATGGTTGTGTTAATACCTAAAAAAGGAGATTTGAAGAGTTTAAAAAATTGGAGACCGATAACGTTGTTGAATTGCGATTATAAGATCTATGCGAAAGTAATGGCGAATAGGATGCGTGACGTGATAGAGAGTGTGATTGGGGATGAACAGTGTTGTGCAGTGCCTGGGAGACGTATACATGAGTGTGTGTGTATGTTGAGAGATTGTTTGTGGGACTGTATGAGTCGGAAGAAGAGTGTATTTGTTTTGAGTTTGGACTTTGAAAAGGCGTATGATCGGTTATCACATAGTTTTTTGTTCCGGGTATTATTGAGAATGGGGTTTCTGCCTGATTTTGTTTGGAGGGTGAGGAGCTTATATAAAGACATTTATAGTTGTGTTTTGATGAATGGTTCTGTGGGTAGAAGAGTGAATGTTTTTTCAGGTGTGAGACAAGGTTGTCCTTTGTCTCCTGTGGTTTTTATTTGTGCGATTGAACCGTTGCTTTGTATGTTGAGGAAAGATAAAGTGATTAGAGGAGTACAAGTGCCAGGAGGTGGAGGGAGGGAATGGAAGGTTAGTGCTTATATGGATGACGTGTGTGTGTTGTGTGATTCAGAGTATTCTGTGAGGCGGGTGAAGTTATTAGCGTCTATTTTTTGTGGTGCGTCAGCATTTAAGGTGAATTGGGAGAAGAGTGAGTGTAAGGTTTTTGGGGGAGGGGTTTTAAGTAAGGATGTAGGAGTGAATGAGGTGACTGGGTCTATTAAGGTTTTGGGGGTGAAATTTTCAGAGAGTTTGGATGGGAAAGAAAGTTGGGATGATGCGAAAGGAAAGGTTGAGCGGAAGCTATGTTTTTGGAAGATGAGAAGTCTTTCGTTTTTTGGAAAAATCTTAGTTATTAAAAGTGTGATTTTGCCTATTTTCTTATATATTGCAGTGGTCTTTCCACCGGGGTATATGTGTATGAGGGGGTTAAATAGGATTCTGTTTGTGTTTTTGTGGAATTCTAGAATGGAGAGGGCTAGGAGGGAGGTTTTGGTGAAACGTTTAGAAAAAGGTGGGTTGGGTTTTCCAAACCTTGAGGTGTTTTTTGGTGTAAATATTGTGTTTTTTGTGTTGAGGATGATTAGGATGGATGGCAAGTTTTCTTGTCTGTGTAGGTTTTTGTTTGGGGCGTATTTATTTCGTTTGAAGTGGCGAGAGAGGGATCTGAGGTATCCGGTTGCTTTTGACGTGCCTAGATGGTATGTGTGGGTTTATAAATTTTTGGTGAAGTATGAGTTGTGTGATGTGGATGTTAGGTTGTTGAGTAATAAGAAGGCTGTGTATAGGATGATTGAATGTAGAGAGACAGAGTGTGGAATAAACATGGTTAGAGGGAATGATATAGAAAAAGTATGGAAGAAAGTGCGGTTGGACGGTATGACGAATAGGCAGAGTGAGATTGTGTGGCAGTCTTTGCATGGAGTGTTACCAGTTAGAGAATTTCAGAAGAATCGTGGGTTGGGGAGAAGTGATATGTGTCCGAGAGGTGGGTGTGGTGGAAGGGAAAGTGTAATACATGTGTTTTGGAATTGTCATTATGCTAGGGAGGTGATTGGAAGAATGGGACCGTTGTGTAAAGAATTGTGTGGTGTGAGCTTGTTATCATTCGAGTTGTTCATGTTTGGCTTGGGAATGTGTAATGGAGTGAAGGAGAGAGTGTTGTGGTTAATAGTTGCATGTATAAAGGAAGTATTATGGGATGTGAGGAATGTGTATGTTTTTAAGAGAAAGGAAATTGTAGTAAAGAATAGTCTAAAAGTGATTTTGGGGAAGATGTATGTGTGTTTTCTATGGGATAAAAGAAGAAGGGGGGGAGGTGGATGCCGAAGGGATTTGGAAGGTGAAGAAGTGGAGATACCTTGTAAATATGTCTTGATTTGTTTTTTCTGATGTTGTATTAAACTGAAATTTTCCGATGATGATGGGAACAGCTTTTGTGTTTTGGATTTGACGCAGCTGTTTGGGATTTTTCTTTGGTCTTGGATTTCTGGACCGTGGATTTTCCCATGTGAGGGAAAAAAAAAAAAAAAAAAAAAAAGAAACAGCTGTCTGTGGATGGATACCATGCTTGGCATAGGTGGCTTTCCTTCATAGGATGCTGCCCTTCCCGTGGTTGTTCCTTCCCGGGGAAAGGCCTGGCTATTCACTGCTTGCGTCGAGAAACACGTGATGGTGTCTCCGCAGCTTCTTTACATGCATCTGCATATTTCCCATAAGGGATGGGGGCAGTGTTCTGGAATCACTGCGTTGAGAAACACGTGATGGTGTCTCCGCGGTGTTGGATGTTTTGGTCTCCCCGAGGCCAATCATCTGTGCCTTTATATGTTTTTTTAACTATGGTATATGTATTGTCTCTAATAAAGCTTGTTAATTTTTATACAAACTTCCATTTGTTCTCCTGATTAATATGTTAATCTCATGGGAGTATATGTGATGGTTGGGTGACTGATAGTTGTCACCACAATGAATCTGGAAATTTTTGTCCTGTCCTATCTATTTAGCTAGACTGGCCTCCTGTGCTCATCCTGGTTTCATTCTGTGTATGTCTTTTTTCTCTCCACTCACAGTCATTATTTGTGGGGGGCTAATCTATCCTTTGGGGATTTTCTCTGAGGCAAGATAGCTTTCCTGCTTCTATCTTTAGGGGTAGTTAGCACTTAGGCTGTGACGAGGTGCATAGGGAGAGTTAGGAGCATCCCACGGCTACTTCTAGTGTTGTGTTGAGCTTAGGGACTGCGGTCAGTACAGTTACCACTTCCTTCAGAGCTCGTTTCATGTGGCTCCTAGACCACCGTATCATAACAGTACAAGTGGCCCAAAAATGAATAAAATGCATCTCAAAAGAAGGAAAAGAAAGTTCTGAACCATTTTTTTTTCTGTGCTCTGGTTTGTCTTTTTTCCTCTTAATATCTGGGTGGTTCAGGATATATGCTTTGGCATGGATGTTCAGGGTTTGTTTTCTCGTGTGGATCAACTTGCTGCAAGAGTACAGAGTATCCAGGACTATGTTGTCCAGACTCCGGCTTTAGAGCCTAGAATTCCTACTCCTGATTTGTTTTTTGGGGACAGATCCAAGTTTTTGAACTTTAAAAATAACTGCAAATTGTTTTTTGCTTTGAAACCCCGTTCTTCTGGTGATCCCATTCAGCAAGTAAAAATCATCATATCCTTGCTGCGTGGTGACCCTCAAGATTGGGCTTTTTCTCTTGAAACAGGGGATCCGGCATTATTGAATGTAGATGCATTTTTTCAAGCGCTCAGATTATTGTATGACGAACCTAATTCTGTGGATCATGCAGAAAAAACCCTGTTGGCCTTGTGTCAAGGTCAGGCAGCGGCAGAGTTATACTGCCAGAAATTTAGAAAATGGTATCTGCTCACTAAATGGAATAAGGAGGCTCTGGCTGCTATTTTCAGAAAAGGTCTTTCTGAAGCCCTTAACCTCTTTCTGACCTCGGACGGTATAGTACGTCCGAGGTCAGCTCCCCTGCTTTGATGCAGGGCTCCGCGGTGAGCCCGCATCAAAGCCGGGACATGTCAGCTGTTTTGAACAGCTGACATGTGCCCGTAATAGGCGCGGGCAGAATCGAGATCTGCCCGCACCTATTAACTAGATAAATGCCGCTGTCAATCGCAGACAGCAGCATTTAACTACCGCTTCCGGGCGGGCGGCCGGAAATGACGTCATCGCCGACCCCCGTCACATGATCGGGGGTCGTCGATGCATCTCCATTGTAACCATAGAGGTCCCTGAACTTAATGGACTTAGAGTTCGCCAGGCGCTGTGGTTTTTCCTTGCAGCCTTTGCAGAGCCCTATTCCTTTGAGGGGTATTGATGCTACACCCTTGGCCAAGGATAAACCTCAGTACTGGACACAGATGACTATTTACATGGCTCCAGCACATCAGGAAGATTGCCGTTTTCTGGTGTTGCATAACCTGCATGATGTTGTTGTACTGGGTTTTCCATGGTTACAGGAACATAATCCGGTGCTGGATTGGAAAACTATGTCGGTGACTAGTTGGGATTGTCAAGGGGTACATAGTGACGTTCCTTTGATGTCAATTTCCTCTTCCCCCTCTTCTGAGGTCCCTGAGTTTTTGTTGGATTTCCAGGATGTATTTGATGAGCCCAAGTCCAGTTCCCTTCCTCCGCACAGGGACTGTGATTGTGCTATTAACTTGATTCCTGGTTGCAAGTTCCCTAGGGGCCGACTTTTCAATCTGTCTGTGCCAGAGCATGCCACCATGCAGAGTTATGTTAAGGAGTCTTTGGAGAAGGGGCATATTCGGCCCTCTTCATCACCATTGGGAGCGGGTTTCTTTTTTGTTGCTAAGAAGGATGGCTCCTTGAGACCCTGTATTGATTATCGTCTTCTTAATAAGATCACGGTCAAATTCCAATATCCCTTGCCTTTGCTTACTGATTTGTTTGCTCAGATTAAGGGGGCTAGTTGGTTTAATAAGATTGACCTCCGAGGGGCATATAATCTTGTTCGTATTAAACTGGGTGACGAATGGAAAACTGCATTTAATACGCCCGAAGGCCATTGTGAATACCTTGTGATGCCATTTGGGCTCTCTAATGCTCCATCTGTGTTCCAGTCTTTTATGCATGATATTTTCCGCAATTATCTTGATAAATTCATGGTCGTATATTTGGATGATATTTTGATTTTTTCCAATGATTGGGAGTCTCATGTGAAGCAGGTCAGGATGGTGTTCCAGATCCTTCGTGATAATGCTTTGTTTGTGAAGGGCGCTCAAAGACCCCTCACATAAATAATCAGAGGGATCACATGAATGTATAGTTCAAAAATATAAAACAATTCTTTATTGAAACATACAATTTAAAAAATTTTTTTTCCCCCAACCATACAGTAGGTCATAAAATTGAGAATACCTCCGATCTACAAAATAGCAGGTTTTATGCCCTCAAGTGAACAAAATACCTATACAAGCCTATTGTTGGTCAACCTAAACAGCAAATGACCTAAACAATGGCACAATAGTTATGGTAACTGTGAAGGGCCCTTAGAAGAAGATATTCAATCGAAACGCGCGTCGGGCGAGCAGGTCTTGTGCTCCGTGACACATGGTAAATATATTTCCAGCTTTCTCTGTGCGGTACAATTGATTTATCACCATGGAGTGAAACAGTGGTAGTTTTTGTCCCCATATTATTGATTTAGAGGCAAATACATTGCATTAGAGTAGCGGTCTAGTACTTGGCATGTATATAGCGCTTCATTACATCAATGCTTATTGGACAGTGGTAACGGTGGTAATTTAAACACCTGACATAATTTGCACTATTGGTTTAGTATTAGTGTTGTTACGCAGTTTGAGTATCAATATAAATGATATTCACATATATATTTCTTATTGTGTAATTTGTTGCAATCATAGAGCGCTATATTTATATGTGTTGCACTCTTTATATATTATTGTTACCTACAGATACTTCACAGTTACCATAACTATTGTGCCATTGTTTAGGTCATTTGCTGTTTAGGTTGACCAACAATAGGCTTGTATAGGTATTTTGTTCACTTGAGGGCATAAAACCTGCTATTTTGTAGATCGGAGGTATTCTCAATTTTATGACCTACTGTATGGTTGGGGGAAAAAAAAGTTTTTAAATTGTATGTTTCAATAAAGAATTGTTTTATATTTTTGAACTATACATTCATGTGATCCCTCTGATTATTTATGTGAGGGGTCTTTGAGCGCGTATGAATTATTGAATGTGTTCTTGTACATGATTTATGGACTAATATGTATGCGCATGTTTGTTTGTGAAGGGGTCTAAGTGCCTATTCGGAGTTCAGAAGGTCTCTTTTTTGGGTTTTATTTTTTCTCCCTCATCTATAGAAATGGATCCTGTTAAGGTCCAAGCTATTCATGACTGGATCCAACCCACATCTGTGAAGGGCCTTCAAAAATTTTTGGACTTTGCTAATTTCTATCGCCGTTTCATTGCCAACTTTTCCAGTGTGGTTAAGCCCCTTACTGATTTGACGAAGAAAGGCGCTGATGTGACGAATTGGTCCTCTGAGGCTGTTGAGGCCTTTCAGGAGCTTAAACGCCGATTTACTTCTGCCCCTGTGTTGCGTCAGCCGGATGTTTCTCTTCCTTTTCAGGTTGAGGTCGACACTTCTGAGATTGGGGCAGGGGCCATTTTGTCTCAGAGAGAGTCTGATGGTTCTTTGATGAAACCGTGTGCTTATTTTTCCAGAAAGTTTTCGCCTGCGGAACGCAATTATGATGTCGGCAATCGGGAGTTGTTGGCTATGAAGTGGGCGTTTGAGGAGTGGCGACATTGGCTTGAGGGAGCTAAACACCGCGTTGTGGTCCTGACCGATCATAAGAATCTGATTTACCTCGAGTTGGCCAAGCGGCTGAATCCTAGACAGGCTCGATGGTCCCTGTTTTTCTCCCGTTTTGATTTTGTGGTCTCGTATCTTCCGGGATCTAAGAATGTTAAGGCTGATGCCCTCTCTAGAAATTTTTCGCCTGATTCTCCTGGAGTCCTTGAGCCGGTTGGCATTCTTAAGGAGGGGGTGATTCTTTCTGCTATCTCCCCTGATTTGCGGCGGGTGCTTCAGGAATTTCAGGCTGATAGGCCTGACCGCTGTCCTGTGGGGAAGCTGTTTGTTCCTGATAGATGGACAAGTAAGGTAATTTCTGAGGTTCATTGTTCAGTGTTGCTGGTCATCCTGGGATTTTTGGTACCAGAGATTTGGTTGCTAGGTCCTTTTGGTGGCCTTCCTTGTCGTGCGATGTGCGTGCTTTTGTGCAGTCATGTGGGACTTGCGCCCGGGCCAAGCCTTGCTGTTCCCGCGCTAGTGGGTTGCTTTTGCCTTTGCCGGTCCCTGAGAGGCCCTGGACGCATATTTCCATGGATTTTATTTCGGATCTTCCTGTTTCCCAGAAGATGTCTGTTATCTGGGTTGTTTGTGACCAGTTCTCTAAAATGGTCCATCTGGTACCTTTGCCTAAGTTGCCTTCCTCCTCAGATCTGGTTCCATTATTTTTTCAGCATGTGGTTCGTTTGCATGGCATTCCGGAGAATATTGTGTCTGACAGAGGTTCTCAGTTTGTCTCTAGATATTGGCGGGCCTTTTGTGCTAGGATGGGCATTGATTTGGCTTTTTCTTCGGCGTTTCATCCTCAGACTAATGGCCAAACTGAGCGAACTAATCAGACCTTGGAGACCTATTTGAGATGCTTTGTGTCTGCTGATCAGGATGATTGGGTGTCTTTCTTGCCGTTGGCCGAGTTTGCCCTTAATAATCGGGCTAGTTCGGCTACTTTGGTTTCACCTTTCTTTTGTAATTTTGGTTTTCATCCTCGTTTTTCTTCTGGGCAGGTTGAGCCTTCTGATTGTCCTGGTGTTGATTCTGTGGTGGACAGGCTGCAGCAGATTTGGACTCATGTGGTGGACAATTTGACGTTGTCTCAGGAAAGGGCTCAACGTTTTGCTAACCGCCGTCGGTGTGTTGGTTCCCGGCTTCGTGTGGGGGATTTGGTTTGGTTGTCTTCTCGTCATGTTCCTATGAAGGTTTCTTCCCCTAAGTTTAAGCCTTGGTTTATTGGTCCTTATAAAATTTCTGAAATTATTAATCCGGTGTCTTTTCGTTTGGCGCTTCCAGCCTCTTTTGCCATTCATAATGTTTTCCATAGATCTTTGTTGCGAAGATATGTGGTGCCCGTTGTTCCCTCGGTTGACCCTCCTGCCCCGGTGTTGGTTGAGGGAGAGTTGGAATATGAGGTTGAGAAAATTTCGGATTCTCGTTTTTCGAGGCGGAGGCTTCAGTATCTTGTCAAGTGGAAGGGTTATGGCCAGGAGGATAATTCTTGGGTTGTTGCCTCCGATGTCCATGCCACCAATTTGGTTCGTGCTTTTCACTTGGCTCGTCCTGATCGGCCTGGGGGCTCTGGTGAGGGTTCGGTGACCCCTCCTCAAGGGGGGTACTGTTGTGAATTCCGCTCTTGGGCTCCCTCTGGTTGTGTAAGTGGCACTTTTGTGAGTTCTGCTCTTGGGCTCCCTCTTGTGGTTTCAAGTGGTATGGCTGCTCCTTGGAGTTAGCTGTCTTCAGTTGCCTCCACTTATCGTTTCTTCTGCTCGGCTATTTAGGCCTGGCTCTTTCCTTCGGCCAGTGCCACTTGTAAATGGTTCCTGGTTGGATTCACATCTCTTTGGATTTCCCTGTTATCCTGACCAGTTCAGCAAAGCTAAGTTTTTGCTTGCTCTTTTCTGTCCATAAATTGTGGACTTATCCGTTCTGTGCTTTCTATGTTTGTCCAGCTTATCAGTATGAATTAATTCTGTCTTGCTGGAAGTTCTGGGAAGCAGATTTACCCTCCACACCTTTAGTCAGGTGTGGAGATTTTTTGTAAACTCTGCGTGGATTTTTTGTAGTGTTTTATACTGACCACACAGTATTCCATCCTGTCCTATCTATTTAGCTAGACTGGCCTCCTGTGCTCATCCTGGTTTCATTCTGTGTATGTCTTTTTCCTCTCCACTCACAGTCATTATTTGTGGGGAGCTAATCTATCCTTTGGGGATTTTCTCTGAGGCAAGATAGCTTTCCTGCTTCTATCTTTAGGGGTAGTTAGTTATTAGGCTGTGACGAGGTGCATAGAGAGAGTTAGGAGCATCCCAAGGCTACTTCTAGTGTTGTGTTGAGCTTAGGGACTGCGGTCAGTACAGTTACCACTTCCTTCAGAGCTCGTTCCATGTTGCTCCTAGACCACCGTATCATAACAGGAAAATGATGCTCTCCGGATACATGCACAGGTAGGAAAGTGATACTCTGCAGATATACGCACACGCAGGGAAGTGATGCTCTGCAGATACATGCACAGGTAGGGAAATGATGCTCTGCAGATACACACACAGGTAGGAAAGTGATGCTCTGCAGATACATGCACCATAGCTCCCAACCGTTCCTCATACTGCGGGACTGTTTCCCATTTTGAGGCTGTGCATCACAGTCCCGCATGGGACTCTTCTTCTCTCGCACAGCCAGCAGGAGAAGAAGCCAACATGTCCCCTTGTATTAGGCCATGCCCCTCCGCATCTTCCTGTGCAGTGGTTCAGAAAGGGAGAGAGGACATTCTGAGGTACGTGTGTGTATGGTGTGTGTACATGTGTTTGTGTGCACTGCACACATACATGCAGCTGGCCCTGATGTGCTTAAAGTACAAGGCATTATAAACAGGAGTAGTGGCAGCAGTTAGAGCAATCCAGTGCAGCCTGTTAGTCATAGGCACAGTAAAAATATATATATGTATCCTTTATATACTACAACAGTTCTGGATTGGAGCCAGTAGATATTGGTGTTGTCTGAGTGCATGCAGAGCTTGCAGAGCTGGGCTACATTGCAATGTACAGTGTCTGTGAGGCAGCAGTGTGGACAGCGACAGGTGGTGAAATCTTTGCCTGCATTGTAAGCAGAGCTGCTGGGACACATCTATAGACCGACTGTACACTGGCATCATCATGTGGGGCCATTATCCTGTATGCAGCATCATGTGGGGCCATTACACAGTATGGAGCATCATGTATGGCCGTTATACAGTATTGAACATCGTGTGAGGCCATTATACGGTATGGAACACTGTGTGGCCATTATACAGTATGGAACACTGTGTGGCCATTATACAGTACTGAGCATCATGTGAGGCCATGATACTGTGCGCAGCATCACGTGGGGCAATTATACAGTACGCAGCATCATGTGGGGCCATTATACAGTATGAAGCACACTGTGGCCATTATACAGTATTGAGCATCATGTGTGGCCATTACATAGTATTGAGCACTGTGTGGTCATTAAACAGTATTGAGCATCACGCATGGTCATTATACAGTACTAGATTGTGGCCCGATTCTAACGCATCGGGTATTCTAGAATATGCATGTCCCCGTAGTATATGGACAATGATGATTCCAGAATTCGCGGCAGACTGTGCCCATCGCTGATTGGTCGAGGCAACCTTTATGACATCATCATCGCAATGGCAACCATTATGACATCGACGTCGATACTGTGCCCATCGCTGATTAGTCGAGGCATGGCGGCCTCGACCAATCAGACACGGGATGTCAACGTCCTTTATGACATCATCGTCGGTGTGCCCGTCGCTGATTGGTCGAGGCCTGGAGGCCTCGACCAATCAGAGACGCGGGATTTCCAGGACAGACAGACAGACGGAAAAACCCTTAGACAATTATATATATAGATAGATGGAGCACTGTGTGGCCATTATACAGGATGGAGCATCCTGTGTGGCCAATATACTGTACGCAGCATTATGTGGGGCTATTATACAGTATGGAACACTGTATGACCATTATATTGCTAATATATATGATCAGATCATCACTGTACAGATACCACTGCACCATCTGGTGGTGGTGCACAATCTGGCGTCGTATTGTTAGATCCACCACTGTATTGCTCATATTATATTATATTGCTAATGCAGCTGCTCATGTCTGCAAAACCCCGGAGAATGTAGGTAAAGTAGGTCATTGACCTATATTTACCTGCATTTGCGGTGAGGCGCCCTCTGCTGGCTGTTCCTAGATCGTGGGAACTTTCCTAGAAAGCTCCTTGGCTCGAGATCATAAGAGGCGCCCTCTGCTGGTTGTCCTCATATGAACTCGAGCCTGGGAGCTTTCTAGGAAAGCTCCCACGATCTAGGAACAGCCAGCAGAGGGCGCCCTTACCGTAAATGCAGGTAAATATAGGTCAATGACCTACTTTACCTACATTCTACATTCTCCGGGGTTTTGCAGACATGAGCAGCTGCATTAGCAAAGCTCGTGCCTGCAAAATATTTTAACCCCTTCAGATGGATTTACATCGTTGGACTTTACAGATCTGCAGAAGGTAAGGATATTGTTGGTTTATTATGTTTTTTTGTTACAGAACGAGGGTCTTCAGTGATTGGATTGGGCGTTAAATAAAATATTAAAACAACCTTTGTTTTTATTTCATTAAAATAATTTTTAATAATGTGTTTTGTGTATTTTTTTTAACCCATTACTAGTATTGGATTAATAATGGATAGATGTCATAATTGACACCTCTCCATTATTAATTTGGCTTAATGTCACCTTACAATAGCAAGGTGGCATTAACCCTTCATTACCCCATATCCCACCGCTACACGGGAATGGGAAGAGAGTGGCCAAGTGCCAGAATAGGCGCATCTTCCAGATGTGCCTTTTCTGGGGTGGCTGGGGGCAGATGTTTTTAGCCAGGGGGGGGCCAATAACCGTGGACCCTCTCCCCCTAAAGATAGAAGCAGGAAAGCTATCTTGCCTCAGAGAAAATCCCCAAAGGATAGATTAGCCCCCCACAAATAATGACTGTGAGTGGAGAGGGAAAAGACATACACAGAATGAAACCAGGATGAGCACAGGAGGCCAGTCTAGCTAAATAGATAGGACAGGATGGAATACTGTGTGGTCAGTATAAAACACTACAAAAAATCCACGCAGAGTTTACAAAAAATCTCCACACCTGACTAAAGGTGTGGAGGGTAAATCTGCTTCCCCGAGCTTCCAGCAAGACAGAATTAATTCATACTGATAAGCTGGACAAACATAGAAAGCACAGAACGGATTAAGTCAACAATCTATGGACAGAAAAGAGCAAGCAAAAACTTAGCTTTGCTGAACTGGTCAGGATAAACGGGAAATCCAAAGAGATGTGAATCCAACCAGGAACCATTTACAAGTGGCACTGGCCGAAGGAAAGAGCCAGGCCTAAATAGCCGAGCAGAAGAGACGATAAGTGGAGGCAACTGAAGACAGATAACTCCAAGGAGCAGCCATACCACTTGAAACCACAAGAGGGAGCCCAAGAGCAGAACTCACAAAAGTGCCACTTACAACCACCAGAGGGAGCCCAAGAGCGGAATTCACAACAGTACTCCCCCTTGAGGAGGGGTCACCGAACCCTCACCAGAGCCACCAGGCCGATCAGGACGAGCCAAGTGAAAAGCACGAACCAAATCGGTGGCATGGACATCGGAGGCAACAACCCAAGAATTATCCTCCTGGCCATAACCCTTCCACTTGACAAGATACTGAAGCCTCCACCTCGAAAAACGAGAATCCAAAATCTTCTCAACCTCATATTCCAACTCTCCCTCAACCAACACCGGGGCAGGAGGGTCAACCGAGGGAACAACGGGCACCACATATCTCCGCAACAAAGATCTATGGAAAACATTATGAATGGCAAAAGAGGCTGGAAGAGCCAAACGAAAAGACACCGGATTAATAATTTCAGAAATTTTATAAGGACCAATAAACCAAGGCTTAAACTTAGGGGAAGAAACCTTCATAGGAACATGATGAGAAGACAACCAAACCAAATCCCCCACACGAAGCCGGGAACCAACACACCGACGGCGGTTAGCAAAACGTTGAGCCCTTTTCTGAGACAACGTCAAATTGTCCACCACATGATCCAAATCTGCTGCAGCCTGTCCACCACAGAATCAACACCAGGACAATCAGAAGGCTCAACCTGCCCAGAAGAAAAACGAGGATGAAAACCAAAATTACAAAAGAAAGGTGAAACCAAAGTAGCCGAACTAGCCCGATTATTAAGGGCAAACTCGGCCAATGGCAAGAAAGACACCCAATCATCCTGATCAGCAGACACAAAGCATCTCAAATAGGTCTCCAAGGTCTGATTAGTTCGCTCAGTTTGGCCATTAGTCTGAAGATGAAACGCCGAAGAAAAAGCCAAATCAATGACCATCCTAGCACAAAAGGCCCGCCAAAATCTAGAGACAAACTGAGAACCTCTGTCAGACACAATATTCTCCGGAATGCCATGCAAACGAACCACATGCTGAAAAAATAATGGAACCAGATCTGAGGAGGAAGGCAACTTAGGCAAAGGTACCAGATGGACCATTTTAGAGAACCGGTCACAAACAACCCAGATAACAGACATCTTCTGGGAAACAGGAAGATCCGAAATAAAATCCATGGAAATATGCGTCCAGGGCCTCTCAGGGACCGGCAAAGGCAAAAGCAACCCACTAGCGTGGGAACAGCAAGGCTTGGCCCGGGCGCAAGTCCCACAGGACTGCACAAAAGCACGCACATCGCACGACAAGGAAGGCCACCAAAAGGACCTAGCAACCAAATCTCTGGTACCAAAAATCCCAGGATGACCAGCCAACACTGAACAATGAACCTCAGAAATTACCTTACTTGTCCATCTATTAGGAACAAACAGCTTCCCCACAGGACAGCGGTCACGCCTATCAGCCTGAAATTCCTGAAGTACCCGCCGCAAATCAGGGGAGATAGCAGAAAGAATCACCCCCTCCTTAAGAATGCCAACCGGCTCAAGGACTCCAGGAGAATCAGGCGAAAAATTTCTAGAGAGGGCATCAGCCTTAACATTCTTAGATCCCGGAAGATACGAGACCACAAAATCAAAACGGGAGAAAAACAGGGACCATCGAGCCTGTCTAGGATTCAGCCGCTTGGCCGACTCGAGGTAAATCAGATTCTTATGATCGGTCAGGACCACAACGCGGTGTTTAGCTCCCTCAAGCCAATGTCGCCACTCCTCAAACGCCCACTTCATAGCCAACAACTCCTGATTGCCGACATCATAATTGCGTTCCGCAGGCAAAAACTTTCTGGAAAAAAAAGCACACGGTTTCATCAAAGAACCATCAGACTCCCTCTGAGACAAAATGGCCCCTGCCCCAATCTCAGAAGCGTCGACCTCAACCTGAAAAGGAAGAGAAACATCCGGCTGACGCAACACAGGGGCAGAAGTAAATCGGCGTTTAAGCTCCTGAAAGGCCTCAACAGCCTCAGAGGACCAATTCGTCACATCAGCGCCTTTCTTCGTCAAATCAGTAAGGGGCTTAACCACACTGGAAAAGTTGGCAATGAAACGGCAATAGAAATTAGCAAAGCCCAAAAATTTTTGAAGGCCCTTCACAGATGTTGGTTGGATCCAGTCATGAATAGCTTGGACCTTAACAGGATCCATTTCTATAGACGAGGGAGAAAAAATAAAACCCAAAAAAGAGACCTTCTGAACTCCGAATAGGCACTTAGACCCCTTCACAAACAAAGCATTATCACGAAGGATCTGGAACACCATCCTGACCTGCTTCACATGAGACTCCCAATCATCGGAAAAAATCAAAATATCATCCAAATATACGACCATGAATTTATCAAGATAATTGCGGAAAATATCATGCATGATAGACTGGAACACAGAGGGAGCATTAGAGAGCCCAAATGGCATCACAAGGTATTCAAAATGGCCTTCGGGCGTATTAAATGCAGTTTTCCATTCGTCACCCAGTTTAATACGAACAAGATTATATGCCCCTCGGAGGTCAATCTTAGTAAACCAACTAGCCCCCTTAATCTGAGCAAACAAATCAGTAAGCAAAGGCAAGGGGTATTGGAATTTGACCGTGATCTTATTAAGAAGACGATAATCAATACAGGGTCTCAAGGAGCCATCCTTCTTAGCAACAAAAAAAAACCCGCTCCCAATGGTGACGAAGAGGGCCGAATATGCCCCTTCTCCAAAGACTCCTTAACATAACTCCGCATGGTGGCATGCTCTGGCACAGACAGATTGAAAAGTCGGCCTTTAGGGAACTTGCAACCAGGAATCAAGTTAATAGCACAATCACAGTCCCTGTGCGGAGGAAGGGAACTGGACTTGGGCTCATCAAATACATCCTGGAAATCCAACAAAAACTCAGGGACCTCAGAAGAGGGGGAAGAGGAAATTGACATCAAAGGAACGTCACTATGTACCCCTTAACAATCCCAACTAGTCACCGACATAGTTTTCCAATCCAGCACCGGATTATGTTCCTGTAACCATGGAAAACCCAGTACAACAACATCATGGAGGTTATGCAACACCAGAAAACGGCAATCTTCCTGATGTGCTGGAGCCATGTAAATAGTCATCTGTGTCCAGTACTGAGGTTTATCCTTGGCCAAGGGTGTAGCATCAATACCCCTCAAAGGAATAGGGCTCTGCAAAGGCTGCAAGGAAAAACCACAGCGCCTGGCGAACTCTAAGTCCATTAAGTTCAGGGCAGCGCCTGAATCCACAAATGCCATGACAGAAAAGGACGACAATGAGCAAATCAGGGTCACAGATAAGAGAAATTTAGGCTGTATAGTACTAATGGCAACAGACCTAGCGACTCTCTTAGTACGCTTAGGGCAATCAGAGATAACATGAGCAGAATCACCACAGTAAAAACACAGCCTATTCTGACGTCTGAATTCCTGCCATTCAGTTCTAGATTGTGGCCCGATTCTAACGCATCGGGTATTCTAGAATATGCATGTCCCCGTAGTATATGGACAATGATGATTCCAGAATTCGCGGCAGACTGTGCCCGTTACTGATTGGTCGACGCAACCTTTATGACATCATCATCGCCATGGCAACCGTTATGACATCTACGTCAATACTGAGCCCGTTGCTGATCAGACGCGGGATGTCTACGTCCTTTATGACATCATCGTCGCTGTGCCCGTCGCTGATTGGTCGAGGCCGCCAGGCCAGTCCAAGATGCGGGATTTCTACGTCGATACTGTGCCTGTCGCTGATTGGTCAAGGCCTGGCGGCCTCGACCAATCAGAGACGCGGGATTTCCAGGACAGACAGACAGACAGACAGACGGAAAAACCCTTAGACAATCTAATATATAAAGCTGAATGTGTGTATGTGTGTATGTGTGTATGTGTGTATGTATGTCCGGGATTGGCATCTGCACCGTCGCAGCTACAGCCACAAAATTTTGCACAGTCACACGTCTGGACCCCGAGAGCGTCATGGGCTATATTGTGAGGTGAAATTTTAACCCCGCGCATTCCAATTCACCAAAGAATTTTGCCCCTATCTACATAATGGGGAAAAAAGTGAAAGGAAAAGTGTTGGAGGCGTCGAAGCTACAGCCACAAAACTTTGCACAGTCACACGTCTGGACCCCGAGCGCGTCATAGGCTATGTTGTGAGGCGAAATTTTAACCCCGCGCGTTCCAATTCACCAAACAATTTTGCCCCTATCTACATAATGGGAAAAAATGAAAGGAAAAGTGTTGGAGGCAAATTGACAGCTGCCAGATGTGAACAAGGGGGACGTAAAGAGTGAGAGCGATGGCGCCAAAGAGTATATACCGTACAGTTGCTAAGGTGGGGCCCCGACATGGGATACTCACCACACACGGGGATATGAACACACACACAAAATGCGCCACACACTACCATGTGCTTGAACACATATCACCCTCAGCACACAATTCACCACACATTCTCCAACCTCGCCACATAAAAGTCAAAACACAAAAGTCGCCGCTCAAAACTCGCCACGCGCAGAACTCGCCACATGCAAAAACTAGGCTCTTGCAAAACTCGCCACAAGTGCAAAACTCACCTCATGGAAAACTCGCCACACGCAAAACTTGCACACGCGGAAAAATTGCCACATGCACAAAAGTTGCAACACATGCAAAATTTGCCTCACACAAAACTTGCACATACTCAAAAGGCACCACACAAAACTCGCCACGCGCAAAACTCGCCATGCGCAAAACTTGCTGCACACAAGTTGCTACACTAACCTGTCACATGCACTGTGTGTGACCATTACACAGTATTGAGGATCATGTGTGGTCATTATACAGTATGGAGCACTGTGTGACCATTATACAGTATGGAGCATCATGTGTGTCTATTATACAGTATGGAGCACTGTGTGGCCATTATACAGGTTTGAGCATCATGTGGGGCCCTCATACAGTATTGAGCACTGTGTGACCATTATACAGTATTGAGCATCATGTGTGGCGATTATACAGTATGGAGCACTGTGTGGCCATTATACAGGTTTGAGCATCATGTGTGGCCATAATACAGTATGGAGCACTGTGTGGCCATATTGTTTTCTGTTTTATAATTATTGTTTATGAAACATTGTGATCAGCAGTGCTAAATGGGTGTGGTTTGGGCATGGATATGGGTGTGACTAGTAGTGAATAGGGTGTGGTCAGAGCTGTATCATAAAATTTGCTGCGGCGCGATGCACGCACCGCTACCTTTGTCCCTCTTTGCCTTCTTCAAAGGTTGGGAGGTATGCATGCACAGGTAGGAAAGTAATGCTCTGCAGATACATTTACAGGTAGGGAAGTGATGTGCTGCAGATACACGTAGGGTAGTGATGCTCTGCATATACAGTGGGGCAAAAAAGTATTTAGTCAGTCAGCAATAGTGCAAGTTCCACCACTTAAAAAGATGAGAGGCGTCTGTAATTTACATCATAGGTAGACCTCAACTATGGGAGACAAACTGAGAAAGAAAAATCCAGAAAATCACATTGTCTGTTTTTTTATCATTTTATTTGCATATTATGGTGGAAAATAAGTATTTGGTCAGAAACAAAATTTCATCTCAATACTTTGTAATATATCCTTTGTTGGCAATGACAGAGGTCAAACGTTTTCTGTAAGTCTTCACAAGGTTGCCACACACTGTTGTTGGTATGTTGGCCCATTCCTCCATGCAGATCTCCTCTAGAGCAGTGATGTTTTTGGCTTTTCGCTTGGCAACACGGACTTTCAACTCCCTCCAAAGGTTTTCTATAGGGTTGAGATCTGGAGACTGACTAGGCCACTCCAGGACCTTGAAATGCTTCTTACGAAGCCACTCCTTCGTTGCCCTGGCGGTGTGCTTTGGATCATTGTCATGTTGAAAGACCCAGCCACGTTTCATCTTCAATGCCCTTGCTGATGGAAGGAGGTTTGCACTCAAAATCTCACGATACATGGCCCAATTCATTCTTTCATGTACCCGGATCAGTCGTCCTGGCCCCTTTGCAGAGAAACAGCCCCAAAGCATGATGTTTCCACCACCATGCTTTACAGTAGGTATGGTGTTTGATGGATGCAACTCAGTATTCTTTTTCCTCCAAACACGACAAGTTGTGTTTCTACCAAACAGTTCCAGTTTGGTTTCATCAGACCATAGGACATTCTCCCAAAACTCCTCTGGATCATCCAAATGCTCTCTAGCAAACTTCAGACGGGCCCGGACATGTACTGGCTTAAGCAGTGGGACACGTCTGGCACTGCAGGATCTGATTCCATGGTGGCGTAGTGTGTTACTTATGGTAGGCCTTGTTACATTGGTCCCAGCTCTCTGCAGTTCATTCACTAGGTCCCCCCACGTTGTTCTGGGATTTTTGCTCACCATTCTTGTGATCATTCTGACCCCACGGGGTGGGATTTTGCGTGGAGCCCCAGATCGAGGGAGATTATCAGTGGTCTTGTATGTCTTCCATTTTCTAATTATTGCTCCCACTGTTGATTTCTTCACTCCAAGCTGGTTGGCTATTGCAGATTCAGTCTTCCCAGCCTGGTGCAGGGCTACAATTTTGTTTCTGGTGTCCTTTGACAGCTCTTTGGTCTTCACCATAGTGGAGTTTGGAGTCAGACTGTTTGAGGGTGTGCACAGGTGTCTTTTTATACTGATAACAAGTTTAAACAGTTGCCATTACTACAGGTAATGAGTGGAGGAAAGAGGAGACTCTTAAAGAAGAAGTTACAGGTCTGTGAGAGCCAGAAATCTTGATTGTTTCTGACCAAATACTTATTTTCCACCATAATATGCAAATAAAATGGTAAAAAAACAGACAATGTGATTTTCTGGATTTTTTTTTTCTCAGTTTGTCTCCCATAGTTGAGGTCTACCTATGATGTAAATTACAGACGCCTCTCATCTTTTTAAGTGGTGGAACTTGCACTATTGCTGACTGACTAAATACTTTTTTGCCCCACTGTATATGCACATGTAGGGAAGTGATGCTCTGCAGATAAATGCACAGGTAGTGAATTGATGCCCTGCAGATACATGCACATGTAGGGAAGTGATGCTCTGCAGATACATGCACAGGTAGGGAAGTGATGCTTTGCAGATACATTCACAGGTAGGGAAGTGATGCTCTGCAGATATATGCACTGGTAGGAAAGTGATGCTCTGCAGATACATGCACACGTAGGGATGTAATGCTCTGCAGATACATGCATAGGTAGGTAAGTGATGCTCTGCAGATACATGGACAAGTAGAGAAGCAATGCTCTGCAGACTGTTACCCTGCATGTCCCTGTGTGCAGTGAGGAGTGCAATGCTCTGCAGGAGCTGTCCACACATACCCCCACTCCCCTGATGACCCCTCACACTGTGGGTGCAGGACCTGCCATGGTGAGAGGAGAGAGGTCCTGGCGGCTCTCCTCCCTCCCTATTAGGCTGGCTCTTTCCCAGGGACACAATGATATCCCGGGTTCGAGCTCTCTGGTTACAGTATAGAGCTTAGGTTGTGTACTTACTGACTGAGCGCGCTCCTGAATGCGCCTCTTGCACCTTCTAAGCCCGCCCCATCCTGCCCTGATGCACCAATCAGCATCAGACCAATTGCAGCCAATCAAAGCACTGAGCTGCACAGCCAATGAGCGGCTGCAGCTCCCAGAGACTGCCACTCCCCTGACACGCCCACTACACAACCTCGTGGGCCCGCACTGAGTTTGCTGTGCATGGCCATTAGGTGGCCGGCCCTGTACAGCTGATGGGGGAGCAGCCCGGGGGCATTTGCCTCACTGCCACCCGGCCCAGCCTGCCGCTGACATGGCTCCTGCAGCATGTTATGAAGGGGTTAACGTGTGTCACTCTCAATACTAGAGCAAAAAAGGGGAGAAGCCAGCGCAGCCTAAGGTTAAGACGCAATACATAAAGTGCAAATGCACATATTAATTTCTAACTGTATTTTCAAAATGAGACATTTAGCAAACAATTGATCAATTCTTTGAGCCACCCCGCCTCTTCACGGCAATCTCATATTGGGGCAGTCCTACACTACGTTTTTTATATTCGCTGTGCCATAAAGGCCTCCTAAATGAACTAAAAGCAAGACCACATTAAAAGCATGCTGTACATAAAAAACGTAGTGTAGGACTGCCCCAATATGAGATTGCCGTGAAGAGGCGGGGTGGCTCAAAGAATTGATCAATTGTTTGCTAAATGTCTCATTTTGAAAATACAGTTAGAAATTAATATGTGCATTTGCACTTTATGTATTGCGTCTTAACCTTAGGCTGCGCTGGCTTCTCCCCTTTTTTGCACTCTCAATACTAGCCCTGTCACCGTTGTATTCTCTATTAGCACCTTTGAATATTACTCTGGCCCTAACGGATAGGGTTCATCGATATTTCCTGCTAGGTCACAAATCCTAAATATGTGAGTGCCAAAACTGTAGAAAAAAAGACATAGACCACACATCCAAAAATTCATAAGTTGATTTAATTCTGCTAGGCACAGATTTACAAAACTAAACAGGAGGTTTTTAGTTTAACATTCTGATCAGACTTTATG
Source organism: Ranitomeya imitator (assembly GCF_032444005.1). NCBI lineage: Eukaryota > Metazoa > Chordata > Amphibia > Anura > Dendrobatidae > Ranitomeya > Ranitomeya imitator. Next base: position 320,761,812 of record NC_091286.1, on the reverse strand, counting down.
AAGCCCACTACCATGTCACAGTGAACCTCTCAGTGGGTCCCTAGACTAAAAGGTGCAGCATGGCGTTCAAACCATCATCGCAGCGATGATACACCAGCAGGGCGGGCGACCTGGTGCCTCAGTGCACCCATGCTGTGAGGCTGAGTCCCCATGGCTTCAGGTCACAACACCCCACAAGCACAACACCACAGCAACAATGGCCACCACACAGCACAAACACCAGTGATAAATTGTAAAAAACTCATGTTCCACAAGCTCTCAGACTGTGGACTGAGAGCAAAAACAGGAGGAACTCCTCAGTCTCCTGCTAATATAAAAACACCTACACTTTTGGCCTAAAATATGTGAGTCACTTTGTACACAGCCCACTCCTCGCACTGGCCATCTTTCTTCCATTATGCATGGCCCCTGTTCACACCCTTTACCATATGTCTAAACTGGAAGTAACGTCTCAGTTCACTCAGGGTCTTCTTTTAGGAATGACAGGTTTTTTTCTATGGCCGGTGATCAACATCTGACTTTTATGGCTTGATCTGCGAAGTCGGTCTTCAATGTTTTACCTAAAAACTCAGTCTTTGTTGCTTGAACTACGTAGACGAGACGTCCCCAGGATCAGACTGCTCTGAGGTACAATGAGAACAATGTCTTCCACAAGCCCGTCCTTTTGCCTTGACTTGTGCTTCACCGTCCCGGCTTTTTATATTTAGCAACTGTGCCACAGATGTCACTTGACCCGATGTCCCCCTCAAATTATTTCCTCTAGGGAACACACTCTCCATCCTTCAGTTCCTGTCTATCCAGTGCAATCAGCAGATGGTGGCATTTACTTGCAGGTGCTGTGCAATGTTGACTGAATGCAGCTTCCATTTGCCAACCCTTTACAATTGAATACAGATTTGATAGAATTTTGATTGAATTGAGATTGAAATGTCAGTCCAGGGGAAGAAGCACATTTCTCTGATAAGATATATTGCATTTTCATTTGTACTATTGATTAACAAAATTAAAATGACGGTTACTCTTTGAATACTGTGCAATTTATGTTCTAGCAACATTGAAGTATATAATGCCACCTAGACTGATATACAACCAGTTCCACATTTTGTGTGCCACTTTTAAATCGTCTTTAATCATCTTCATTTTTTAACACAACACAAATGTACCCCAATGTACTTCTTTGTAAGGAAATATGCTTATAAGCAGCCATGTGTTCAGTGACTATAGAAATAATCCCTCCTCACAATGAAATGTATATTCTGTGTTATAAAGATGCATAGAGGCTCAGATACACTGCTCCATATTATTCACTGACTTATTTATTTGTTTATTCAAGGTGTTCAATGTAAAAGTTGTCATAGAGGCCAACATAATAAATGTTTGAAATGTGGCCCTTATGATGATGACAAAGGGCCCTTGACTCACAAAGAGTCAACCTTCAGCAGGAAAGGAAAACCCTCAATGGAGGAAATCTCTCTAGCAAACCATGGCTGAAAGACTGCCTTTCATTTAGGCTTTAAGTGTTTTCAGTGGTGGAGAACAGAGACCGAGCCCGGAATCTGCCTCGTTCTGCAGTAGGAAACTCACTGTTTTTGTGAGTGCATCTAGATACGGAATGTCCGGTTATGTCGTATCAAATGGTGGAGAACAGAGACCGAGCCCGGAATCTGCCTCGTTCTGCAGTAGGAAACTCACTTGTTTTGTGAGTGCATCTAGCTGCGGAATGTCCGGTTATGTCGTATCCAATGGTGGAGAACAGAGACCGAGCCCGGAATCTGCCTCGTTCTGCAGTAGGAAACTCACTTGTTTTGTGAGTGCATCTAGCTGCGGAATGTCCGGTTATGTCATATCCAATGGTGGAGAACAGAGACCGAGCCCGGAATCTGCCTCGTTCTGCAGTAGGAAACTCACTGGTTTTGTGAGTGCTTCTAGCTGCTGAATGTCCAGTAATGTCATATCCAGTGGTGGAGAACAGAGACCGCGCCCGGAATCTGCCTCATTCTGCAGTAGGTAACTCACTGGTTTTGTGAGTGCGTCTAGCCGCTGAATGTCCAGTAATGTCATATCCAGTGGTGGAGAACAGAGACCGAGCCCGGAATCTGTCTCGTTCTGCAGTAGGAAACTCACTGGTTTTGTGAGTGCGTCCAGCTGCTGAATGTCCAGTAATGTCATAGTAATGTCATATCCAGTGGTGTAGAATGTCCAGTAATGTCATATCCAGTGGTGGAGAACAGAGACCGAGCCCGGAATCTGCCTCTCTTTTGCTGATGTAAAGTCGTCTCCCTCTCTTTGCTGATGTAAAGTCGTCTCCAGCTGGATCCCGTGTTCATAGTGGGTTCACAGCGAGACCCCGCCCTGCCTCACCTGCAATAGAAATGTCACAACATTAGCAAAACAGTAAAGATGATTATATGGATATGGAGACAGATTTTAACGAGCAAGACAGATGGAAAAGTTTATATGTCATTCATTATTTCCAGATTATATTGCTTGTGGAGAAAAACAAGTTGGCATATGGAGACTTAAAGGCCAGGCAATGCTTCCCAGGGAATTTGAATAATAGCCTCTTCTGAGAGGAAGAGGATGAGAACTCTCTCAAATTCCCACAGAAGAATTGTCTACAAGGAGAAACCTAAACCCTTAAACCCCATGTCAGACGTCTCTCACGCAGGAAAATCAGATCTCCTGCTTTACACTGATGAGAAGCAAACACCCCAAAACACATATCTGCGATGGGAATTTCTGCTTTGGCTTCTTATCCTAAGTTATGTGGCAAGGTTTTTTAAAGAGTCGATATTGACTTTTAAGATTGCTACTTGGAATAGGTGTTCATGTCCTCTGCCTCTCTGAAGCGGCTTCTTACATTATATTACAGCACTAGTCTTTACACGCAATGAACTGATCCTAGCCTTACAGGCCATCCTCTGACAGATTGACTACTAGATTATTGATTAGTCTCTTATTGAAAGGAAATGGATTTTAGAAACATTAATAGAACCAGTCTGGAAACTCCACTCGGTATCAGTCTGTCATTGTTAGTTTCAGTTTGCTTACTGTATGTGATAGCTGTAATTTGTATATAACCCCTTCTCATGCACAGCACCATGGAATCAATGGTGCTATATAAATAATAATAATAATATGTTGCTGGTACCAGCTAGACTCCTTAGGCTATGTTCACATTTGCGTTATTGGGCACAGCGTCGGCGACGCAACCAACAACGCATGTACACAGTGCAGCGTTTTGCGACGCATGCGTTGTCATAAGATCATACAGAGCAGGAATTTCGGCGCAGGGAAAACGCTACAAGTAGCGTCCTCTGCGCCCTGTCTGTGCGTCAATATTACGCATGCATTGTAAAACGCAATACAACGCATACCGGCGCATGTCTATGCGCCCCGATGTTAACGATAGGGGCGCATGACGCATGCGTCGCCGACGCTGCGCACAACAACGCAAATGTGAATGTAGCCTTACAAAGACTTGTTTTGGCTCCCAGTCTGAAGCTTTAGCTTGCACAAATAAAAAAATTGCTATCAACATTTAGGTCTCGAGTGATCAATTTCTAACTAGTTATCCCACTGCATGTTAATGCTAAAACATAACATACTGTATATCATTAAACATATATTTAAGTCTTAAGAACTTACTGTCGGTTTTGGCTGAGGCGGGCTTTATGTCCCGTGAAGCAATTAGGATGTTCAGATGTTTTTCTTAAAACAGGCAGAGGAGGTGGAATATGTTTTTCGTGCTCTTGATGTTCTGTAAAATACACTGTTAGTGAGACTAGTTGATCATGAAGAGGACATTGATACTACTCTACAGTCATCCTGGGATTGGAGACCCCCAGCAGACTAGGAAATTACTAAAAGGGAAACTGTCACTATGAATACACAGTTCAATCTGCAGACATCATATAATAGATCTGGGGGATGAGTAGATTGATATATAATGTAGTTGTGTGAGAAAACATTTAGTATTACCTGTGTTTTAATAATTGATTCCTTTGCTTTTTCACCAGTTGGCGGTACTATCACTAACTGACACATTTCTTTGTACAAGTATGTATACAGAGGTAGCTGTCAACCACGGATAGGACTGCCCACTGGACCACAAATTCCAGAAAGGGCAGAAGTTTGACCTATGACATATATGTATGTCATAGTTTGTGCCCTGCATTACATGCAGGCTACTATTCTGAGCCCTCATGTTTTTAGGCACATGAAAGCTGATCTGATCAGCTGTCATGTGCCCCTAACAGCCGTGAGTGTAATCACGATCCACCCATAGCTGTTAACCTGTTAAATGCTGCTGTCAATCTTTAAAAAGGCGGCATTTATCATGGTCACGGCAGAAGCGCATCACTAATCTCGCCCATCGTCATGCCCGTCACATAAATATGAGGTGCTAATGGGATAGCATGACAACCCGAGGTCTGCAAGAGACCCCTGTGGTTGTGATTGCTGATCTGCTATGAGCGCCGCCCTAAGGCCAGTGCTCATAGCAAATGATCAATTCTGCTACAGGTAGCAGGGCTGAAGCGAACAGATGATTGCAGCTTCAAGTCTCCTAAATAGACTATTGAAGCAAGTAAAAGTAGAAACAAAAAGGTTTTAAAATATGAAGAGAATTAAAAAAATAAAAATTCAAATCACCCTCTTTTGCCCCATTCAAAATAAAGTGATAAAACAAAAAAATAAAATACACACATATTTGGTATTGATGCGTTCAGAAACGGCCGAGCTATCAAAATATAAAAATAATTAATCTGATCAGTAAACGGCATGATGAGAAAAAAAAAAAAATTTCAGAATTAAGTTTCTTTGGTCGCCGCAGCATTGCAATAACAGGCAATCAAAAGATCTTATCTGCATTAATATGGCATCAATAAAAACGTCAGCTCGGTGCGCAAAAAATAAGCCCTCACCCGGCCCAAGATCCTAAAAGTTGGAGACGTTACTGGTCTAGGAAAATGGTGCCATTGGTTTTTTCTTTTCTTTTTTTTTACAAACTTTAGATTTTTTTCACCACTTACTGTGAATAAAAAAGAAACTAGACATATTTGGCGTAAGAGAACTCATAATGAGCTGGAGAATCATAATGGCAGGTCAGCTTTAGAATTTAGTGAACATGGTAAAAAAAAAACACAGTTGTGGAATTGCACTTTTTTTTGCCATTTCACCGCACTTTTAATTTTTGTCCTGTTTTATAGTACACAATATGGTGTCGTTTTGTTGTTGATCAAAAGGAAAACTTGTCTCACACAAAAAAAAGCCCTCAGATGACCACATTGACTAAAAGATAAAAAAATTACAGCTCTGGGTAGAAAGGGAGATAAAACAGAAACGCAAAAACAGAAAGCCCCAATGTCTTAAACAGATTAAAAAATGTTTTTTTCTGAATCTTTCCTCACAAAACTATAAATCAATCTACTCTGCCTCCTTTCCTGTAACTTCTTGGTGAAAGATTCTCTTTAAAGGGAACCTGTCACCCCCAAAGCTAAGCCCACCGGCATCAGGGGCTTATCTACAGCATTCTGTAATGCTGTAGATAAATAAGCCCCCAATGTAACCTGAAAGATGAAAAAAAGAGGTTATATTATACTCACCTGGGCGGGCGGTCCGATCCGATGGGTGTTGCGGTCCACTCCTGGGCCTCCCATCTTCATAGGATGACGTCCTCTTCTGGTCTTCACGCTACGTCTCTGTTGCAGGCGTACTTTGTCTGTCCTGTTGAGGGCAGAGCAAAGTACAGCAGTGCGCAGGCGCCGGGAAAGGTCAGAAAGGCCCATCACCTGCGCACTGCAGTACTTTGCTCTGCCCTCAACAGGACAAAGTATACCGGAGCTGGAGCCGCAGCGTGAAGACCAGAAGAGGACGTCATCTGATGAAGATAGGAGGCGCCGGAGAGCGACACCCATTGGACCGGACTGGGACCACCCCTGGGTGAGTATAATCTAACCTCTTTTTCTCATCTTTTGTGTTACATCGGGGGCTTATCTACAGCATTCCAGAATGCTATAGATAAGCCACTGATGCTGATGGGCTTACCTCACCCTCGATTTTGGGGGTGACAGGTTCCCTTTAACCCCTTCAAGACCCAGCCTATTTTGACCTTAAAGACCTTGCCGTTTTTTGCAATTCTGACCAGTGTCCCTTTATGAGGTAATAACTCAGGAACGCTTCAACGGATCCTAGCGGTTCTGAGATTGTTTTTTCGTGACATATTGGGCTTCATGTTAGTGGTAAATTTAGGTCAATAAATTCTGCATTTATTTGTGATAAACACGGAAATTTGGCGAAAATTTTGAAAATTTCGCAATTTTCACATTTTGAATTTTTATTCTGTTAAACCAGAGAGATATGTGACACAAAATAGTTAATAAATAACATTTCCCACATGTTTACTTTACATCAGCACAATTTTGGAAACAAAATTTTTTTTTGTTAGGAAGTTATAAGGGTTAAAATTCGACCAGCGATTTGTCATTTTTACAACGAAATTTACAAAACCATTTTTTTTAGGGACCACCTCACATTTGAAGTCAGTTTGAGGGGTCTATATGGCTGAAAATACCCAAAAGTGACACCATTCTAAAAACTGCACCCCTCAAGGTACTCAAAACCACATTCAAGAAGTTTATTAACCCTTCAGGTGCTTCACAGCAGCAGAAGCAACATGGAAGGAAAAAATGAACATTTAACTTTTTAGTCACAAAAATTATCTTTTAGCAACAATTTTTTTATTTTCCCAATGGTAAAAGGAGAAACTGAACCACGAAAGTTGTTGTCCAATTTGTCCTGAGTACGCTGATACCTCATATGTGGGGGTAAACCACTGTTTTGGCGCACGGCAGGGCTTGGAAGGGAAGGAGCGCCATTTGACTTTTTGAATCAAAAATTGGCTCCACTCTTTAGCGGACACCATGTCACGTTTGGAGAGCCCCCGTGTGCCTAAAAATTGGAGCTCCCCCACAAGTGACCCCATTTTGGAAACTAGACGCCCCAAGGAACTTATCTAGATGCATAGTGAGCACTTTGAACCCCCAGGTGCTTCACAAATTGATCCGTAAAAATGAAAAAGTACTTTTTTTTCACAAAAAAATTCTTTTAGCCTCAATTTTTTCATTTTCACATGGGCAACAGGATAAAATGGATCCTAAAATGTGTTGGGCAATTTCTCCTGAGTACACCAATACCTCACATGTGGAGGTAAACCACTGTTTGGGCACATGGTAAGGCTCGGAAGGGAAGGAGCGCCATTTGACTTTTTGAATGAAAAATTATTTCCATCGTTAGCGGACACCATGTCGCGTTTGGATAGCTCCTGTGTGCCTAAACATTGGCGCTCCCCCACAAGTGACCCCATTTTGGAAACTAGACCCCCCAAGGAACTAATTTAGATGCCTAGTGAGCACTTTAAACCCTCAGGTGCTTCACAAATTGATCTGTAAAAATGAAAAAGTAATTTTTTTTCACAAAAAAATTCTTTTCGCCTCAATTTTTTCATTTTCACATGGGCAGTAGGATAAAATGGATCATAAAATTTGTTGGGCAATTTCTCCCGAGTACGCCGATACCTCATATGTGGGGGTAAACCACTGTTTGGGCACTCGGCAGGGCTCGGAAGAGAAGGCGCGCCATTTGACTTTTTGAATGGAAAATTAGCTCCAATTGTTAGCGGACACCATGTCGCGTTTGGAGAGCCCCTGTGTGCCTAAACATTGGAGCTCCCGCACAAGTGACCCCATTTTGGAAACTAGACCCCCCAAGGAACTTATCTAGATGCATATTGAGCACTTTGAACCCCCAGGTGCTTCACAGAAGTTTATAACGCAGAGCCATGAAAATAAAAAATAATTTTTCTTTCCTCAAAAATGATTTTTTAGCCTGGAATTTCCTATTTTGCCAAGGATAATAGGAGAAATTGGACCCCAAATATTGTTGTCCAGTTTGTCCTGAGTACGCTGATACCCCATATGTGGGGGTAAACCACTGTTTGGGCGCACGGCAGGGCTCGGAAGGGATGGCACGCCATTTGGCTTTTTAAATGGAAAATTAGCTCCAATCATTAGCGGACACCATGTCACGTTTGGAGAGCCCCTGTGTGCCTAAACATTGGAGATCCCCCAGAAATGACACCATTTTAGAAACTAGACCCCCAAAGGAACTAATCTAGATGTGTGGTGAGGACTTTGAACCCCCAAGTGCTTCACAGAAGTTTATAACGCAGAGCCATGAAAATAAAAAAAAAAATTATTTTCTCAAAAATGATCTTTTAGCCTGCAATTTTTTATTTTCCCAAGGGTAACAGGAGAAATTTGACCCCAAAAGTTGTTGTCCAGTTTCTCCTGAGTACGCTGATACCCCATATGTGGGGGTAAATCACTGTTTGGGCACATGCCGGGGCTCGGAAGTGAAGTAGTGACGTTTTGAAATGCAGACTTTGATGGAATGCTCTGTGGGCGTCACGTTGCGTTTGCAGAGCCCCTGATGTGGCTTAACAGTAGAAACCCCCCACAAGTGACCCCATTTTGGAAACTAGACCCCCAAAGGAACTTATCTAGATGTGTGGTGAGCACTTTGAACCCCCAAGTGCTTCATAGAAGTTTATAATGCAGAGCCGTGAAAATAATAAATACGTTTTCTTTCCTCAAAAATAATTATTTAGCCCAGAATTTTTTAATTTTCCCAAGGGTAACAGGAGAAATTTGACCCCAATATTTGTTGTCCAGTTTCTCCTGAGTACGGTGATACCCCATATGTGGGGGTAAACTACTGTTTGGGCACATGCCGGGGCTTGGAATTGAAGTAGTGACGTTTTGAAATGCAGACTTTGATGGAATGCTCTGCGGGCGTCACGTTGCGTTTGCAGAGCCCCTGATGTGCCTAAACAGTAGAAACCCCCCACAAGTGACCCCATTTTGGAAACTAGACCCTGAAAGGAACTTATCTAGATGTGTGGTGAGCACTTTGAACCCCCAAGTGCTTCATAGAAGTTTATAATGCAGAGCCGTGAAAATAATAAATACGTTTTCTTTCCTCAAAAATAATTATTTAGCCCAGAATTTTTTATTTTCCCAAGGGTTACAGGAGAAATTGGACCCCAAAAGTTGTTGTCCAGTTTCTCCTGAGTACGCTGATACCCCATATGTGGGGGTAAACCACTGTTTGGGCACACGTCGGGGCTCAGAAGGGAAGTAGTGACTTTTGAAATGCAGACTTTGATGGAATGGTCTGCGGGTGTCACGTTGCGTTTGCAGAGCCCCTGGTGTGCCTAAACAGTAGAAACCCCCCACAAGTGACCCCATTTTAGAAACTAGACCCCCCAAGGAACTTATCTAGATATGTGGTGAGCACTTTGAACCCCCAAGTGCTTCACAGACGTTTACAACGCAGAGCCGTGAAAATAAAAAATCATTTTTCTTTCCTCAAAAATTATGTTTTAGCAAGCATTTTTTTAGATTCACAAGGGTAACAGGAGAAATTGGACCCCAGTAATTGTTGCGCAGTTTGTCCTGAGTATGCTGGTACCCCATATGTGGGGGTAAACCACTGTTTGGGCACACGTCAGGGCTCGGAAGTGAGGGAGCACCATTTGACTTTTTGAATACGAGATTGGCTGGAATCAATGGTGGCGCCATGTTGCGTTTGGAGACCCCTGATGTGCCTAAACAGTGGTAACCCCTCAATTCTAACTCCAACACTAACCCCAACACACCCCTAACCCTAATCCCAACTGTAGCCATAATCCTAATCACAACCCTAACCCCAACACACCCCTAACCACAACACTAACCCCAACACACCCCTAACCCTAACCACAACCCTAATTCCAACCCTAACCCTAAGGCTATGTGCCCACGTTGCGGATTCGTGTGAGATATTTCCGCACCATTTTTGAAAAATCCGCGGGTAAAAGGCACTGTGTTTTACCTGCGGATTTTCCGCGGATTTCCAGTGTTTTTTGTGCGGATTTCACCTGCGGATTCCTATTGAGGAACAGGTGTAAAACGCTGCGGAATCCGCACAAAGAATTGACATGCTGCGGAAAATACAACGCAGCGTTCCCGCGCGGTATTTTCCGCACCATGGGCACAGCGGATTTGGTTTTTCATATGTTTACATGGTACTGTAAACCTGATGGAACACTGCTGCGAATCCGCAGCCAAATCCGCACCGTGTGCACATAGCCTAATTCTAAAGGTATGTGCACACGCTGCGGATCGGCAGCAGTTTCCCATGAGTTTACAGTTCAATGTAAACCTATGGGAAACAAAAATCGCTGTACACATGCTGCGGAAAAACTGCACGGAAACGCAGCGGTTTACATTCCGCAGCATGTCACTTCTTTGTGCGGATTCCGCAGCGGTTTTACAACTGCTCCAATAGAAAATCGCAATTGTAAAACCGCAGTGAAATGCGCAGAAAAAAACGCGGTAAATCCGCCATAAATCCGCAGCGGTTTAGCACTGCGGATTTATCAAATCCGCAGCGGAAAAATCCGCAGCGGAAAAATCCGCAGAGGACCAGAATACGTGTGCACATTCCTAACCCTAACCCTAGCCCTAACCCTAGCCCTAACCCTAACCCTACCCCTAACCCTAACCCTAACCCTACCCCTAACCCTAACCCTAGCCCTACCCCTAACCCTACCCCTAACCCTACCCCTACCCCTAACCCTAACCCTATTCTAACATTAGTGGAAAAAAAAAAATTCTTTATTTTTTTATTGTCCCTACCTATGGGGGTGACAAAGGCGGGGGGGTCATTTATTATTTTTTTTGTTTTGATCACTGAGATAGATTATATCTCAGTGATCAAAATGCACTTTGGAACGAATCTGCCGGCCGGCAGATTCGGCGGGCGCACTGCGCATGCGCCCGCCATTTTGGAAGATGGCGGCGCCCGGGAGAAGACGGACGGGACCACGGCTGGATCGGTAAGTATGATAGGGTGGGGAGGGGACCACGGGGGGGGGATCGGAGCACGGGGAGGGGAATCGGAGCGCGGGAGGGGTGGAACGGAGCGCGGGGGGCGTGGAACGGAGCACGGGGGGGCTGGAATGGAGCACGGGGGGGTGGAACGGAGCACGGGGGGGTGGATCGGAGTGCAGGGGGGGTGATTGGAGCACGGGGGGGTGATTGGAGCACGGGGGGAGCGGACACGAGCACGGGGGGGAGCGGAGCACTGGACGGAGGGGAGCCGGAGCAGTGTACCGGCCAGATCGGGGGGGTGGGGGGGCGATCGGAGTGGTGGGGTGGGGGCACACTAGTATTTCCAGCCATGGCCGATGATATTTCAGCATCGGCCATGGCTGGATTGTAATATTTCACCCGTTATAATGGGTGAAATATTACAAATCGCTCTGATTGGCAGTTTCACTTTCAACAGCCAATCAGAGCGATCGTAGCCACGAGGGGGTGAAGCCACCCCCCCTGGGCTAAACTACCACTCCCCCTGTCCCTGCAGATCGGGTGAAATGGGAGTTAACCCTTTCACCCGGTCTGCAGGGACGCGATCTTTCCATGACGCCGCATAGGCGTCATGGGTCGGATTGGCACCGACTTTCATGACGCCTACGTGGCGTCAAAGGTCGGGAAGGGGTTAAAGAAGACTATTCACCCCAAAAAATTTTATGTTGAACTGGACTCCAGATCTGTAAAGTTTCGGCAATGGTGAACAGTTTGGAGTGTGATTGATTGAGTGTGTGGACAGGTGTCTTTTATACAGATAACAAGTTCAAACAGGTGCAATTAATACAGGTAATGAGTGTAGAGTAGGAGAAATTCTTAAAGAAAAAACAGTTCTCCGAGAGCCAGAATTCCTGCTGGTTGGTAGGTGATCAAATACTTATTTCATGCAATAAAATGCAAATCAATGATGTAAAAATCATAAATTAAATCCAGAAAATCACATTATAAGAATCTGTCTCTCACAGGTGAAGTGTACTTATGATAAAAATGACAGACCTCTCCATTCTTTGTAGGTGAGAAAACGTGCAAAATAGTCATTGCATCAAATACTTATATTCCCCACTGTAAGTGAGATAAATATATAAAATAAACATCATATAAATGTTATAACCTCTAATTGGTGCAGTGATGTATAAAAAAGATGGACCAAACCACTAGAGTTACCTCTGTGTCTAGGGTTTATTCACTGACATTTTCCTTTAAGAGACTTTTTTATGAGGGCGTTTTCCCATTAAATTTATGTCATAAAAGCCCTGAGTACTTACTGTCAGAGTTGACGATCGCGTTGTGATGTGACTTGAATTTGATGATTACATCACCAATCACAATGGGAGAGAATGTGATGTTTTTGAGGTTGTCCCTTTTTTCAGCCAGGGATCCTCGAGGAGCTCCATGATCTCCAATATTCAGTTTATTCTCAAGTTTTCCTGCAACAGAAACCACAGAAATCAGTATTTTGATAACAAACACTTCTCTATGTTGTTTCCCATAGATTATTAACTCTACGTCTAGGGATCTTTTACCGACCAGATTCTTTAAGAGACGATTTTTACAAGGTTGTTTTTCTTTTCATTGTGTTTCTAATATATTTTCAGAAGGGGAGAAAAAACAGAAACGCAAAAAGAGAAAACCTCAATGTCGTGACGGGATTAAAAAATGGGTTTTACTGAATCTTTCCTCACAAAACTATATTTCAATGTACTCCTCTTCCTCTGCTCTATAATATGGAACCTGCATTTTACCCTGTATTTTCTCGATGACAGGTTCTCTTTAAAGAAGACTATTCACCACTAATGTTTCTTGTTGAACTGGACACATGATGGAATATTGGCAGTAAAGTGGAATAAAACTTTTTTTTTAAAATTGCCTCAGTTCAGTAGAATTTAATAATTAAAATACTTGTCGTTACTAGAGTTGAGCGACCTTGACCTTTTTAGAGTCGAGCCGGGTTTTGCGAAACCCGACTATGTCCAAAGTCGGGTCGAGTGAAATCGGCCGATTATGACGTAAAGTCGGGATCGACCGAAACACGAAACCCAATGCAAGTCAATGGGGCAGCATAGTCGGCAGTGAGTGGGGGCCAGGAAAACACCTAGAGTGGCCATTTTAATGTCAAAACCATCCATTCTTCTTAATGAAGCTTGTCAAGCGTAATTTACCTTATAATAATTGGAAGGCATTTGAAATTGGGGGTCATTTGGCTAAAGTTGTGGGGGGTAGGGCTGGTTCAAGTAATTAGTGGGCCCAGGAAATCTGGACCACGTCACGGCAGTGGAGCAGGGAGAGGTAAGTATTTCAACTTTGCAAGTGCTGTGAACCTGAGCAAGCAGGGGGGGCCCACTCGTTGGCATTGGCACTGGCACAGGGCCCCTCAAAGTACAGCGGTGTGTTTGCACGGCGGGGGCGCCTCCCACCGGCAGCAACACTTTTGCGTACTATGAGAGGCCCTGTGCCAGTGACGTCGCCAACTAGTATTCCTCCCCCCACCTGATGAAGGAACCTGCACTTTCATCTGCACCTTCCTCTTTGTCCCCGTGTAAGGTGGTATGGTATGCGGGAAGAGCAACCTGACTTTCAGCAGGGTCACAATGTTGTTGTGTAGCGTGCACGGGGAATGTTGCGTTATGGGTCAATGTACCAGCAGACTCATCTATCACTGGCTGGGCAATGGGCACGATGAAGTGGAAACACAGATATAGGCCCAAAGAAGAAAGTGGGCTAAATGCAGTTCAAAATTGGTAACACAGGAATAACCAGGGGGCATTGCAGTGGAGGACAACTGGAATGAGAGGCTGACACAGAGAGTAGGGCCAAATCAGTAAGTAGTCGAAATGCAGTTCAAAATTGGCAACCGTAGTAAACAGGCGGCACAGCTTTGTTCAGTGGAGGAGAACAGCAAGGAGTGGCAGACACCGATAGTAGGCCCCAAACCAACTAGTACGCCAAATGCAGTTGTTCCATTTAACCACAATTTAATGAGAGCCTGAAGATAGAAGCTCAGGAAAGGCAACCTGGGGAACACCTTGGAGTGTAACACACCATCTCTCTCCACCCCATACCCATTTTGTATGGCCTAATGCAGTGTACTTTTCTACAACTACTAAACGAGAGTCGGAAGACCGAAGCAATGGCAAGGAAACCTGGGGAACACCTTAGAGTGTAACACACCCTCTCTCTACACCCCATACCCAATTTGAAGGCCTAATGCAGTGTAGTTTCCAAGAACTACTAAACGAGAGCCGGAAGATCGAAGCTCAGGAAAGGCAACCTGGGGAACACCTTGGAGTGTAACACACCCTCTCGCTACACCCCATACCCAATTTGAAGGCCTAATGCAGCGTAGTTTCCAACAACTACTAAACGAGAGCCGGAAGATCGAAGCTCAGGAAAGGCAACCTGGGGAACACCTTGGAGTGGAACACACCATCTCTCTACACCCCATACCCAATTTGAAGGCCTAATGCAGAGTAGTTTCCAAGAACTACTAAACGAGAGCCGGAAGATCGAAGCTCAGGAAAGGCAACCTGGGGAACACCTTGGAGTGTAACACAACGTCTCTCTACACGACGGAAGGGCTGATTCTTAGGAAGGAAGGCTGTTGGAAATAAGCATTGCGCGTCCGAGGGTGATTATATTCTTATTAGGTATATACTCACCCTCGGACGCGCCCTGCTTCTTTATTTGGAATGAATGTTTATTTGCAATGTGGTGTTGACTTTCTCTATTATTTTGGTAATTAATGATTTTATTATTTTCATTATTTTGCATCTTCTCGGCAATAATATAAAGAAGACGCGACAGGACAACACTCGGTGGATGCCATATGTGTGTTTTCAATTTAAAAAAACTTTCAGTTAACTACTTGCAGGAGAAAGTAATTGTAGCTGGTGGCCATTTTTAGTACTGTACCAGATTAGAGTTGTGTGTTTGTTTTTAATGTTAAAATGTCTGCATTTGATATCTCACCAGTATTTTCTTTTTTATAAGCAAAATACTTATTTTTATATTTTCTGATGTTGGTTCCAGGGGTACACGGCCAGCAGTGGTGTGGTCAGTGGAGGCCTAGTGGAAGGAGTGACCGCAGACAGGCATCGAAGGCCTAAAATAATAACACATGGCTGTAGGCAATTTTAAATTGGTTCCAGGGGTACACGGGCAGCAGTGACCTGGTCAGTGTAGTAGTAGTTGAAAGAATGGACCGCAGACAGGCATCGAAGGCCTAAAATAAAAAAATTGGGCTGGCTGTAGGCAATTTTAAATTGGTTCCAGGGGTACACGGGCAGCAGTGGTGTGGTCAGTGGAGGCCTAGTGGAAGGAGTGACCGCAGACAGGCATCGAAGGCCTAAAATAATAACACATGGCTGTAGGCAATTTTAAATTGGTTCCAGGGGTACACGGGCAGCAGTGACCTGGTCAGTGTAGTAGTAGTTGAAAAAATGGACCGCAGACAGGCATCGAATGCCTAAAATAATAACACATGGCTGTAGGCAATTTTAAATTGGTTACAGGGGTACACGGACAGCAGTGACCTGGTCAGTGTAGTAGTAGTTGAAAGAATGGACCGCAGACAGGCATCGAAGGCCTAAAATAAAAAAATTGGGCTGGCTGTAGGCAATTTTAAATTGGTTCCAGGGGTACACGGACAGCAGTGGTGTGGTCAGTGGAGGCCTAGTGGAAGGAGTGACCGCAGACAGGCATCGAAGGCCTAAAATAATAACACATGGCTGTAGGCAATTTTAAATTGGTTCCAGGGGTACACGGACAGCAGTGACCTGGTCAGTGTAGTAGTAGTTGAAAGAATGGACCGCAGACAGGCATCGAAGGCCTAAAATAAAAAAATTGGGCTGGCTGTAGGCAATTTTAAATTGGTTCCAGGGGTACACGGGCAGCAGTGACCTGGTCAGTGTAGTAGTAGTTGAAAGAATGGACCGCAGACAGGCTTAGAAGGCCTAACATAACAAACTTGGGCTGGCTGTAGGCACTTTTAAATTGGTTCCAGGGGTACACGGGCAGCAGTGGTCTGGTCAGTGGAAGTCTAGTGGAAGGAGTGACCGCAGACAGGCTTCCAAGGCCTAACATAACAAACTTGGGCTGGCTGTAGGCACTTTTAAATTGGTTCCAGGGGTACACGGGCAGCAGTGGTCTGGTCAGTGGAAGTCTAGTGGAAGGAGTGACCGCAGACAGGCTTCCAAGGCCTAACATAACAAACTTGGGCTGGCTGTAGGCACTTTTAAATTGGTTCCAGGGGTACACGGGCAGCAGTGGTCTGGTCAGTGGAAGTCTAGTGGAAGGAGTGACCGCAGACAGGCTTCGAAGGCCTAACATAACAAAATTGGGCTGGCTGTAGGCACTTTAAATTGGTTCCAGGGGTACACGGGCAGCAGTGGTCTGGTCAGTGGAAGTCTAGTGGAAGGAGTGACCGCAGACAGGCTTCCAAGGCCTAACATAACAAACTTGGGCTGGCTGTAGGCACTTTTAAATTGGTTCCAGGGGTACACGGGCAGCAGTGGTCTGGTCAGTGGAAGTCTAGTGGAAGGAGTGACCGCAGACAGGCTTCGAAGGCCTAACATAACAAACTTGGGCTGGCTGTAGGCACTTTTAAATTGGTTCCAGGGGTACACGGGCAGCAGTGGTCTGGTCAGTGGAAGTCTAGTGGAAGGAGTGACCGCAGACAGGCTTCCAAGGCCTAACATAACAAACTTGGGCTGGCTGTAGGCACTTTTAAATTGGTTCCAGGGGTACACGGGCAGCAGTGGTCTGGTCAGTGGAAGTCTAGTGGAAGGAGTGACCGCAGACAGGCTTCGAAGGCCTAACATAACAAAATTGGGCTGGCTGTAGGCACTTTAAATTGGTTCCAGGGGTACATGGGCAGCAGTGTATGGTCAGTGGAAGTCTAGTGGAAGGAGTGACGGCAGACAGTCTTCGAAGGCCTAACATAACAAAATTGGGCTGACTGTAGGCACTTTTAAATTGGTTCCAGGGTAACACGGCCAGCAGTGGCCTGGTCAGTGTAGTAGTTGTAGAAAGAATGGACCGCAGACAGGCTTCGAAGGCCTAACATAACAAAAATGTCAAAACAATGGTATTGTCAGTGCCAGGCATTGAAGGATGTAGGCCAACCAGTAATCGTCATCGTTCATCATTTTTGTAATGCGTGTGTCCCTTTTGAGGATACGCAAGGCATAATCCGCCATGTGGGCCAAAGTTCCCGTTGTCAAATCTGCGGTTGTGCTTGGTTGAGGGGCAGTTGCAGGCAAATCTACGTCACTTGTGTCCCTCAAAAAACCAGAACCCGGCCTTGCCACGCCACCAATTTCCCGTGCCCCCGGGAAAGCTTCCTCATTAAAAATATACTCATCCCCATCATCCTCCTCATCCTCCACCTCCTCTTCGCCCGGTACCTCGTCATGTACACTGCCCTGACCAGACAATCGCTGACTGTCATCAAGGCTTTCCTCTTCCTCTGGTGCAGACGCCTGATCCTTTATGTGCGTCAAACTTTGCATCAGCAGACGCATTAGGGGGATGCTCATGCTTATTATGGCGTTGTCTGCACTAACCAGCCGTGTGCATTCCTCAAAACACTGAAGGACTTGACACATGTCTTGAATCTTCGACCACTGCACACCTGACAACTCCATGTCTGCCATCCTACTGCCTGCCCGTGTATGTGTATCCTCCCACAAAAACATAACAGCCCGCCTCTGTTCGCACAGTCTCTGAAGCATGTGCAGTGTTGAGTTCCACCTTGTTGCAACGTCTATGATTAGGCGATGCTGGGGAAGGTTCAAAGAACGCTGATAGGTCTGCATACGGCTGGAGTGTACAGGCGAACGGCGGATATGTGCGCAAAGTCCACGCACTTTGAGGAGCAGGTCGGATAACCCCGGATAACTTTTCAGGAAGCACTGCACCACCAGGTTTAAGGTGTGAGCCAGGCAAGGAATGTGTTTCAGTTGGGAAAGGGAGATGGCAGCCATGAAATTCCTTCCGTTATCACTCACTACCTTGCCTGCCTCAAGATCTACAGTGCCCAGCCACGACTGCGTTTCTTGCTGCAAGAACTCGGACAGAACTTCCGCGGTGTGTCTATTGTCGCCCAAACACTTCATAGCCAATACAGCCTGCTGACGTATGCCAGTAGCTGCCCCATAATGGGAGACCTGGTGTGCAACAGTGGCAGGTGCGGATGGAGTGTTTGTGCGACTGCGGTCTGTGGACGAGCTCTTGCTTCTGCAGGAGGACGAGGAGGAGGAGGAGGAGGGGGTGCGAACGGCTACAGACAACTGTTTACTAGACCGTGGGCTAGGCAGAACTGTCCCAAACTTGCTGTCCCCTGTGGACCCTGAATCCACCACATTTACCCAGTGTGCCGTGATGGACACGTAACGTCCCTGGCCATGCCTACTGGTCCATGCATCTGTTGTCAGGTGCACCTTTGTGCTCACAGATTGCCTGAGTGCATGGACGATGCGCTCTTTAACATGCTGGTGGAGGGCTGGGATGGCTTTTCTGGAAAAAAAGTGTCGACTGGGTAGCTCGTAGCGTGGTACAGCGTAGTCCATCAGGTCTTTGAAAGCTTCGCTTTCAACTAACCGGTAGGGCATCATCTCTAACGAGATTAGTCTAGCTATGTGGGCGTTCAAACCCTGTGTACGCGGATGCGAGGCTAAGTATTTCCTTTTTCTAACCATAGTCTCATGTAGGGTGAGCTGGACTGGAGAGCTGGAGATCGTGGAACTAGCGGGGGTGCCGGTGGACATGGCAGACTGAGAGACGGTGGGAGATGGTATTGTTGCCGCCGGTGCCCTAGATGCAGTGTTTCCTACTACGAAACTGGTGATTCCCTGACCCTGACTGCTTTGGCCTGGCAAAGATACCTGCACAGATACAGCAGGTGGTGCGCTAAATGGTGGTCCTACACTGCCGGAAGGGATGTTGCGTTGATGACTAGCTTCATTGGCCGAGGGTGCAACAACCTTAAGGGACGTTTGGTAGTTAGTCCAAGCTTTCAAATGCATGGTGGTTAAATGTCTATGCATGCAACTAGTATTGAGACTTTTCAGATTCTGACCTCTGCTTAAGGAAGTAGAACATTTTTGACAGATGACTTTGCGCTGATCAATTGGATGTTGTTTAAAAAAATGCCAGACTGCACTCTTTCTAGCATCGGATACCTTTTCAGGCATTGCAGACTGAGCTTTAACCGGATGGCCACGCTGTCCTCCACCAGGTTTTGGCTTTGCCACGCGTTTTGGGCAAGATACGGGCCCGGCAGATGGAACCTGTGGCGATGTTGATGCCTGCTGCGGCCCCTCCTCCTCCTCTGCTTCAGAACTGCTGCCGCCTGCACCCTGTTCCCCCAATGGCTGCCAATCGGGGTCAAGAACTGGGTCATCTAATAACTCTTCTTGTACCTCCTGCGCAACTTCGTCTGTGTCACCGTGTCGTTCGGTGGTATAGCGTTCGTGATGGGGCAACATAGTCTCATCAGGGTCTGATTCTTGATCAGCACCCTGCGAGGGCAATGTTGTGGTCTGAGTCAAAGGACCAGCATAGTAGTCTGGCTGTGGCTGTGCGTCAGTGCACTCCATGTCAGATTCAATTTGTAATGGGCATGGACTGTTAACTGCTTCACTTTCTAAGCCAGGGACGGTATGTGTAAAGAGCTCCATGGAGTAACCCGTTGTGTCGCCTGCTGCATTCTTCTCTGTTGTTGTTTTTGCTGAAGAGGACAAGGAAGTGACTTGTCCCTGACCGTGAACATCCACTAACGACGCGCTGCTTTTACTTTTACCAGTTTCACGAGATGAGGCAAAAGAGCTAGAGGCTGAGTCAGCAAGATAAGCCAAAACTTGCTCTTGCTGCTCCGGCTTTAAAAGCGGTTTTCCTAATCCCAGAAAAGGGAGCGTTCGAGGCCTTGTGTAGCCGGACGACGAACCTGGCTCCACAGCTCCAGACTTAGGTGCAATATTTTTTCCCCCACGACCACCTGATGCTCCACCACTACCACTACCCTCATTACCAGCTGACAATGAACGCCCCCGGCCACGACCTCTTCCACTAGACTTCCTCATTGTTTTAAAAACGTAACCAAACTAACGTTATTTGTTGCAGTCACACAACTTACACGGTGAGCTATAACTTCAGTATGATTTAGCTACCCCTTTACAGGTTGGTGAGACCACAGCGAAAATCAGGCCCAATGTTACACACTCTTTTTTTGGTGGCTGCAAATTAGAGAGATGCCCCACACGCAGGACTGTCACTGAAGCACAAATGTTAATATTAATGTCACACTATTATTTTTTTTTTATTTTTATTTTTTTCAGGAACACTTTAGAAACCCCCCCAAAAAAAAAAAATAGATTTTTGCAGGGAGAATTTAGAAAACAAATGTAACAAACTATATGCTTTCTATGGGCCACTGAGTGAGAGATGACGCACACAGGAATCAGGAGTGGCACACAAGCCCAGAGGCCAATATTTTTCTACCAATGATTGATGGAGTTATTTTCTCTGGTAGATTTTGGAACCCAAATCAAGGAAAAAAAATGTAGGCTTTCTATGGACCACAATTGGAGAGAGAGAGAGAGAGAGATGGCACACCCAGGAGTCAAGACTGGCACACAAGCAGAAAGGCCAATATTAATCTCCCACTGTTTTTTTTTTGTTTTTTTTTTTTTTTTTTTTTTTTCAGGGAGACTTTAGAAAAAAAAATAATAAAAAAAATATGATTTTATCAGGAAGAATTTAGAAACCAAATAAAATAAAATGATTTTTTCAGGGAGAATTTATAAAACAAATAAAAACAAAAATAGGCGTTCTATGGCCCACTGACTGAGAGATGACGCACACAGGAGTCAGGAGTGGCACACAAACCCAGAGGCCAATATTTTTCTACCAATGATTGATGTAGTTATTTTCTCTGGTAGATTTTAGAACCCAAATCAAGGAAAAAAAATATAGGCTTTCTATGGACCACAATTGGAGAGAGAGAGAGAGAGAGAGAGAGAGAGAGAGAGAGAGAGAGAGATGGCACACCCAGGAGTCAAGACTGGCACACAAGCAGAAAGGCCAATATTAATCTCCCACTGTTTTTTTTGGTTGTTTTTTTTTTTTTTTTTTTCAGGGAGACTTTAGAAAAAAAAATAATAAAAAAAATATGATTTTATCAGGAAGAATTTAGAAACCAAATAAAATAAAATGATTTTTTCAGGGAGAATTTATAAAACAAATAAAACCAAAAATAGGCGTTCTATGGCCCACTGACTGAGAGATGACGCACCCAGGAGTCAAGACTGGCACACAAGCAGAAAGGCCAATATTAATCTCCCACTGTTTTTTTTGGTTGTTTTTTTTTTTTTTTTTTCAGGGAGACTTTAGAAAAAAAAATAATAAAAAAAATATGATTTTATCAGGAAGAATTTAGAAACCAAATAAAATAAAATGATTTTTTCAGGGAGAATTTATAAAACAAATAAAACCAAAAATAGGCGTTCTATGGCCCACTGACTGAGAGATGACGCACCCAGGAGTCAAGACTGGCACACAAGCAGAAAGGCCAATATTAATCTCCCACTGTTTTTTTTTTTTTTTTTCAGGGAGACTTTAGAAAAAAAAATAATAAAAAAAATATGATTTTATCAGGAAGAATTTAGAAACCAAATAAAATAAAATGATTTTTTCAGGGAGAATTTAGAAAACAAATAAAACCAAAAATAGGCGTTCTATGGCCCACTGACTGAGAGATGACGCACACAGGAGTCAGGAGTGGCACACAAACCCAGAGGCCAATATTTTTCTACCAATGATTGATGTAGTTATTTTCTCTGGTAGATTTTAGAACCCAAATCAAGGAAAAAAAATATAGGCTTTCTATGGACCACAATTGGAGAGAGAGAGAGAGAGAGAGAGAGAGAGAGAGAGAGAGAGATGGCACACCCAGGAGTCAAGACTGGCACACAAGCAGAAAGGCCAATATTAATCTCCCACTGTTTTTTTGGTTGTTTTTTTTTTTTTTTTTTCAGGGAGACTTTAGAAATAAAAATAATAAAAAAAATATGATTTTATCAGGAAGAATTTAGAAACCAAATAAAATAAAATGATTTTTTCAGGGAGAATTTAGAAAACAAATAAAACCAAAAATATGCGTTCTATGGCCCACTGACTGAGAGAGAGAGAGAGATGGAACGCTTAGTACTGGCACACAAGCCCAAAGGGCAATATTAATCTCCCTTTTTTTTTCCAGGGAGAATTTCTGAAACCCAAAAAAAAAATAAAATAGGCTTTCTATGGCCCACTATTTGTGAGAGAGATGGGACGCTCAGGACTGGCACAGATGGCACGCTCAGGACTGGCACAGAAGCCCAGAGGCCAATATTAATCTCCCTTTTTTTCTGGGAGAATTTATAAAACCAAAAAAATATTTAAATAGGCTTTCTATGGCCCACTATTTGTGAGAGAGATGGCACGCTCAGGACTGGCACAGATGGCACGCTCACAACTGGCACACAAGCCCAGAGGCCAATATTAATCTCCCTTTTTTCAGGGAGAATTTCTAAAACCCAAAAAAAAAATAAAATAGGCTTTCTATGGCCCACTATTTGTGAGAGAGATGGGACGCTCAGGACTGGCACAGATGGCACGCTCAGGACTGGCACAGAAGCCCAGAGGCCAATATTAATCTCCCTTTTTTTCTGGGAGAATTTATAAAACAAAAAAAATATTTAAATAGGCTTTCTATGGCCCACTATTTGTGAGAGAGATGGCACGCTCAGGACTGGCACAGATGGCACGCTCACAACTGGCACACAAGCCCAGAGGCCAATATTAATCTCCCTTTTTTCAGGGAAAATTGATAAAACAAAAAAAAAAATTAAATAGGCTTTCTATGGCCCACTATTTGTGAGAGAGATGGCACGCTCAGGGCTGGCTGGCACAGATGGCACGCTCAGGACTGGCACACAAGCCCAGAGGCCAATATTAATCTCCCTTTTTTTCTGGGAGAATTTATAAAACCAAAAAAATATTTAAATAGGCTTTCTATGGCCCACTATTTGTGAGAGAGATGGCACGCTCAGGACTGGCACAGATGGCACGCTCACAACTGGCACACAAGCCCAGAGGCCAATATTAATCTCCCTTTTTTCAGGGAAAATTGATAAAACAAAAAAAAAAATTAAATAGGCTTTCTATGGCCCACTATTTGTGAGAGAGATGGCACGCTCAGGGCTGGCTGGCACAGATGGCACGCTCAGGACTGGCACACAAGCCCAGAGGCCAATATTAATCTCCCTTTTTTTCTGGGAGAATTTATAAAACCAAAAAAATATTTAAATAGGCTTTCTATGGCCCACTATTTGTGAGAGAGATGGCACGCTCAGGACTGGCACAGATGGCACGCTCACAACTGGCACACAAGCCCAGAGGCCAATATTAATCTCCCTTTTTTCAGGGAAAATTTATAAAACAAAAAAAAAAATTAAATAGGCTTTCTATGGCCCACTATTTGTGAGAGAGATGGCACGCTCAGGGCTGGCACAGATGGCACGCTCAGGACTGGCACACAAGCCCAGAGGCCAATATTAATCTCCCTTTTTTTCAGGGAGAATTTATAAAACCAAAAAAAAAAATAAATAGGCTTTCTATGGCCCACTATTTGTGAGAGAGATGGCACACTCGACTGGCACACAAGCCCAAAGGCCAATATTAATCTCCCACTGTATTTTTATCAGGGAGAATTTATACACCCCACAAAAAAAAATACAGAAAAATGAAAAGGCTTTCTATGGCCCACTATGTGAGAGAGATGGCACACACAGGGATGGCACTCTAGCAGAAATGCCAAATTGCCAATCTTAATCTCCCACCAAAAAAAAAAAAAAAAAAAAAACAGGGAATGTCCTACAATTACTATCTCCCTGCCTGCAGTAATCTCAGCCAGGTATGGCAGGCAGCTACTATCTCCCTGCCTGCAGTAATCTCAGCCAGGTATGGCAGGCAGCAATAAGGAGTGGACTGATGCACAAATGAAATAAAAAGTGTGGACAAACAAAAAAGATAGCTGTGCAGAAAGGAAGGAACAAGAGGATTTGTGCTTTGAAAAAAGCAGTTGGTTTGCACAGCGGCGTACACACAGCAATGCAGCTATCAGGGAGCCTTCTAGGGCAGCCCAATGAGCTACAGCGCTGAGGGGAAAAAAAAAAAAAAAAAAACTTCCACTGTCCCTGCACACCGAGGGTGGTGTTGGACAGTGCAAATCGCTGCAGCACAAGCGGTTTTGTGGTTAATGGACCCTGCCTAACGCTATCCCTGCTTCTGACAAAGCGGCAGCAACCTCTCCCTAAGCTCAGATCAGCAGCAGTAAGATGGCGGTCGGCGGGAACGCCTCTTTATAGCCCCTGTGACGTCGCAGACAGCAAGCCAATCACTGCAATGCCCTTCTCTAAGATGGTGGGGACCAGGACCTATGTCATCACGCTGCCCACACTCTGCGTTTACCTTCATTGGCTGAGAAATGGCGCTTTTCGCGTCATTGAAACGCGACTTTGGCGCGAAAGTCGCGTACCGCATGGCCGACCCCGCACAGGGGTCGGATCGGGTTTCATGAAACCCCGACTTAGCCAAAAGTCGGCGACTTTTGAAAATGTTCGACCCGTTTCGCTCAACCCTAGTCGTTACTAAGGTAACTTTTGTGAAATCAGAGTGGGAATTGCCAGAGAGTTTTCACTGGGGGTGTACTTCTTTTCCCTCTATGATGCTGGCCACATCTAGATTATGGGATCCAGTTTAAGGCTGCACATTTAAAAAAGGATATTCAGAAATTAGAGTCAGTTCAAAGGTGGGAAACTAGATTATTACATGAGATGGAAGACCACTCATAGGATGAGATGTGGAAATGTTGGGCTTCTTACATAAGATCTCATTAACATATATAAATATATGTGTTGTCAATACAAAGGTTTAGTACATTACTTATAAATATATGTGTTGTCAATACAAAGGTTTAGCACATGACTTATAAATATATGTGTCGTCAATACAAAGGTTTAGTACATTACTTATAAATATATGTGTCGTCAATACAAAGGTTTAGTACATTACTTATCCCTTGCAAAGACCATACTTAGGACTAGGGGGCACTTATTACTGATGGAAGAAAGACGATAACGGCAGCTAATTAGGAAAGTGTTCTTTACAGTTAGAGCAGTCAGACTTTGGAATGCCGACCACAAGAGGTAGTAATAGCAGACACTATTACCACTTTTAAAAAAGGGCTGGATGATTTCCTCAATACACATAACATTGTGGGTTATAGTTAATTTAGTGACAAAATGCACAATTGATGGAGAAAGGTTGAACTTGATGGACCTAAGTCTTTTTTAACCTATGAAAGAAAAAGCATAAGCAACAAGCAACACATCAGAAAAAGAACACAGCCCCACAATAGCTTAGAGCAAGTTTCTCAAAGTGTGAGGTTACAGCCCTAATCTCCTGGTCTAACCTTCTGCATGAGTCAGTGTGGAGGCAGAGGCAGCACAACTGAGTTTATCTGTGTCACATTACAAACCCTTCTATCAGCTTTCATCCTTCTTTGATAGCACAGTCACCATCTCTGCTGTCCTGCCTCTTCTCCACACTGTCTGTCCAGAGATCCATCATTCATCACACTAATGTCTAATGCAAGAATAAAAAAAATAGCAAAATCATTTAATTTCACTTTGCAGTCACTCATCATATGACCAGTTCAACCACAAAACTTTGGTGAAAAGTCCTCTTTAAACTGCAAATTAATAACATATTGCTATAAAAGCCAAATGTTTATTTTATGCAAGCAAAAAAAATTAGAATAACAGCTGTTTTGGGATTTTTGGTTGGTGATGTCAGCAATCTTTTCTATCAGGGTCAAGGCAAAATTAACGTACTGTCAGGGGCGGTGACCGCGTCATCGTCTGGGCCTATGTTGATAACTTCATCACCTGCATCAGGCATAGGGATCATGGTGCTTTTGAGGATTTCTCTCTTTTCCACCATGGGTCTGTGAGAAGCGACATCAGTCACAATATTTGTTTTGTCCTCATGTTTTCCTGTAAAGTAGAATATAGAAATTAGGTTAAAATCTCACCAAGAACAACATTTGCAAGGAGTTTGTGTGGGTTTCCTCCGGGTTCCTCCCACACTCCAAAGACATACTGAGGGGGAATTTTGATCGTAAGCCCCAATAGGGACAGTGATAACAATGTAAGTAAAATGTTGTGGAAATAATGGCGCTACATACAGTGGGGAAAGTAAGCTTTTGACACACTGCCAATTCTACAACTTTACCCACGTACAAAGAATGGAGAGGTCTGTAATTTTTATTGTAAGTACACTTCAACTGTGAGAGATAGAATTTTTTAAAAATCCAGAAAATCACATTGTATGGTTCTTGCACAATTAATTTGCATTTTATTGTATGAAAAAAGTATTTGATACAATAGAAAAACAGTAATTAATATTTGGTACAGAAACCTTTATTTGCAATTACAGAGGTCACATGTAGTAGTTCTTTCCCAAGTTTTCACACACTGCAGCAGGGATGTTGGCCCACTCCTCCATACAGATCTTCTCCAGATCTGTCAAGTTTCGGCAATGGTGGACAGGTTGGAGTGTGATTGATTGAGTGTGTGGACAGGTCTCTTTTATACAGATAACAAGTTCAAACAGGCGCAGTTAATACAGGTAATGAATGTAGAGTAGGAGAAATTCATAAAGAGAAAACAGTTCTCCGAGAGCCGGAATTCCTGCTGGTTGGTAGGTGATCAAATACTTATTTCATGCAATAAAATGCAAATCAGTGATGTGAAAATCATAAACTAAATCCAGAAAATCACATTATAAGAATCTGTCTCTCACAGGTGAAGTGTACCTATGATAAAAATTACAGACCTCTCCATTCTTTGTAGGTGAGAAAACGTGCAAAATAGTCATTGCATCAAATACTTATATTCCCCACTGTAAGTGAGATAAATATATAAAATAAACATCATATAAATGTTATAACCTCTAATTGGTGCAGTGATGTATAAAAAAGATGGACCAAACCACTAGAGTTACCTCTGTGTCTATGGTTTATTCACTGACATTTTCCTTTAAGAGACTTTTTTTATAAGGGCGTTTTCCCATTAAATTTATGTCATAAAAGCCCTGAGTACTTACTGTCAGAGTTGACGATCGCGTTCTGATGTGCCTTGAATTTGGCGACTATATCACAAACCAGAACGGGAGGGAGGATTTTGATGTTTTTGAAATTGTCACTTTTTTCAGCCAGGGGTCCTCGAGGAGCTTCATCATTTCCAATATTTAGGTTATTCTCATGTTTTCCTGTAATAGAAACCACAGAAATCAGTATTTTGATAACAAACACTTCTCTATGTTGTTTCCCATAGATTATTAACTCTACGTCTAGGGATCTTTTACCGACAAGATTCTTTAAGAGACGATTTTTACAAGGTTGTTTTTCTTTTCATTGTGTTTCTAATATATTTTCAGAAGGGGAGAAAAAACAGAAACGCAAAAAGAGAAAACCTCAATGTCGTGACGAGACTAAAAAATGGGTTTTACTGAATCTTTCCTCACAAAACTGTATCTCAATGTACTCCTCTTCCTCTGCTCTATAATATGGAACCTGCATTTTACACTGTATTTTCTCGATGACAGGTTCTCTTTAAAGAAGACTATTCACCACTAATGTTTCTTGTTGAACTGGACACATGATGGAATATTGGCAGTAAAGTGGAATAAAACTTTTTTTTAAAATTTGCCTCAGTTCAGTAGAATTTATTAATTAAAATACTTGTTGTTACTAAGGTAACTTTTGTGAAATCAGAGTGGGAATTGCCAGAGAGTTTTCACTGGGGGTGTACTTCTTTTCCCTCTATGATGCTGGCCACTAGAGTTGAGCGACCTTGACCTTTTTAGAGTCGAGCCGGGTTTTGCGAAACCCGACTATGTCCAAAGTCGGGTCGAGTGAAATCGGCCGATTATGACGTAAAGTCGGGATCGACCGAAACACGAAACCCAATGCAAGTCAATGGGGCAGCATAGTCGGCAGTGAGTGGGGGCCAGGAAAACACCTAGAGTGGCCATTTTAATGTCAAAACCATCCATTCTTCTTAATGAAGCTTGTCAAGCGTAATTTACCTTATAATAATTGGAAGGCATTTGAAATTGGGGGTCATTTGGCTAAAGTTGTGGGGGGTAGGGCTGGTTCAAGTAATTAGTGGGCCCAGGAAATCTGGACCACGTCACGGCAGTGGAGCAGGGAGAGGTAAGTATTTCAACTTTGCAAGTGCTGTGAACCTGAGCAAGCAGGGGGGGCCCACTCGTTGGCATTGGCACTGGCACAGGGCCCCTCAAAGTACAGCGGTGTGTTTGCACGGCGGGGGCGCCTCCCACCGGCAGCAACACTTTTGCGTACTATGAGAGGCCCTGTGCCAGTGACGTCGCCAACTAGTATTCCTCCCCCCACCTGATGAAGGAACCTGCACTTTCATCTGCACCTTCCTCTTTGTCCCCGTGTAAGGTGGTATGGTATGCGGGAAGAGCAACCTGACTTTCAGCAGGGTCACAATGTTGTTGTGTAGCGTGCACGGGGAATGTTGCGTTATGGGTCAATGTACCAGCAGACTCATCTATCACTGGCTGGGCAATGGGCACGATGAAGTGGAAACACAGATATAGGCCCAAAGAAGAAAGTGGGCTAAATGCAGTTCAAAATTGGTAACACAGGAATAACCAGGGGGCATTGCAGTGGAGGACAACTGGAATGAGAGGCTGACACAGAGAGTAGGGCCAAATCAGTAAGTAGTCGAAATGCAGTTCAAAATTGGCAACCGTAGTAAACAGGCGGCACAGCTTTGTTCAGTGGAGGAGAACAGCAAGGAGTGGCAGACACCGATAGTAGGCCCCAAACCAACTAGTACGCCAAATGCAGTTGTTCCATTTAACCACAATTTAATGAGAGCCTGAAGATAGAAGCTCAGGAAAGGCAACCTGGGGAACACCTTGGAGTGTAACACACCATCTCTCTCCACCCCATACCCATTTTGTATGGCCTAATGCAGTGTACTTTTCTACAACTACTAAACGAGAGTCGGAAGACCGAAGCAATGGCAAGGAAACCTGGGGAACACCTTAGAGTGTAACACACCCTCTCTCTACACCCCATACCCAATTTGAAGGCCTAATGCAGTGTAGTTTCCAAGAACTACTAAACGAGAGCCGGAAGATCGAAGCTCAGGAAAGGCAACCTGGGGAACACCTTGGAGTGTAACACACCCTCTCGCTACACCCCATACCCAATTTGAAGGCCTAATGCAGCGTAGTTTCCAACAACTACTAAACGAGAGCCGGAAGATCGAAGCTCAGGAAAGGCAACCTGGGGAACACCTTGGAGTGGAACACACCATCTCTCTACACCCCATACCCAATTTGAAGGCCTAATGCAGAGTAGTTTCCAAGAACTACTAAACGAGAGCCGGAAGATCGAAGCTCAGGAAAGGCAACCTGGGGAACACCTTGGAGTGTAACACAACGTCTCTCTACACGACGGAAGGGCTGATTCTTAGGAAGGAAGGCTGTTGGAAATAAGCATTGCGCGTCCGAGGGTGATTATATTCTTATTAGGTATATACTCACCCTCGGACGCGCCCTGCTTCTTTATTTGGAATGAATGTTTATTTGCAATGTGGTGTTGACTTTCTCTATTATTTTGGTAATTAATGATTTTATTATTTTCATTATTTTGCATCTTCTCGGCAATAATATAAAGAAGACGCGACAGGACAACACTCGGTGGATGCCATATGTGTGTTTTCAATTTAAAAAAACTTTCAGTTAACTACTTGCAGGAGAAAGTAATTGTAGCTGGTGGCCATTTTTAGTACTGTACCAGATTAGAGTTGTGTGTTTGTTTTTAATGTTAAAATGTCTGCATTTGATATCTCACCAGTATTTTCTTTTTTATAAGCAAAATACTTATTTTTATATTTTCTGATGTTGGTTCCAGGGGTACACGGCCAGCAGTGGTGTGGTCAGTGGAGGCCTAGTGGAAGGAGTGACCGCAGACAGGCATCGAAGGCCTAAAATAATAACACATGGCTGTAGGCAATTTTAAATTGGTTCCAGGGGTACACGGGCAGCAGTGACCTGGTCAGTGTAGTAGTAGTTGAAAGAATGGACCGCAGACAGGCATCGAAGGCCTAAAATAAAAAAATTGGGCTGGCTGTAGGCAATTTTAAATTGGTTCCAGGGGTACACGGGCAGCAGTGGTGTGGTCAGTGGAGGCCTAGTGGAAGGAGTGACCGCAGACAGGCATCGAAGGCCTAAAATAATAACACATGGCTGTAGGCAATTTTAAATTGGTTCCAGGGGTACACGGGCAGCAGTGACCTGGTCAGTGTAGTAGTAGTTGAAAAAATGGACCGCAGACAGGCATCGAATGCCTAAAATAATAACACATGGCTGTAGGCAATTTTAAATTGGTTACAGGGGTACACGGACAGCAGTGACCTGGTCAGTGTAGTAGTAGTTGAAAGAATGGACCGCAGACAGGCATCGAAGGCCTAAAATAAAAAAATTGGGCTGGCTGTAGGCAATTTTAGATTGGTTCCAGGGGTACACGGACAGCAGTGGTGTGGTCAGTGGAGGCCTAGTGGAAGGAGTGACCGCAGACAGGCATCGAAGGCCTAAAATAATAACACATGGCTGTAGGCAATTTTAAATTGGTTCCAGGGGTACACGGACAGCAGTGACCTGGTCAGTGTAGTAGTAGTTGAAAGAATGGACCGCAGACAGGCATCGAAGGCCTAAAATAAAAAAATTGGGCTGGCTGTAGGCAATTTTAAATTGGTTCCAGGGGTACACGGGCAGCAGTGACCTGGTCAGTGTAGTAGTAGTTGAAAGAATGGACCGCAGACAGGCTTAGAAGGCCTAACATAACAAACTTGGGCTGGCTGTAGGCACTTTTAAATTGGTTCCAGGGGTACACGGGCAGCAGTGGTCTGGTCAGTGGAAGTCTAGTGGAAGGAGTGACCGCAGACAGGCTTCCAAGGCCTAACATAACAAACTTGGGCTGGCTGTAGGCACTTTTAAATTGGTTCCAGGGGTACACGGGCAGCAGTGGTCTGGTCAGTGGAAGTCTAGTGGAAGGAGTGACCGCAGACAGGCTTCCAAGGCCTAACATAACAAACTTGGGCTGGCTGTAGGCACTTTTAAATTGGTTCCAGGGGTACACGGGCAGCAGTGGTCTGGTCAGTGGAAGTCTAGTGGAAGGAGTGACCGCAGACAGGCTTCCAAGGCCTAACATAACAAACTTGGGCTGGCTGTAGGCACTTTTAAATTGGTTCCAGGGGTACACGGGCAGCAGTGGTCTGGTCAGTGGAAGTCTAGTGGAAGGAGTGACCGCAGACAGGCTTCCAAGGCCTAACATAACAAACTTGGGCTGGCTGTAGGCACTTTTAAATTGGTTCCAGGGGTACACGGGCAGCAGTGGTCTGGTCAGTGGAAGTCTAGTGGAAGGAGTGACCGCAGACAGGCTTCGAAGGCCTAACATAACAAAATTGGGCTGGCTGTAGGCACTTTAAATTGGTTCCAGGGGTACACGGGCAGCAGTGGTCTGGTCAGTGGAAGTCTAGTGGAAGGAGTGACCGCAGACAGGCTTCCAAGGCCTAACATAACAAACTTGGGCTGGCTGTAGGCACTTTTAAATTGGTTCCAGGGGTACACGGGCAGCAGTGGTCTGGTCAGTGGAAGTCTAGTGGAAGGAGTGACCGCAGACAGGCTTCGAAGGCCTAACATAACAAACTTGGGCTGGCTGTAGGCACTTTTAAATTGGTTCCAGGGGTACACGGGCAGCAGTGGTCTGGTCAGTGGAAGTCTAGTGGAAGGAGTGACCGCAGACAGGCTTCCAAGGCCTAACATAACAAACTTGGGCTGGCTGTAGGCACTTTTAAATTGGTTCCAGGGGTACACGGGCAGCAGTGGTCTGGTCAGTGGAAGTCTAGTGGAAGGAGTGACCGCAGACAGGCTTCCAAGGCCTAACATAACAAACTTGGGCTGGCTGTAGGCACTTTAAATTGGTTCCAGGGGTACATGGGCAGCAGTGTATGGTCAGTGGAAGTCTAGTGGAAGGAGTGACGGCAGACAGTCTTCGAAGGCCTAACATAACAAAATTGGGCTGACTGTAGGCACTTTTAAATTGGTTCCAGGGTAACACGGCCAGCAGTGGCCTGGTCAGTGTAGTAGTTGTAGAAAGAAGGGACCGCAGACAGGCTTCGAAGGCCTAACATAACAAAAATGTCAAAACAATGGTATTGTCAGTGCCAGGCATTGAAGGATGTCAGCGGCTAGACTACACATTGGTGAAACTGTGAGAGATAATTTTGCTAGTGGTAGAGCACTGTTTGAGCTGGGGGGGGGAACTGTCTTGTGGCCGGCGGTACAGGCACAGGGCCCCTCATATTACAACGGTGTGTCTGACGTTGGGTGCGCACCACCACCGCCAGAGACACTTTATTGTACTATGAGGGACCCAGTGGCAGTGCCGTCGACCAAAAGCGGCCACACCCACCTCTTCAGACAAACAGCACTCTCAAGGGTCCAAGCGCAAAGTGGCGATAGCACGGCCCCGTGTGGGGAGTTTGGCCATTTCGTGAGGTGGAAACATGTCGTATGCTGGACAATCAGGTGAAGAAAATTACGAGATTGGAAAAGTCATTCAGAATAGTCCACAGGCAAGACCTTTTCATAGGAAAGCTAGGTGTCAGCCGGGCAGGGTGGGGCAAAAGATTTTGAAATCCAGTTGTGGTTCATTTTAATGAAGGTTAGATCATCTACATTTTGGGTAGCCAGACGAGTCCTTTTTTCTGTTAGTATTGAACCTGCAGCACTGAATACTCTTTCTGATAGGACACTAGCTGCCGGGCAAGCAAGCTCCTGCAATGCATATTCTGCCAATTCTGGCCAGGTGTCTAATTTGGATGCCCAGTAATCAAATGGGAATGACGGTTGAGGGAGAACGTCGATAAGGGATGAAAAATAGTTTGTAACCATACTGGACAAATGTTGTCTCCTGTCACTTTGAATTGATGCTGCAGTACCTGTCCTGTCTGCGGTCATAGAAAAATCACTCCACAACCTGGTCAGAAAACCCCTCTGTCCAACGCCACTTCTGATTTCTGCCCCTCTAACACCTCTGGTCTGCTGGCCCCTGGAGCTCGTGTGAGAACGATCACGGGCGCTGTGTGCAGGGAATGCCAGAAGCAAACGGTCAACAAGAGTTGATTGTTTTGTTGCTAATATTAGTTCCAAGTTCTCATGTGGCATAATATTTTGCAATTTGCCTTTATAGCGAGGATCAAGGAGGCAGGCCAACCAGTAATCGTCATCGTTCATCATTTTTGTAATGCGTGTGTCCCTTTTGAGGATACGCAAGGCATAATCCGCCATGTGGGCCAAAGTTCCCGTTGTCAAATCTGCGGTTGTGCTTGGTTGAGGGGCAGTTGCAGGCAAATCTACGTCACTTGTGTCCCTCAAAAAACCAGAACCCGGCCTTGCCACGCCACCAATTTCCCGTGCCCCCGGGAAAGCTTCCTCATTAAAAATATACTCATCCCCATCATCCTCCTCATCCTCCACCTCCTCTTCGCCCGGTACCTCGTCATGTACACTGCCCTGACCAGACAATCGCTGACTGTCATCAAGGCTTTCCTCTTCCTCTGGTGCAGACGCCTGATCCTTTATGTGCGTCAAACTTTGCATCAGCAGACGCATTAGGGGGATGCTCATGCTTATTATGGCGTTGTCTGCACTAACCAGCCGTGTGCATTCCTCAAAACACTGAAGGACTTGACACATGTCTTGAATCTTCGACCACTGCACACCTGACAACTCCATGTCTGCCATCCTACTGCCTGCCCGTGTATGTGTATCCTCCCACAAAAACATAACAGCCCGCCTCTGTTCGCACAGTCTCTGAAGCATGTGCAGTGTTGAGTTCCACCTTGTTGCAACGTCTATGATTAGGCGATGCTGGGGAAGGTTCAAAGAACGCTGATAGGTCTGCATACGGCTGGAGTGTACAGGCGAACGGCGGATATGTGCGCAAAGTCCACGCACTTTGAGGAGCAGGTCGGATAACCCCGGATAACTTTTCAGGAAGCACTGCACCACCAGGTTTAAGGTGTGAGCCAGGCAAGGAATGTGTTTCAGTTGGGAAAGGGAGATGGCAGCCATGAAATTCCTTCCGTTATCACTCACTACCTTGCCTGCCTCAAGATCTACAGTGCCCAGCCACGACTGCGTTTCTTGCTGCAAGAACTCGGACAGAACTTCCGCGGTGTGTCTATTGTCGCCCAAACACTTCATAGCCAATACAGCCTGCTGACGTATGCCAGTAGCTGCCCCATAATGGGAGACCTGGTGTGCAACAGTGGCAGGTGCGGATGGAGTGTTTGTGCGACTGCGGTCTGTGGACGAGCTCTTGCTTCTGCAGGAGGACGAGGAGGAGGAGGAGGAGGGGGTGCGAACGGCTACAGACAACTGTTTACTAGACCGTGGGCTAGGCAGAACTGTCCCAAACTTGCTGTCCCCTGTGGACCCTGAATCCACCACATTTACCCAGTGTGCCGTGATGGACACGTAACGTCCCTGGCCATGCCTACTGGTCCATGCATCTGTTGTCAGGTGCACCTTTGTGCTCACAGATTGCCTGAGTGCATGGACGATGCGCTCTTTAACATGCTGGTGGAGGGCTGGGATGGCTTTTCTGGAAAAAAAGTGTCGACTGGGTAGCTCGTAGCGTGGTACAGCGTAGTCCATCAGGTCTTTGAAAGCTTCGCTTTCAACTAACCGGTAGGGCATCATCTCTAACGAGATTAGTCTAGCTATGTGGGCGTTCAAACCCTGTGTACGCGGATGCGAGGCTAAGTATTTCCTTTTTCTAACCATAGTCTCATGTAGGGTGAGCTGGACTGGAGAGCTGGAGATCGTGGAACTAGCGGGGGTGCCGGTGGACATGGCAGACTGAGAGACGGTGGGAGATGGTATTGTTGCCGCCGGTGCCCTAGATGCAGTGTTTCCTACTACGAAACTGGTGATTCCCTGACCCTGACTGCTTTGGCCTGGCAAAGATACCTGCACAGATACAGCAGGTGGTGCGCTAAATGGTGGTCCTACACTGCCGGAAGGGATGTTGCGTTGATGACTAGCTTCATTGGCCGAGGGTGCAACAACCTTAAGGGACGTTTGGTAGTTAGTCCAAGCTTTCAAATGCATGGTGGTTAAATGTCTATGCATGCAACTAGTATTGAGACTTTTCAGATTCTGACCTCTGCTTAAGGAAGTAGAACATTTTTGACAGATGACTTTGCGCTGATCAATTGGATGTTGTTTAAAAAAATGCCAGACTGCACTCTTTCTAGCATCGGATACCTTTTCAGGCATTGCAGACTGAGCTTTAACCGGATGGCCACGCTGTCCTCCACCAGGTTTTGGCTTTGCCACGCGTTTTGGGCAAGATACGGGCCCGGCAGATGGAACCTGTGGCGATGTTGATGCCTGCTGCGGCCCCTCCTCCTCCTCTGCTTCAGAACTGCTGCCGCCTGCACCCTGTTCCCCCAATGGCTGCCAATCGGGGTCAAGAACTGGGTCATCTAATAACTCTTCTTGTACCTCCTGCGCAACTTCGTCTGTGTCACCGTGTCGTTCGGTGGTATAGCGTTCGTGATGGGGCAACATAGTCTCATCAGGGTCTGATTCTTGATCAGCACCCTGCGAGGGCAATGTTGTGGTCTGAGTCAAAGGACCAGCATAGTAGTCTGGCTGTGGCTGTGCGTCAGTGCACTCCATGTCAGATTCAATTTGTAATGGGCATGGACTGTTAACTGCTTCACTTTCTAAGCCAGGGACGGTATGTGTAAAGAGCTCCATGGAGTAACCCGTTGTGTCGCCTGCTGCATTCTTCTCTGTTGTTGTTTTTGCTGAAGAGGACAAGGAAGTGACTTGTCCCTGACCGTGAACATCCACTAACGACGCGCTGCTTTTACTTTTACCAGTTTCACGAGATGAGGCAAAAGAGCTAGAGGCTGAGTCAGCAAGATAAGCCAAAACTTGCTCTTGCTGCTCCGGCTTTAAAAGCGGTTTTCCTAATCCCAGAAAAGGGAGCGTTCGA
Organism: Ranitomeya imitator; assembly: GCF_032444005.1. Lineage (NCBI taxonomy): Eukaryota > Metazoa > Chordata > Amphibia > Anura > Dendrobatidae > Ranitomeya > Ranitomeya imitator. The sequence continues at coordinate 320,725,626 of NC_091286.1, read as the reverse complement.
GGCCTTGTGTAGCCGGACGACGAACCTGGCTCCACAGCTCCAGACTTAGGTGCAATATTTTTTCCCCCACGACCACCTGATGCTCCACCACTACCACTACCCTCATTACCAGCTGACAATGAACGCCCCCGGCCACGACCTCTTCCACTAGACTTCCTCATTGTTTTAAAAACGTAACCAAACTAACGTTATTTGTTGCAGTCACACAACTTACACGGTGAGCTATAACTTCAGTATGATTTAGCTACCCCTTTACAGGTTGGTGAGACCACAGCGAAAATCAGGCCCAATGTTACACACTCTTTTTTTGGTGGCTGCAAATTAGAGAGATGCCCCACACGCAGGACTGTCACTGAAGCACAAATGTTAATATTAATGTCACACTATTATTTTTTTTTTATTTTTATTTTTTTCAGGAACACTTTAGAAACCCCCCAAAAAAAAAAAAATAGATTTTTGCAGGGAGAATTTAGAAAACAAATGTAACAAACTATATGCTTTCTATGGGCCACTGAGTGAGAGATGACGCACACAGGAATCAGGAGTGGCACACAAGCCCAGAGGCCAATATTTTTCTACCAATGATTGATGGAGTTATTTTCTCTGGTAGATTTTGGAACCCAAATCAAGGAAAAAAAATGTAGGCTTTCTATGGACCACAATTGGAGAGAGAGAGAGAGAGAGATGGCACACCCAGGAGTCAAGACTGGCACACAAGCAGAAAGGCCAATATTAATCTCCCACTGTTTTTTTTTTGTTTTTTTTTTTTTTTTGTTTTTTCAGGGAGACTTTAGAAAAAAAAAATAATAAAAAAAATATGATTTTATCAGGAAGAATTTAGAAACCAAATAAAATAAAATGATTTTTTCAGGGAGAATTTATAAAACAAATAAAAACAAAAATAGGCGTTCTATGGCCCACTGACTGAGAGATGACGCACACAGGAGTCAGGAGTGGCACACAAACCCAGAGGCCAATATTTTTCTACCAATGATTGATGTAGTTATTTTCTCTGGTAGATTTTAGAACCCAAATCAAGGAAAAAAAATATAGGCTTTCTATGGACCACAATTGGAGAGAGAGAGAGAGAGAGAGAGAGAGAGAGAGAGAGAGAGATGGCACACCCAGGAGTCAAGACTGGCACACAAGCAGAAAGGCCAATATTAATCTCCCACTGTTTTTTTTTGTTGTTTTTTTTTTTTTTTTTTTCAGGGAGACTTTAGAAAAAAAAATAATAAAAAAAATATGATTTTATCAGGAAGAATTTAGAAACCAAATAAAATAAAATGATTTTTTCAGGGAGAATTTATAAAACAAATAAAACCAAAAATAGGCGTTCTATGGCCCACTGACTGAGAGATGACGCACCCAGGAGTCAAGACTGGCACACAAGCAGAAAGGCCAATATTAATCTCCCACTGTTTTTTTTGGTTGTTTTTTTTTTTTTTTTTTCAGGGAGACTTTAGAAAAAAAAATAATAAAAAAAATATGATTTTATCAGGAAGAATTTAGAAACCAAATAAAATAAAATGATTTTTTCAGGGAGAATTTATAAAACAAATAAAACCAAAAATAGGCGTTCTATGGCCCACTGACTGAGAGATGACGCACCCAGGAGTCAAGACTGGCACACAAGCAGAAAGGCCAATATTAATCTCCCACTGTTTTTTTTGGTTGTTTTTTTTTTTTTTTTTTCAGGGAGACTTTAGAAAAAAAAATAATAAAAAAAATATGATTTTATCAGGAAGAATTTAGAAACCAAATAAAATAAAATGATTTTTTCAGGGAGAATTTAGAAAACAAATAAAACCAAAAATAGGCGTTCTATGGCCCACTGACTGAGAGATGACGCACACAGGAGTCAGGAGTGGCACACAAACCCAGAGGCCAATATTTTTCTACCAATGATTGATGTAGTTATTTTCTCTGGTAGATTTTAGAACCCAAATCAAGGAAAAAAAATATAGGCTTTCTATGGACCACAATTGGAGAGAGAGAGAGAGAGAGAGAGAGAGAGAGAGAGATGGCACACCCAGGAGTCAAGACTGGCACACAAGCAGAAAGGCCAATATTAATCTCCCACTGTTTTTTTGGTTGTTTTTTTTTTTTTTTTTTTCAGGGAGACTTTAGAAATAAAAATAATAAAAAAAATATGATTTTATCAGGAAGAATTTAGAAACCAAATAAAATAAAATGATTTTTTCAGGGAGAATTTAGAAAACAAATAAAACCAAAAATATGCGTTCTATGGCCCACTGACTGAGAGAGAGAGAGAGAGAGATGGAACGCTTAGTACTGGCACACAAGCCCAAAGGGCAATATTAATCTCCCTTTTTTTTTCCAGGGAGAATTTCTGAAACCCAAAAAAAAAATAAAATAGGCTTTCTATGGCCCACTATTTGTGAGAGAGATGGGACGCTCAGGACTGGCACAGATGGCACGCTCAGGACTGGCACAGAAGCCCAGAGGCCAATATTAATCTCCCTTTTTTTCTGGGAGAATTTATAAAACCAAAAAAATATTTAAATAGGCTTTCTATGGCCCACTATTTGTGAGAGAGATGGCACGCTCAGGACTGGCACAGATGGCACGCTCACAACTGGCACACAAGCCCAGAGGCCAATATTAATCTCCCTTTTTTCAGGGAAAATTGATAAAACAAAAAAAAAAATTAAATAGGCTTTCTATGGCCCACTATTTGTGAGAGAGATGGGACGCTCAGGACTGGCACAGATGGCACGCTCAGGACTGGCACAGAAGCCCAGAGGCCAATATTAATCTCCCTTTTTTTCTGGGAGAATTTATAAAACCAAAAAAATATTTAAATAGGCTTTCTATGGCCCACTATTTGTGAGAGAGATGGCACGCTCAGGACTGGCACAGATGGCACGCTCACAACTGGCACACAAGCCCAGAGGCCAATATTAATCTCCCTTTTTTCAGGGAAAATTGATAAAACAAAAAAAAAAATTAAATAGGCTTTCTATGGCCCACTATTTGTGAGAGAGATGGCACGCTCAGGGCTGGCTGGCACAGATGGCACGCTCAGGACTGGCACACAAGCCCAGAGGCCAATATTAATCTCCCTTTTTTTCTGGGAGAATTTATAAAACCAAAAAAATATTTAAATAGGCTTTCTATGGCCCACTATTTGTGAGAGAGATGGCACGCTCAGGACTGGCACAGATGGCACGCTCACAACTGGCACACAAGCCCAGAGGCCAATATTAATCTCCCTTTTTTCAGGGAAAATTGATAAAACAAAAAAAAAATTAAATAGGCTTTCTATGGCCCACTATTTGTGAGAGAGATGGCACGCTCAGGGCTGGCTGGCACAGATGGCACGCTCAGGACTGGCACACAAGCCCAGAGGCCAATATTAATCTCCCTTTTTTTCTGGGAGAATTTATAAAACCAAAAAAATATTTAAATAGGCTTTCTATGGCCCACTATTTGTGAGAGAGATGGCACGCTCAGGACTGGCACAGATGGCACGCTCACAACTGGCACACAAGCCCAGAGGCCAATATTAATCTCCCTTTTTTCAGGGAAAATTTATAAAACAAAAAAAAAAATTAAATAGGCTTTCTATGGCCCACTATTTGTGAGAGAGATGGCACGCTCAGGGCTGGCACAGATGGCACGCTCAGGACTGGCACACAAGCCCAGAGGCCAATATTAATCTCCCTTTTTTTCAGGGAGAATTTATAAAACCAAAAAAAAAAATAAATAGGCTTTCTATGGCCCACTATTTGTGAGAGAGATGGCACACTCAGGACTGGCACACAAGCCCAAAGGCCAATATTAATCTCCCACTGTATTTTTATCAGGGAGAATTTATACACCCCACAAAAAAAAATACAGAAAAATGAAAAGGCTTTCTATGGCCCACTATGTGAGAGAGATGGCACACACAGGGATGGCACTCTAGCAGAAATGCCAAATTGCCAATCTTAATCTCCCACCAAAAAAAAAAACAAAAAAAAAAACAGGGAATGTCCTACAATTACTATCTCCCTGCCTGCAGTAATCTCAGCCAGGTATGGCAGGCAGCTACTATCTCCCTGCCTGCAGTAATCTCAGCCAGGTATGGCAGGCAGCAATAAGGAGTGGACTGATGCACAAATGAAATAAAAAGTGTGGACAAACAAAAAAGATAGCTGTGCAGAAAGGAAGGAACAAGAGGATTTGTGCTTTGAAAAAAGCAGTTGGTTTGCACAGCGGCGTACACACAGCAATGCAGCTATCAGGGAGCCTTCTAGGGCAGCCCAATGAGCTACAGCGCTGAGGGGAAAAAAAAAAAAAAAAAAACTTCCACTGTCCCTGCACACCGAGGGTGGTGTTGGACAGTGCAAATCGCTGCAGCACAAGCGGTTTTGTGGTTAATGGACCCTGCCTAACGCTATCCCTGCTTCTGACAAAGCGGCAGCAACCTCTCCCTAAGCTCAGATCAGCAGCAGTAAGATGGCGGTCGGCGGGAACGCCTCTTTATAGCCCCTGTGACGTCGCAGACAGCAAGCCAATCACTGCAATGCCCTTCTCTAAGATGGTGGGGACCAGGACCTATGTCATCACGCTGCCCACACTCTGCGTTTACCTTCATTGGCTGAGAAATGGCGCTTTTCGCGTCATTGAAACGCGACTTTGGCGCGAAAGTCGCGTACCGCATGGCCGACCCCGCACAGGGGTCGGATCGGGTTTCATGAAACCCCGACTTAGCCAAAAGTCGGCGACTTTTGAAAATGTTCGACCCGTTTCGCTCAACCCTACTGGCCACATCTAGAATATGGGATCCAGTTTTAGGCTGCACATTTAAAAAAGGATATTCAGAAATTAGAGTCAGTTCAAAGGTTGGAAACTAGATTATTACATGAGATGGAAGGCCACTCATAGGATGAGATGTGGAAAAGTTGGGCTTCTTACATGAGATCTCATTAACATATATAAATATATGTGTGGTCAATACTAAGGTTTAGCACATGAGTTATTCATTGCAAGAACCATATTTGGGACAAGGAGGCAAACATTACTGATGGAAGACAGACGATAACTGCAGCTAATTAGGAAAGGGTTCTTTACAGTTAGAGCAGTCAGACTTTGGAATGCTGACCACAAGTGGTAGTAATGGCAGACACTATAGCAGCTTTTAAAAAAGATCTGGAGGATTTCCTCAATACACATAACATTGTGGGTTATAGTTAATTTAGTGACAGAATGCACAATTGGTGGAGAAAGGTTGAACTTGATGGACCTAAGTCTTTTTCAACCTATGAAAGAAAAAGCATAAGCAACAAGCAACACATCAGAAAAAGAACACAGCCCCACAATAGCTTAGAGCAAGTTTCTCAATGTGTGAGATGTGAGGATACAGCCCTAATATCCTGGTCTAATCTTCTGCGTGAGTCAGTGTGGAGGCAGAGGCAGTGCAACTGAGTTTATCTGTGTCACATTATAAACCCTTCTATCAGCTTTCATCCTTCTTTGATAGCACAGTCCCCATCTCTGCTGTCCTGCCTCTTCCCCACACTGTCTGTCCAGAGATGTATCAGTCATCACACTAATGTCTAATGCAAAATAAAAAAATAACAAAATCATTTTATTTCACTCTGCAGTCACTATTACATCATGTGACCAGTTCAACCAGAAACATTTTGTGAAAAGTCTTCTTTAACCCCTTAGCGACCGCCGATACGCCTTTTAACGGCGGCCGCTAAGGGTACTTAAACCACAGCGCCATTAATTAACGGCGCTGTGGAAAAAGTCCATAGCGCCCCCCAGAGGCCGATTTTCTCCGGGGTCTCGGCTGCCGAGGGTAGCCGAGATCCCAGAGAACATGATTCGGGGGGTTTTTAACCCACCCCGCATTTGCGATCGCCGGTAATTAACCGTTTACCGGCGATCGCAAAAAAAAAAAAAAAAAAAAGCGATCTCTTTTTAATTTCTCTGTCCTCCGATGTGATCGCACATCGGAGGACAGAGAAAAGGGGTCCCAGGTGGCCCCCCAATACTCACCTAGCTCCCCCGATGCTCCTCGTGTCTCCTGGTGGGCGCCGCCATCTTCAAAATGGCGGGCGCATGCGCAGTGCGCCCGCCGGCCGGCACCGGGAGAATCTTTGGGGTCTCGGCTGCCGGGGGTAGCTGAGACCCCAAAGAGCATGATCGGGGTCGGTATTACCGACCCCTGTTTTGCGATCGCCGGTAATGAACTGTTTACCGGCGACCGCAAAAAAAAAAAAAAAGTAAAGTGTAATTTTCTGTCCTCTGATGTGATCGCACATCAGAGGACAGAGAAATAGGGGGATTCGTGGACCCTAGCATACTCACCTAGGTCCCTGGATCCTCTTGCTGCTCCTCCTGGCTGCCGGCAGAAGAACATGGCGGACGCATGCCCAGTGCGCCCGCCATCTGTCTCCATCTGCCGGCCGGCAGGAGAACAGCAGTTATGGCTAAAATTAGGGTTAGGGGTAGGGGTAGGGTTAGGGTAGGGCTAGGGTTAGGGCTAGGGTTAGGGCTAGGGTTAGGTTAGGGGTAGGGTTAGGGGTAGGGTTAGGTTAGGGGTAGGGTTAGGGTTAGGGGTAGGGTTAGGTTAGGGCTAGGGTTGGGGCTAAATTTAGGGTTAGGGTTGGGGCTAAATTTAGGGTTAGGGTTGGGGCTAAATTTAGGGTTAGGCTTCTTTCACACTTACGTCGGTATGGGGCCGTCGCAATGCGTCGGCTCGACATACCGACGCACGTTGTGAAAATTGTGCACAACGTGGGCAGCAGCTGTAGTTTTTCAACGCATCCGCTGCCCAATCTATGTCCTTGGGAGGAGGGGGCGGAGTTACGGCCACGCATGCGCGGTCAGAAATGGCGGATGCGACGTACAAAAAAACGTTTCATTGAACGTTTTTTTGTGGCGACGCTCTGCCAAAACACAACTGATCCAGTGCACGACGGACGCGACGTGTGGCCATCCGTCACGATCCGTCGGCAATACAAGTCTATGGGCAAAAAACGCATCCTGCGGGCACATTTGCAGGATCCGTTTCTTGTCCAAAACGACGGATTGCGACGGAATGCCAAACGACGCAAGTGTGAAAGTAGCCTTAGGGCTAGGGTTAGGGTTGGGGCTAAAGTTAGGGCTAGGGTTGGGGCTAAAGTTAGGGTTAGAGCTGGGATTAGGGTTAGGGTTTGGATTAGGGTTGGTATTAGGGTTAGGGTTGGCATTAGGGTTACGCTTGGGATTAGGGTTAGGTCTGGGATTAGGGTTAAGGTTAGGGTTGTGATTAGGGGTGTATTGGGATTAGGGTTAGGTTTGAGGTTAGGGTTGAGATTAGGATTAGGGGTGTGTTGGATTTAGGGTTTTGATTAGGGTTATGGTTAGGGTTGACATTAGGGTTGTTTTGGGGTAAGGGTTGTGATTATGGTTAGGGTTAGTGATTAGGATTATGGATCAGGTTGGGATTAGGGTTAGGGGTGTGTTGGGGTTAGGGTTGGAGCTAGAATTGGGGGGTTTCCACTGTTTAGGTACATCAGGGGGTCTCCAAACACGACAGCCAATTTTGCGCTCAAAAAGTCAAATGGTGCTCCCTCCCTTCTGAGCTCTGCCGTGCGCCCAAACAGTGGGTTAGCCCCACATATGGGGCATCAGCGTACTCGGGATAAATTGGACAACAACTTCTGGGGTCCAATTTCTCTTGTTACCCTTGTGAAAATAAAAACTTGGGGGCTACAAAATCTTTTTTGTGAAAAAAAAATATATTTTTTATTTTCACGACTCTGCATTCTAAACTTCTGTGAAGCACTTGGACATTCAAAGTTCTCACCACACATCTAGATAAGTTTCTTGGGGGGTCTAGTTTCCAAAATGGGGTCACTTGTGGGGGGTTACTACAGTTTAGGTACATCAGGGGCTCTGCAATCGCAACATAATGCCCACAGACCATTCTATCAAAGTCTGCATTTCAAAAAGGCGCTCCTTCCCTTCCGAGCTCTGCCGTGCGCCCAAACAGTGGTTTACCCCCACATATGGCGCATCAGCGTACTCGGGATAAATTGGACAACAACTATTGCAGTCCAATTTCTCCTGTTACCCTTGTGAAAATAAAAACTTGGGGGCTACAATATCTTTTTTGTGGAAAAAAAAATATTTTTTATTTTCACGACTCTGCATTCTAAACTTCTGTGAAGCACTTGGGCATTCAAAGTTCTCACCACACATCTAGATAAGTTCCTTGGGGGGTCTAGTTTCCAAAATGGGGTCACTTGTGGAGGGTTTCTACTGGTTAGGTACATCAGGGACTCTGCAAACGCAACATAATACACACAGACAATTCTATCAAAGTCTGCATTCCAAAACGGCGCTCATTCCTTCCGAGCTCTGCCGTGCGCCCAAACAGTGGTTTACCCCCACATATGGGGTACCAGCATACTCAGGACAAATTGGACAACAACTTTTGGGGTCCAATTTCTCCTGTTACACTTGTGAAAATAAAAACTTGGGGGCTAAAAAATCTTTTTTGTGGAAAAAAAAAATATTTTTTATTTTCACGGCTCTGCATTATAAACTTCTGTGAAGCACTTGGGCATTCAAGGTTCTCACCACACATCTAGATAAGTTCCATGGGGGGTCTAGTTTCCAAAATGGGGTCACTTGTGGGGGATTTCTACTGTTTAGGCACATCAGGGGCTCTCCAAACGCGACATGGCGTCCGATCTCAATTCCTGCCAATTCTACATTGAAAAAGTAAAACGGCACTCTTTCTCTTCCAAGCTCTGCGGTGCGCCCAAACAGTGGTTTACCCCCACATATTGGGTATCGACGTACTCAGAAGAAATTGCACAACAACTTTAGTGGTCTAATTTCTCCTGTTACCCTTGTGAAAATAAAAATTTGTGGGCAAAAAGATCATTTTTGTAGAAAAAATGCAATTTTTTTTTTTCACGTCTCTACGTTATAAACCTCTGTGAAGCACATGGGGGTTCAAAGTGCTCGCCACACATCTAGATAAGTTCCTTAAGGGGTCTAGTTTCCAAAATGGTGTCACTTGTGGGGGGTTTCCACTGTTTAGGCACATCAGGGGCTCTCCAAACGCGACATGGCGTCCAATCTCAATTCCAGCCAATTCTACATTGAAAAAGTAAAACGGCGCTCCTTCACTTCCAAGCTCTGCGGTGCGCCCAAACAGTGGTTTACCCTCACATATGGGGTATCGACGTATTCAGGAGAAATCGCACAACAACTTTTGTGGTCTAATTTCTCCTGTTACCCTTGTGAAAATAAGAATTTGTGGGCGAAAAAATCATTTTTGTGTAAACAAAAGCGATTTTTTATTTTCACGGCTCTACGTTATAAACTTCTGTGAAGCACTTGGGGGTTCAAAGTGCTCACCACACATCTAGATAAGTTCCTTAAGGGGTCTAGTTTCCAAAATGGTGTCACTTGTGGGGAGTTTCCACTGTTTAGGCACATCAGGGGCTCTCTAAACGTGACATGGCGTCCGATCTCAATTCCAGCCAATTCTGCATTGAAAAAGTCAAACGGCGCTCCTTCACTTCTAAGTTCTGCGGTGCGCCCTAACAGTGGTTTACCCCCACATATGGGGTATTGGCGTATTCAGGAGAAATTGCATAACAAAATTAATGGTTACATTTCTGTTTTTACACTTGTGAAAATAAAAAAAATGGTTCTGAATTAAGATGTTTGCAAAAAAAAGTTAAATGTTCATTTTTTCCTTCCACATTGTTTCAGTTCCTGTGAAGCACGTAAAGGGTTAATAAACTTCTTGAATGTGGTTTTGAGAACCTTGAGGGGTGTAGTTTTTAGAAAGGTGTCACACTTCATTATTTTCTATCATATAGACCCCTCAAAATGACTTAAAATGTGATGTGGTCCCTAAAAAAAAATGGTGTTGTAAAAATGAGAAATTGCTGGTCAACTTTTAACCCTTATAACTCCCTAACAAAAAGAAATTTTGTTTCCAAAATTGTGCTGATGTAAAGTAGACATGTGGGAAATGTTATTTATTAACTATTTTTCATGACATATCTCTCTGATTTAAGGGCATAAAAATACAAAGTTTGAAAATTGCAAAATTTAAAAAATTTTCGCCATATTTCCGTTTTTTTCATAAATAATCGCAAGTAATATCGAAGAAATGTTACCACTAACATGAAGTACAATATGTCACGAAAAAACAATCTCAGAATCAGCGGGATCAGTTGAAGCGTTCCAGAGTTATAACCTCATAAAGTGACAGTGGTCAGAATTGCAAAAATTGGCCTGGTCATTAAGTACCAAATTGGCTCTGTCACTAAGGGGTTAAACTGCAAATCAATAACATATTGTTATAAAGTGTGTATTTATGCAAGCAAAAAAAAGTTAGAATAACAGCTGTTTTGGTGTATTTTGGGTTGGTGATGTCAGCAATCTTTTCTATCAGGGTTAAGACAAAATTAACTTACTGTCAGAGGCGGTGACCGCGTCCCCATCTGGGCCCATATTGATTACTTCATCAGGCATAGGGATCATGGTGCTGTTGAGGATATCTCTCTTTTCCACCATGAGTCCTTGTGGAGCGATATCAGTAACAATTTTTGTATGTTCCTCATGCTTTCCTGTAAAGTAGAATATTGAACATAGTATTAAAAGCTTCCGAAACAAAAGCTTCCAAATGTTTATTGAAAAAAAAAATTTAAACATTGGCTCAGTGGTTGGCACTACAGCCTTGCTGCAATGAGGTCCTTCGTTAAAATCCCACCAAGGACATCATTTGGAAGGGGTTTGTGTGGGTTTCCTCTGGGTTCTTCCCACACTCCAAAGACATACTGATGGGGAATCTTGATTGTAAGCCACAATGGGGACAGTGATGGCATTGTAAGTAAATAGGTAATACTGTTTTTATTAAGCTTTTTTATCGTATATACTCGAGTATAAGCCGAGATTTTCAGCCCACTTTTTTGGGCTGAAAGTCCCCCTCTCGGCTTATACTCGAGTCATACCCAGGGGTCGGCAGGGGAGGGGGGCGGGGGCTGTGAAATTATACTCACCTACTCCTGGCGCGGTCCCTGCACGTCCCTGCTTCCCCGGCGCCGGCAGCAGCTGCAGATTCTTCCTGTACTGAGCGGTCATATGGTACTGCTCATTACAGTAATGAATATGCGGCTCCACCTCCCATAGAGGTGGAGCCGCATATTCATTACTGTAATGAGCGGTAATGGTGACCGCTCAGTACAGGATGAAGCTGCAGTGTCGGGGAAGCAGGGACCTGCACAGCGCCAGGAGCAGGTAAGTATGCGGGGAGGGGGAGCGCTGCGCGATAGTCACCTTTCCTCGTTCTGGGCGTCGCTCTGTCTTCAGCAGTGACGCTCAGGTCAGAGGGCGCGGTGATGTGGTCAGTGTGCGCCCTCTGCTGAACATCAGTGCTGAAGATGGAGTGGCGCCAGAACAAGGAGCAGGTAACTATTGAAAGTGCTGGGGGCCTGAGCGACGGAGAGGTGAGTATGTGATTTATTTATTTTTATTGCAGCAACAGCAAATGGGGCAAGTGTCTGTATGGAGCATCTATGGGGCCATAAGGTTTGTGCAGCACTATAAGGGGCCATAACGTTTGTGCAGCACTATATGGGGCCATAATATTTGTGCAGCACTATATGGGGCCATAACATTTGTGCAGCACTATATGGGGCCATAACATTTGTGCAGCACTATATGGGGCCATAACGTTTGTGCAGCACTATATGGAGCCATAACGTTTGTGCAGCACTATATGGGGCCATAACATTTGTGCAGCACTATATGGGGCCATAACATTTGTGCAGCACTATATGGGGCCATAACATTTGTGCAGCACTATATGGGGCCATAACGTTTGTGCAGCACTATATGGAGCCATAACGTTTGTGCAGCACTATATGGGGCCATAACGTTTGAGCAGCACTATATGGGGCCATAACATTTGTGCAGCACTATATGGGGCCATAACATTTGTGCAGCACTATATGGGGCCATAACATTTGTGCAGCACTATATGGGGCCATAACATTTGTGCAGCACTATATGGGGCCATAACATTTATGCAGCACTATATGGGGCCATAACGTTTGTGCAGCACTATATGGGGCCATAACGTTTGTGCAGCACTATATGGGGCCATAACGTTTGTGCCTCACAATATTGGGCCATAACATTTGTGCAGCACTATAAGGGGCCATAACGTTTGTGCAGCACTATATGGGGCCATAACGTTTGTGCAGCACTATATGGGGCCATAACGATTGTGCAGCACTATAAGAGGCCATAACATTTGTGCAGCACTATATGGGGCCATAACATTTGTGCAGCACTATACGGGGCCATAATATTTGTGAAGTACTATATGGGGCCATAACGTTTGTGCAGCATTATATGGGGCCATAACATTTGTGCAGCACTATATGGGGCCATAACATTTGTGCAGCACTATATGGGGCCATAAAGTTTGTGCAGCACTATATGGAGCCATAACGTTTGTGCAGCACTATAAAGGGCCATAACATTTGTGCAGCACTATATGGGCAAGTGTCTGCATGGGGCCATAATTAACGTTTGTGGAGCATTACGGTATATGGGGCAAGTGTCTGTATGGAGCATCTTATGGGGACATAATCAAGGTTTGTGCAGCACTATATGGGGCAAATATCTTTATGGAGCATCTTATGGGGCCATAATCAGCATTTGTGCAGCATTATATTGGGCAAATGTGTCTATGTAGCATCTTATGGGGCCATTATTAATCTTTATGCAGGATTATATGGGGCATATTTTAATATGGAGCATCTTATGGGGCCCATCATAAACTTTATGGAGCATTATATTAGGCTTCTGATTCAATATGCATATTCAAAAACACTTAACCTAATGACGTCTCAATTAATTTTACTTTTATTGGTACTTATTTTTAGTTTTGACATTTACCGGTAGCTGCTGCATTTTCCACCCTAGGCTTATACTCGAGTCATTAAGTTTTCCCAGTTTTTTGTGGCAAAATTAGGGGGTCGGCTTATACTCGGGTCGGCTTACACTCGAGTATATACGGTATTAAAAATATGTCATAAAAGCCCTGAGAACTTACTGTCAGAGGAAATGGCCACATCCTTATCTGTTTCAATATTGATGACAACATCAACTGGACCTGGAGTAGAGATGTTGGCGTTCTCAAGGACATCTCTCTCTTTGACCATTGGTCCATCCTCATGTTTTCCTGTTAAAGAAATCAAAGAAATCATAACTTTTTGAAATAAAAGTTTCTCCATGTTTCTTATTACATCTACTGTTAGTGCTTATCTTTGACAAGTTTGAGACAGATGTCTATGCTGGAGATGTCTGTCTGTGGTGGCATCTTGGTACTTTTATTCCTAAGATTCGTAAAGGGACCCAATCCCTCCCTTGTGTTGTTTTCTGCCAACAAGCCAGCCAAGGCCCTATAGCCCTCAATTTCATCATCCTGTAATCCCAATCTTTCACATTCAATTTGATCATTACGTGCAAAAACTTTTTCCATTTAAGCTTCCTACAGAAGAGATTGATGTCTTTAGTCCAACCAAAGCAATCATATTTATTGGTAGGAACATAATTTAGGCCTTTTTTCAAAACACTATAATCCTAAGTGGATAGGGTGTAGGTGGACAAATTAATTTTCTGACCCTGATTTAAACCACTTTGGGTCTCAGATAATACCAGGCCCTGGCATTCCTCTCTAAAAAGAGGAAGAGGAGGCTGAGAATAAAGTATTGTCTCCAACAATGGGTCCCATTGTATTCTGTTGTGATAAGCCACCTCTTTGGGGTCCTGTTGTGTTGTATTTCCCTCTGCCTCCCCCTTATCTATGATTCTCCCACCACCTAAGGCAAATGCCCGGATTATTGCGTTCAGTATCAGATGTCTCAATATCTGATGAAGAGATATCAGAAACACTGTGTGGCTGAAAAATAAAAGCCTGATTGTCCCCAAAGGTTTTAAGGTCCCTCTGGAACTGCGGCTGTTTCCTATCTTTTATAAAGGACTGGTATTTCTCAATTGAGGTTTGTAAAAGGCCCTCCCTTCTATTGAAATCAGGATCTGCCTTATGTTTCAAGATGTTATCTATTGACTTATTTAGTTGTTTTACAGATAAAGGTACCTTCACACATAACGATATTGTTAACGATATCGTTGCTTTTTGTGACGTAGCAACGATATCGTTAATTAAATCATTATGTGTGACAGCGACCAACGATCAGGCCCCTGCTGGGAGATCGTTGGTCGCTGAATAAAGTCCAGAACTTTATTTCGTCGCTGGACTCCTGCTGACATCGCTGGATCGGCGTGTGTGACACCGATCCAGCGATGTCTTCACTGGTAACCAGGGTAAACATCGGGTAACTAAGCGCAGGGCCGCGCTTAGTAACCCGATGTTTACCCTGGTTACCATCCTAAAAGTAAAAAAAAACAACCACTACATACTTACCTACAGCCGTCTGTCCTCCAGCGCTGTGCTCTGCACTCCTCCTGCACTGGCTGTGAGCGTCGGTCAGCCGGAAAGCAGAGCGGTGACGTCACCGCTCTGCTTTCCGGCCGCTGTGCTCACAGCCAGTACAGGAGGAGTGCAGAGCACAGCGCTGGAGGTCAGACGGCTGTAGGTAAGTATGTAGTGTTTGTTTTTTTTTACTTTTAGGATGGTAACCAGGGTAAATATCGGGTTACTAAGCGCGGCCCTGCGCTTAGTAACCCGATGTTTACCCTGTTTACCGGCATCGTTGGTCGCTGGAGAGCGGTCTGTGTGACAGCTCTCCAGCGACCAAACAGCGACGCTGCAGCGATCCGGATCGTTGTCGGTATCGCTGCAGCGTCGCTTAATGTGAAGGGGCCTTAAGTCAAAAAGCTTTCTTTCTTCCTCCAACAGTGTCTACATAAACCTCAATGATGAGTCTACTGACTAGCCACTTAGTTAGCAACTCTGGAGATGCAGTTCTGGGTGATGGATTAAGATTAACCCTGAGACCTCTGGGCACCACTCTGTTTTTATGTTATTTTCCAGTGCCTTTATTTCCAACCAGGATTTGATATGTTCTTTATAATCAAATAGCTGAAGAGCCCGGCGTTGCCTGGGCATAGTAAATATCTGTCTTTAGTTATAGCACCTCACTTCTCTTATTTTCCCATCACGCCTCATTTTCCCAATCACATCTTTCATTTTCCCCCTCACATCTCTCATTTTCTCCCTCACACCTCTCATTTTCTCCCTCACTCCTCTCATTCCCCCCTAACACTTGTCATTTCACCCTCACATGTCATTTTCCAATCACTCCACTATTTTCCCTCACTCCTCTCATTTTGCACTCACACCTTTTCATTTTCACCTCACACCTCTCATCTTCACCTCAGTATATACATGTTTGTCATCTCCCTTATATATAGTATACACCTGTATGTCATTTCCTGTATATAGTATATACCTGTATGTCATCTCCCCTGTATATAGTATATACCTGCTGTGTGTCATCTCCCCTGTATATAGTATATACCTGTATGTCATCTCCTCCTATATATAGTATATACCTGTGTGTCATCTCCCCTGCATATAGTATATATCTGTGTGTAATCTCCTCCTGTATATAGTATATACCTGTATGTCATCTTCTATATATAGCATATACCTGTATGTCATCTCCTGTATATAGTATATACCTGTGTGTCATCTCCTCCTGTATATATTATATACCTGTGTGTCATCTCCTCCTGTAGATAGTATGTACCTGTATGTCATCTCCTCCTCTATATAGTATATACCTGTGTGTCATCTCCCCTGTATATAGTATATACCTGTGTGTCCTCTCCTCCTGTATTAGACCTCGTTCACACGTTATTTGCTCAGTATTTTTACCTCAGTATTTGTAAGCTAAATTGGCAGCCTGATAAATCCCCAGCCAACAGGAAGCCCTCCCCCTGGCAGTATATATTAGCTCACACATACAGTACACATAATAGACAGGTCATGTGACTGACAGCTGCCGTATTTCCTATATGGTACATTTGTTGTAGTTTGTCTGCTTATTAATCAGATTTTTATTTTTGAAGGGTAATACCAGACTTGTGTGTGTTTTAGGGCGAGTTTCGTTTGTCAAGTTGTGTGTGTTGAGTTGCGTGTGGCGACATGCATGTAGCGACTTTTGTGAGATGAGTTTTGTGTGGCAACATGCGTGTAGCAACTTTTTGTGTGTCGAGTTGCATGTGACAGGTTAGTGTAGCAAGTTGTGTGCAGCAAGTTTTGCGCATGGCGAGTTTTGCACATGGCGAGTTTTATGTGTGGTGCCTTCTGAGTATGTGCAAGTTTTGTGTGAGACAACTTTTGCATGTGTTGCAACTTTTGTGCATGTGGCAATTTTTGCGCGTGTGCAAGTTTTGCGTGTGGCGAGTTTTCCATGAGGTGAGTTTTGCACTTGTGGCGATTTTTGCGTGAGCCTAGTTTTTGCATGTGGCGAGTTTTGCGCGTGGCGAGTTTTGAGCGGCGACTTTTGTGTTTCGACTTTTATGTGGCGAGGTTGGTGTATGTGTGGTGAAATGTGTGCTGAGGGTGGTATATGTGTTCAAGCACGTGGTAGTGTGTGGCGCATTTTGTGTGTGTGTTCATATCCCCATGTGTGGTGAGTGTCTCATGTCGGGGCCCCACCTTAGCAACTGATCGGTATATACTCTTTGGCGCCATCGCTCTCATTCTTTAAGTCCCCCTTGTTCACATCTGGCAGCTGTCATTTTTGCCTCCAACACTTTTCCTTTCACTTTTCCCCATTATGTAGATAGGGGAAAAATAGTTTGGTGAATTGGAAAGCGCGGAGTTACAATTTCACCTCACAACGTAGCCTATGACGCTCTCAGGGTCCAGACGTGTGACTGTGCAAAATTTTGTGGCTGTAGCTGCGACGCCTCCAACACTTTTCCTTTCACTTTTTTCCCCATTATGTAGATAGGGGCAAAATTGTTTGTTGAATTGGAAAGCGCAGGGTTAAAATTTCACCTCACAACGTAGCCTATGACGCTCTCGGGGTCCAGACGTGTGACTGTGCAAAATTTTGTGGCTGTAGCTGCAACGGTGCAGATGCCAATCCCGGACATACATACACACACATACACACATTCAGCTTTATATATTATATATATAAATCACCAAAGAGAGACTTAAGGGACCGATTGGTATTAACAGTTCATAAACAGTTTGTATAAATGGGTGGGTGACGTCAGAAATATTTTCTATCAGGGTTAAGACAAATTAACTTACTGTCAGGGGTGGTGACAGCATACTCATCTGGGCCCATGTTGATTACTTCATCACTGGCATCAGGCATAGGGATCATGGTGCTGTTGAGAATATCTCTCTTTTCCACCATGGGTCCGTGAGGAGCGACATCAGTCACAATTTTTGTTTGTTCCTCATGCTTTCCTGTAAAGTAGAATATTGAAATTAGTATTAAAATAATCCCAAACAAAAGCTTCCATATGTTTATTGAAAAAAAACATTGAAACTTTGGCTCAGTGGTTGGCACTACAGCCTTGCAGCACAGAGATCCTTGGTTAAAATCTCACCAAGGACAACATTTGCAAGGAGTTTGTGTGGGTTTCCTCTGGGTTCTTCACACACTCCAAAGACATACTAATGGGGAATCTTGATTGTGAACCACAATGGGGACAGTGATGGCATTGTAAGTAAATCGTTAATACTGTTTTTATTAAGCTCTTTTTTATATCAAAAATATGTCATAAAAGCCCTGAGAACTTACTGTCAGTCGAAATGGGCACATCCTTATCTGTTTCAATATTGATGACGTCAATTGGACCTGGAGTAGAGATGTTGGCGTTCTCAAGGACATCTCTCTCATTGACCATTGGTCCATCCTCATGTTTTCCTGTTAAAGAGATCAAAGAAATCATAATTTTGTTTAAATAAAATTTTCTCCATGTTTCTTATAGATTATTACGTCTACTGTTTGTGCTTATCTTTGACAAGATACTTTAACAGTTTCACAACCGCCCACTGTAGATAAACGTTGGCGCTTGCTGGGCTCTGTGCAGCACCGACGTTTGTAAAGACATAGTCGGTGGTCCCGCAGCACTCATGACCCCCAGGATCCTGCAAGCACTGTAATTCCAGTGCAGAGCGATAGCTCTGACAGGTATCATCATTCCTGTGAAACACCTGAAGGGTTGATAAACTTTTTGAATTTGGTTTTGAGCATTTTGAGGGGTGCAGTTTTTAGAATGGTGTCACTTTGGGGTATTTTCTGTATTAAAATCTCCCCAAAGTAACTTCAAATGTGATGTGGTCCCTAAAATAATTGTTTTTGCAAATTTAGTTGGAAAAATGAGAAATCGCTGATCAACTTTTTACCCCTTTAACTTCCTAAGAAAAAAGATTGTTTCAAAAATTGTGTTGATGATAGACGTGTGGGAAATGTTATTTATTATCTATTTTGTGTGACAACACTCTGGCTTAAGGACTTAAAAATTAAAAAATTGCAACATTTTCAGAATTTTCTTCACATTTTGAATATTTTCAGACATAAAAGCAATTTATATTGATCAAATTTTACCACTATAATGGAGTACAATATGTACCTAAAAAACTCTCAGAATCGGTGGGACCCGTTGAAGCGTTCAAGAGCAGGGGCGGATTATCAGAGGGTCAATATGGGCGGTAGCCCAGGGCCCAGTGGTCTGGGGGGGCCCTGGGCTGCCGCACAGATTGACCCTCCACTAATCGTCTGTGATTGAATGCCCACCGCCGGGCCGGCATGTATGTGCCCCCGGATCCGGTGGGCAGAGAGAGGGGGCCCGCATTGGGCCCTTTCTCATCTGCTCACCGGGCCCCTTCCGGCGCTGCGGCGGTTTCCTATTGATGTGCGGGCGCGCGCCCGCACATCAATAGTTAACAACATCAGCCGCCAGCCAATTGGAGGCTGGCAGCTGATGTCGGCCGCAGCGCACACGTCGCCGGCGTCTGACGTCATTGTCAGTCGCCGGCGAGTGTGCGCTGCTGGAAGGAGCTCGCCGCCTGGAGCGCGGACAGGTAAGGAGACTGTTTTTTTTTTTTTGTTTGTTTTTTTGATAAGCTAACGGTTACGGTGGACACACTGGGGGGCAATGCTGGAGGACACACTGGGGCAATGCTGGAGGACACACTGGGGGCAATACTGGAGACACTGGGGCAGATTACTGGAGGACACACTGGGGGCAATACTGGAGACACTGGGGCAGATTACTGGAGGACACACTGGGGGCAATACTGGAGACACTGGGGCAGATTGCTGGAGGACACACTGGGGGCAATACTGGAGACACTGGGGCAGATTGCTGGAGGACACACTGGGGGCAATACTGGAGACACTGGGGCAGATTGCTGGAGGACACACTGGGGGCAATACTGGAGACACTGGGGCAGATTGCTGGAGGACACACTGGGGCAGATTGCTGGAGGACACACTGGGGCAGATTGCTGGAGGACACACTGGGGCAGATTGCTGGAGACACTGGGGCAGATTGCTGGAGACACTGGGGCAGATTGCTGGACACACTTTCTGGGGGCAATGCTGGACACACTGGGGGCAATATGCTGGACACACTGGGGGCAATATGCTGGACACACTGGGGGCAATATGCTGGACACACTGGGGGCAATATGCTGGACACACTGGGGGCAATATGCTGGACACACTGGGGGCAATATGCTGGACACACTGGGGGTAATATGCTGAACACACGGGGGTAATATGCTGAACACACTGGGGCAGATTGCTGGACACTGTCTGGGGGCAATATGCTGGACACACTGGGGGCAATATGCTGGACACACTGGGGGTAATATGCTGGACACACTGGGGGTAATATGCTGAACACACGGGGGTAATATGCTGAAAACACTGGGGCAGATTGCTGGACACTGTCTGGGGGCAATGCTGGACACACTGGGGCAGATTGCTGGACACACTGGGGGTAATATGCTGGACACACTGGGGGTAATATGCTGGACACACTGGGGGTAATATGCTGGACACACTGGGGGTAATATGCTGGACACACTGGGGGTAATATGCTGGACACACTGGGGGCAATATGCTGGACACACTGGGGGCAATATGCTGGACACACTGGGGGCAATATGCTGGACACACTGGGGGCAATATGCTGGACACACTGGGGGCAATATGCTGGACACACTGGGGGCAATATGCTGAACACATGGGGGTAATATGCTGAACACACTGGGGCAGATTGCTGGACACTGTCTGGGGGCAATGCTGGAAACACTGGGGGTAATATGCTGGACACACTAGGGGTAATATGCTGGACATACTGGGGGTAATATGCTGGACACACTGGGGGTAATTTGCTGGACACACTGGGGGTAATATGCTGGACACACTGGGGCAGATTGCTGGACACACTGGGGCAGATTGCTGGACACACTGGGGCAGATTGCTGGACATACTGGGGCAGATTGCTGGACACACTGGGGGCAATGCTGGACACTGGGGCAGATTGCTGGACACACTGGGGGCAATATGCTGGAGTCAGACACTGGGACAGATTGCTGGACACACTGTCTTGGGGCAATGCTGGACACACTGGAGCAATATGCTGGACATACTGGGGCAGATTGCTGGACACACTGGGGGTAATATGCTGGACACACTGGGGCAGATTGCTGGACATACTGGGGCAGATTGCTGGACACACTGTCTGGGGGCAATGCTGGACACTGGGGCAGATTGCTGGACACACTGGGGGCAATATGCTGGAGTCAGACACTGGGACAGATTGCTGGACACACTGTCTGGGGGCAATGCTGGACACACTGGAGCAATATGCTGGACATACTGGGGCAGATTGCTGGACACACTGGGGGTAATATGCTGGACACACTGGGGCAGATTGCTGGACACACTGGGGGCAGGACTGGAGGCATGGGCAGAATGTAGACACGTGGCATGATTGGAGACACGGGGCAGAATAAAAGACATGGGGCAGGATGGATACGATGGAGACAGATGGGGCAGGATGGGGAGATCATATGGGGCAGAATGGATACTCATGGGGGCAGGATGGGAGAACATATGGCTGGAGCCAGGAATGAGACACACGGGGCCAGGGTGGGGAATATTATTACCATAGGGGCTAATTAAGGGATATTATTACTGCAGTGATGTATTTATTTTATTTTTTTGAGTATACTGTTTTAAATGGGGGGGCGGTCCTGTTACTGTGCAGAGTGACACTGTCGCCTTTTTTTCTTCGTGTTGTAATGTAGAAGTTGTGAAAAATTAAGTAATGTGTTCTGCAAGTGGAGCTCGAGATAACTGTGTTATTTCCTGCAGAAACGAGTCCTGGCTAGAAAAAATGATGGTGGTCTTTGCTGGATGAAAGATGAAGGACTTCACCTAGAGACGTCACTGGTGAGTCAGTGTTACCTATACACTGACACTATACACTGTATACTATATACAGAGCTCCTGTGTACTATGTCACCAGTGATCACTGTATTCCATATACATTATATACAGAGCTCCTGTGTATAATACCACCAGTGATCTCTGTATTACCTCTACACAGACACTGCATACTAAGTACAGATCTCCTGTGAATACTGGCACTTATAGTGATAGTATTGTGTTTGTTTGTTTTTTGTTTTTTTTTTATTACTGATCAGTATTGTAGTATTCAGTTACTATGTGGTGGTAATATGTGGTCTGGAAATGGTGTTGTGGTATTTGTCCCTTGTATGTGCTATTTGGTCACCAAGTGGTAATATGTGGTCTTGACATGGTGCGGTGGTATTTGTTCCTTGTATGTGATATTATTGGTCAAAATATACCCAAATTGTATTGCAGATTTTAACAAATATTTAATAGGTTACAGTAGAGTAGGGCCCGGCCATTTTTCTGGAATAATCTGGCTCGGGTATGGCACATGACCCCCGTCACATGACCCCCGGGCCCCGTCACATGACCCCCGTCACATGACCCCCGTCACATGACCCGGGGGGGCCCACAGTGTCTGAACAGCCCGGGGCCCTGGCTACCCTTAATCCACCCCTGTTCAAGAGTTATTACCACATAAAGTGACACAGGTCAGAAGAATGAAAAAAATTGGCCTGGTCATGAAGACAAAAAAAGGCTCTGGCGCAAAAGGGTTAAGAGACCATTTTTAAAAAGATGTTCTTCTATTAATTACATATCAAATGTCCCCAGAGTAAGTCATCCACGTCATAAAGCTGTTACCAAGTTATAAAAAAGCAAAACAATAACTATTTGCATATAGATTTTATAGTCTTGTCCAGGGTTAGAAAAATATAATTGGTTTGTTTGAAAAATACGACCACCCCTGTCTCCAGGTTGTGCCTGGTACTGTAGCTCAGATCCAGTGAAGGGAATGCTACAGAGCTGCAATACCATGAACAAGCTGAAGATTTTGAAAGCACAGGGGTTTTTTTTGTTCTTTTTATGGCAGCCATGTTTTTCTTATCCTGGAGAACGGCTTTAGTGTCAGATTGGTTAGGCTGTACTTACCAAGAGGTTTAGCAGTAGTCTCTCTATCGTCATCAGTAGAACATTGAGACTCATCATTTCTCCTGGATTTATCCTTTTTCAGATGTCTTTAAAATAGTAAAATATAAGGTATATTGTGAATTACAAAGTAACATATCTGTATTCTGCAGAATGAAATATAGACTCATATGTTTCTTCAGTCATTTTGTCTGTTACATTCTGCAGAAACATTGGAAATAAGTAAAATTTTGGTATTTATCAACCATTTTTCATGTACATGAAAGTTCAATATGTGTGGATCATACTGGATTGTAAGGTCATAAGAAGATTAGACATGAGTGGATTTATTTGCGTGGAACTGAATTCTGCTCATATTTACAAAACTCAGAATTTTGGAGAACACAGATTTTTTCTAATTCACTCCACGCGAATAAGGTAAAGTGGAAGCTATCTGCAGCCGCCAGCTTGCGGAACAGTAGAGCGCTGCTCTCCTCTCTGACCGACTTCTGCGCTTTATTCTCGATGGACAGTTTTCCACACCACCATTGTACCGCGCCTCTGGCCAAGTGTTCCCTTTGGATTGGAACTATGGCTACAAGCGTGCCCCGAAAGGTCTTTGCAATAGAAAGTCCCAACCAAGAGTCAACACTGGGCCGGAGTTGCGTGCAGAGAGCAGTGGGGAGTTCCGGAGAGGATCTTGGTGATGTATGAACTTTATTTTCTTCTTACATCCTTCATTTATTATGATCTGGGACTGGGGAGACCCCAGAGCATAATAGGGAACAATCAATTTGTGAAGAATAATTTTGCTGTGAATCGAATCTCTAAATAAAATCTGCATGATTTGGCAGAATTTTGTCAGAGCCTCTCATCTGTAATAAAGATGTAATTTTTTTTACAGACTCCCATGTACAATATAAATCATCCTCTACAATACTCACCTACATATGATACTACAGATGACACCAATGAATAGTCCAAGGAGGAATATGCTGATGGAAACTACAATATAAATGATGTATTTATTATTCCAATCGATCTTTGTAGGAACAATACCATCCACTGAAAAAGAAGAAAGAATATGTATGTTATATATATTCAATAACTTGTCTGTATTACACTATGCCATTATTATCAAAGCAGTCCTATAAAGGGAATCTGTCACCAGGCTTTTGCCATGTTATCTGAGAGAACCATAATGTGGAAGCATAGACCTTTATTATAGCGATGTGTCAATTATTGGACTGTTTCAATAGAATCACTGTTTTACCAGCAATTGATTATCACCGCAGGACAACTGGTCTTGTGCCTCCTAGTCCAGCCAGGCCTCCAGCACTGATTAGCCACTTTCTGTCAATATACAATGTAAACACAAAGATGTGGCAGGGTTATACACAGCTCAAAAACTGAGATCTGCTCAATCTGCAGCAGAGAAATCTGTGACTCTATTATATATTCTATTGGACTGTAGGACCCGGCAAGACGATTAAAAATATGGGACTTTAGTTTTGCAAAACTATGTCTCAGGGATGATGCCATATTAATACAGGTCCTTCTCAAAAAATTAGCATATAGTGTTAAATTTCATTATTTACCATAATGTAATGATTACAATTAAACTTTCATATATTATAGATTCATTATCCACCAACTGAAATTTGTCAGGTCTTTTATTGTTTTAATACTGATGATTTTGGCATACAACTCCTGATAACCCAAAAAACCTGTCTCAATAAATTAGCATATCAAGAAAAGGTTCTCTAAACGACCTATTACCCTAATCTTCTGAATCAACTAATTAACTCTAAACACATGCAAAAGATACCTGAGGCTTTTATAAACTCCCTGCCTGGTTCATTACTCAAAACCCCCATCATGGGTAAGACTAGCGACGTGACAGATGTCAAGAAGGCCATCATTGACACCCTCAAGCAAGAGGGTAAGACCCAGAAAGAAATTTCTCAACAAATAGGCTGTTCCCAGAGTGCTGTATCAAGGCACCTCAATGGTAAGTCTGTTGGAAGGAAACAATGTGGCAGAAAACACTGTACAACGAGAAGAGGAGACCGGACCCTGAGGAAGATTGTGGAGAAGGACCGATTCCAGACCTTGGGGAACCTGAGGAAGCAGTGGACTGAGTCTGGTGTGGAAACATCCAGAGCCACCGTGCACAGGCGTGTGCAGGAAATGGGCTACAGGTGCCGCATTCCCCAGGTAAAGCCACTTTTGAGCTACAGAGAAGCAGCACTGGACTGTTGCTAAGTGGTCCCAAGTACTTTTTTCTGATGAAAGCAAATTTTGCATGTCATTCGGAAATCAAGGTGCCAGAGTCTGGAGGAAGACTGGGGAGAAGGAAATGCCAAAATGCCTGAAGTCCAGTGTCAAGTACCCACAGTCAGTGATGGTGTGGGGTGCCATGTCAGCTGCTGGTGTTGGTCCACTGTGTTTCATCAAGGGCAGGGTCAATGCAGCTAGCTATCAGGAGATTTTGGAGCACTTCATGCTTCCATCGGCTGAAATGCTTTATGGAGATGAAGATTTCATTTTTCAGCACGACCTGGCACCTGCTCACAGTGCCAAAACCACTGGTAAATGGTTTACTGACCATGGTATTACTGTGCTCAATTGGCCTGCCAACTCTCCTGACCTGAACCCCATAGAGAATCTGTGGGATATTGTGAAGAGAAAGTTGAGAGACGCAAGACCCAACACTCTGGATGAGCTTAAGGCCGCTATTGAAGCATCCTGGGCCTCCATAACATCTCAGCAGTGTCACAGGCTGATTGCCTCCATGCCACGCCGCATTGAAGCAGTCATTTCTGCCAAAGGATTCCCGACCAAGTATTGAGTGCATAACTGAACATTATTATTTGTTGGTTTTTTTTGTTTGTTATTAAAAAACACTTTTATTTGATTAGATGGGTGAAATATGCTAATTTATTGAGACAGGTTTTTTGGGTTATCAGGAGTTGTATGCCAAAATCATCAGTATTAAAACAATAAAAGACCTAACAAATTTCAGTTGGTGGATAATGAATCTATAATCTATGAAAGTTTAATTGTAATCATTACATTATGGTAAATAATGAAATGTAACACTATATGCTAATTTTTTGAGAAGGACCTGTATATAATAGATATAATGGACAATATAGAGATCTATTCAGTTGCTTAGGTAGAGGCCAATGAGTCCCGGTGAAAAAATTTGACCTGGGCCCCCACCTGCATATTTGTCAGATGTATGGTCCCTTGTAGCATTCCAGATCCTGTGAAGACATACGTGTTTGCCCCCTCATGTACAGTGTCCCCATCTTGTAATAAAGTCCCCAATTCTTCATATAATAATAGCACCCATCCTGGCTCCTTGCCGAAATAATGTCCCCATTCTAACCCATTCCTGTAATAATGTTCTCTATCCTGGACCTCATTCAGTAATAATATCCATCATCTTGATATAAAGTCTATATCCTTGGCCTCTTCCAGGTATAATGTCTTCCATCCTGGGCCCTTTCCTGGTAAAATGTCTCCCTTTCCCGGTATAATGTCCTCAATCTTTTGCCTCTTCCTGGTATAATGTCATCCATCCTGCGCCCTTTCCTGATATAATGTCTCCCTTTCCTGGTATAATGTCCTCAATCCTTTGACTCTTCCTGGTATAATGTCCTAAACCATTCATGTTGTTCCCCATCCTAGACCTCATTCAGTAATAATATCCACCATCTTGATATAAAGTCTTTATCCTTGGACCCTTCCTGGTATAATGTCCTCCATCCTGGGTCTCCTCCAGATATAATGGTCCTCTATCCTGGGCCTTTTCCTTGTATAATGTCTTCCTTTCCTGGTATAATGTCCCCGATCCTTTGCTTCTTCCTGGTATAATGTCCTCCATCCTGGGCCTTTCCTGGTGTAATGTCTCCCTTTCCTGGTATAATATC
The DNA here is from genome assembly GCF_032444005.1 of Ranitomeya imitator. Lineage (NCBI taxonomy): Eukaryota > Metazoa > Chordata > Amphibia > Anura > Dendrobatidae > Ranitomeya > Ranitomeya imitator. Next base: position 320,699,156 of record NC_091286.1, on the reverse strand, counting down.
CTCAATCCTTTGCCTCTTCCTGGCATAATGCCCCCCATTCTGGGCTCCTTCCAGTAATTTATATCCCCCATCCCGGTATATTTTTCCAGTAATAATGTCCCTGTTCTACAGCTCTTCTCTAACAAAAGTAAAAAATGAAATAATTCTATTTAAATTCCCCCACTCCCACTACTTGTGACATCTTCCATAGCCGGAGCAGAAGGCGGCAGCTGACTTTAGCGCGAAAGTGACGGGAAGCGCATGACATCACTAGTATGCATCACTCGGTGAAGATTTGTGCCGCAGTGAATCTCAGCTCAATGTATGTCTGCAGGGCCCACCTACCCAGGCCTGGTCGCACTCACTGTGACCTCGATCGTTAGGCCCTTGATCTATCTTTCTATATCCAGGCATGTAAACATATCAAAAGGACCTGTCTGTCTAGAGGAAAAAAGTTTAAAAGACATCTGGAGGATTTTCCATAAATAGATAATATTACTAGATATCTGCTCTAGATTACTGGAGAAGAGGGATGGATCCAGGAGTGGAGTCTAATTGCAGTATTTATTAGGAAGGAACATTGGCTGCAGAACATTGGGTTTACTACAAATAGATAATAGATAACCTATCCACGTAACTATGCGACTTACGTCCACAATCCTCAGGTCCTTTGCACTGTTCCGTGCGGAGAAAACACTTGTCCTGTCCGTTTTGGCAGCCTCTGGTGTTATAGACCACCCTGGTACCAATGCCTGAAAAGAATGAGACATGAATTAGTTGTAGGAAAACACTGTAGGAACTTTTCTCAGTAGTCTTCTAGTGGAGGAGAACATCAGATGTCTACAGCTACTAATATATACATTATTCACTGCACCTAATTTACGTATCCAGACCTAGGACCATTTCTTATAAGTAACTCTAGGACTGCACAGATCACAATTATAGGAAACCCCAACATGTTGGACAAATTAGTCCCCGCTAGTCATAAAACTGTGTTATTTCCCTTGTGGTAATGATGAAATCACACGACTGACGATCACAGACACAAGTGACTCCATTATTCCATACGGGAAGATCTACATTTACTCTATTAGTTTGAGAGCCAAGAATAGGGAATACAGGATGGGAGGGGGTAACACATGAAGACTCCGCCATGAAATGTATCATGTGACTTATTAACAATCTCAGCCACTCAATAAAAGTTATATAAGAGCAAATATTCGGTATCTCTAATGAAGCAGAGTCCGACACCCATCAGATTACATTGGGTCCTATTAGTGATTGTCAGAAGGTTCTGGTGCCAGATGTGAAATGATGTATGTGAAGATTAGATCTTAATTGTGAGTTACTTACCGCATGTTTTTGAGCACGGACCAAAGATCAGGTGATTAGTGTTGCCTAGAAATGAAAAGTAGACATTAAAGAAGATATCTGCTGACAAAATCAGAAGTGAGATGTATTTCCTATACCTCCCTTTTATTACATGTAGAAGTTATTGTATCCAGCCCGCAGTATTACACCTCTATATCTTATCTATATATTATTTGATTAAACACTTGTATCAGTCCTGGCCACGTATTTAGCATTTGTTCCTTCATGACCTTTGACGTACATGTACGTCATAGGTCGTGTCCTTGTCTTTAATGCCCTTCCCATGTCAAGCCTGCATGTCTCCCAGTAGTTAATGGCTGATTCATGTGATTTTAACAGTTGTGGGTGGAGTAGAGCTCCGCCGATGGGTGTTAACCTGTTTAATGCCACTATGAATCTCTGACATTTGCATTTAACACGTGCCGTGTGGGGGGTCATATCAGAAGCTGATCGGAATACCCGTGACATGATTGTGGGGTGACGATGGGTTGCCATGACAGCCAAGGGTCTGCTGAAGATGCCGTGCTTGTTGTGAGGATCCTCTTGTGAAAGTCAGCCTGTAGCTGGCGTTCATAGGAGAACGTGGTTTTAGCTATACATGGCAGTGTTTATCCACTGTTATGTATAGCACTCTCAACCAGACAATCGCAGCTTCAAGTCCCTAAAGAGGACTATTGAGTAGAGTAAAAATGCAGTAAAAAATGAAAAAAGGTCATTAAAAATTAAACACTTAAAAAAATAATTCTAAATACACTTTTGTTATCGCTGCATTTTTAAAAGTTCAATCTATCAAAATCTAAAATAAATTTATCTGATTAGTAAACAGCATAATGAGAAAAAAAAATCTAACTCACCCGAATAAAAAATTTTGGTAGCCGCAACATTGCAATAAAAAGTGACCAAAACATTGAATCAACCCCAAAAGGGTATCTGCAAAAATGTCAACTCAGGGGGGCAAAAACTAAGCCTTCACCCAGCCTAATGGGGTAAAAGCACTTACCTGCTGGGATCGTATGCTTGGGCCAGGAATCATGGCGGCGGATGATGACAGGCGCGCCTTCCACAGATGCTAATAGCACACTCACGATTAAAAGAAATCGAAAGAGCATTTCAGCCTGGAGAAATATCACTTAATGTGTAATACACAGGGAGCTTCTCCAGACAAAGCCTCTTCCTGCAGCGTCGCTGCCTTATAACCACACATTCCGTGATGTCACAATGGACAACACAAGAAGCGGAACACGAGGAGCGGAACACGGGTCAGATAACGGCAACCACTAAACATGGAGCAGCTCCATCAATCTATATATGATTAGTATAATATTAATGGACAAGGACCAAGCCGCGTTAGAGGGAATTATGAATGTATGGGGGCCGCATAGAGAGACATTATTCATGTGTTGGGGCACAGGGAGACATTACTACTACTGGGCCACCTAGGGTGACAATATTAACTCATGATGAACACATGGGGCACAGATTTACCAGATGAGTGCCCCATAGGGGCCAATATTAATGTATGGGGGCAGCATAGGGGGACATTATTACTACTGGGCCACATAGGGTGACAATATTAACTCATGATGAACACATGGGACACAGATGAGTGCCACATAGGGGCCAATATTAATGTATGGGGGCAGCATAGGGGGACATTATTACTATATGGGGGCCAGAAAAAGGGACAAAATTATTGTATATGGGTAACATAGGAGGAAATGATTAAAAATTAAAATCGCCAAAGTAAAATTTTTGGCAGCCGCAATATTACAATAAAAGGCGATCAAAGCATTGAATCGACCCCAAAATGGTAACAGTAAGGCTATGTGCACACGTTCAGGATTTCTCGTAGAAAATTCCTGAGAAAAATCTGAAATTTTCTGCAAGAAATCTGCACGCGTTTTTGCCGTGTTTTTAGTGCGTTTTTGATGCGTTTTTTTCGGACATTTCCCAATGCATTTTGTAGTGGGAAATCCGCAAAAAAAAAACCGCAAAATTAATGAGCATGCTGCTTTTTGTACCGCAATGCGTTTTTTTGTTGAAAAAAACGCATCATGTGCACAAAATATGCGGAATTCATTCTAAATGATGGGATGCTTATTGTATGCTTTTTTTGCGGTTTTATAGCGTTTTTATCTGGAAAAACCGCAAAAAAACACACGAGAAAACAGCAACGTGTGCACACAGCCTAATATTGTCAACTCAGGGCGCAAAAAAATAAGCCTTCACCCAGCCTAATGAGGTTTACCCCATAATATGTGAATATTTGGAAAAGTACTTACCTGCTGGGATTGTAGGCTTTGGCCAGGAATCATGGCGGCGGATGATGACAGGCGCGCCTTCCACAGATGCTAATAGCACACTCACGATTAAAAGAAATCGAAAGAGCATTTCAGCCTGGAGAAATATTGCTTAACCCCTTCATGACCAGGGGATTTTTCGTTTTTCCGTGTTCGTTTTTCGCTCCCCTCCTTCCCAGAGCCATAACTTTTTTATTTTTCCGTCAATTTGGCCATGTGAGGGCTTATTTTTTGCGGGACGAGTTGTACTTTTGAACGACATCATTGGTTTTAGCATGTCGTGTACTAGAAAACGGGAAAAAAATTCCAAGTGCGGTGAAATTGCAAAAAAAGTGCAATCCCACATTGGTTTTTTGTTTGGCTTTTTTGCTAGGTTCACTAAATGCTAAAAATGACCTGCCATTATGATTCTCCAGGTCATTACGAGTTCATAGACACCAAACATGACTAGGTTATTTTTTATCTAAGTGGTGAAAAAAAATTCCAAACTTTGCTAAAAAAAAAAAAAAAAAATTGCGCCATTTTCCGATACTCGTAGCGTCTCCATTTTTCGTGATCTGGGGTCGGTTGAGGGCTTATTTTTTGCGTGCCGAGATGACGTTTTTAATGATAGCATTTCGGTGCAGATACGTTCTTTTGATCGCCCGTTATTGCATTTTAATGCAATGTCGCGGCGACCAAAAAAACGTAATTCTGGCGTTTCGAGTTTTTTTTCCCGCTACGCTGTTTAGCGATCAGGTTAATACTTTTTTTTATTTGATAGATCGGGCAATTCTGAGCGCGGCGATACCAAATATGCGTAGATTTGATATTTTTTTTTATTGATTTATTTTGATTGGGGCGAAAGGGGGGTGATTTAAACTTTTATGTTTTTTTTATTTTTTTCACATTTTTTTAAACTTTTTTTTTTAACTTTTGCCATGCTTCAATAGCCTCCATGAGAGGCTAGAAGCAGGCACAAGCCGATCGGCTCTGCTACATAGCAGCGATCTGCTGATCGCTGCTATGTAGCAGAATTGCACGTGTGCTGTGAGCGCCGACCACAGGGTGGCGCTCACAGCGACGGGCAATCAGTAACCATAGAGGTCTCAAGGACCTCTATGGCTACAATGGAGACGCATCGCCGACCCCCGGACATGTGACGGGGGTCGGCGATGACGTCATTTCCGGCCGCCCGGCCGGAAGCGGTAGTTTAAATGCCGCTGTCTGCGTTTGACAGCGGCATTTAACTAGTTAATAGGTGCGGGCAGATCGCGATTCTGCCCGCGCCTATTACGGGCACATGTCAGCTGTTCAAAACAGCTGACATGTCCCGGCTTTGGTGCGGGCTCACCGCGGAGCCCTGCATCAAAGCAGGGGAGCCGGCATCGGACGGTATAGTACGTCCGATGCCGGTAAGGGGTTAATGTGTAATACACAGTGAGCTTCTCCAGACAAAGCCTCTTCCTGCAGCGTCGCTGCCTTATAACCACACATTCCGTGATGTCACAATGGACAACACAAGGAGCGGATGATGTCATCAATCTATATATGATTAATATAATATTAATGGACAAGGACCAAGCCGCGTTAGAGGATATTATGAATGTATGGAGGCCACATAGAGAGACATTATTCATGTGTTGGGGAACAGTGAGACATTACTACTACTGGGCCACCTAGGGTGACAATATTAACTCATGATGAACACATGGGGGACAGTTTTACCAGATGAGTGCCACATAGGGGCCAATATTAATGTATGGGGGCAGCATAGGGGGACATTATTACTATATGGGGGCCAGATAAGAGGACAATATTACTGTATAAGGGTCACATAGGAGGAAATGATTAATATATTAGAGGCACATAGAGGGACATTATTTTTTTTTAATTTAATTGTTTCTTGTATGTGGTAGTATAGGTACACTGTGTGCAAAACTATTAAAGGGGTTGTCAGGGACTTTAACACTGATGGGATATACTTACATAGTAACATAGTTATTAAGGTTGAAGGAAGACTTTAAGTCCATCTAGTTCAACCCATAGCCTAACCTTACATGCTTTAACATGTTGACCCAGAGGAAGGCAAAAAAATCCCATGTGGCAAAAAGTAAGATCCACATTGGGGAAAAAAATTCCTTCCCAACTCCACATACAGCAATCCATAGTTTCACTGCTCTTACAGTAAAGAATCCACGTCTGTTATTATGCTTAAACCTTCTTTCCTCCAGACGCAGAGGATGCCCCCTTGTCCCTGTCTCAGGTTTATGATTAAAAAGATCATTAGAAAGGTCTTTGTACTGTCCCCTCATATATTTATACATTAAAATAAGATCACCACTTAGCCTTTGTTTTACCAAACGAAATAGCCCCAAGTGTAATAACCTATCTTGGTATTGCAGACCCCCCAGTCCTCTAATAACCTTGGTCGCTCTTCTCTGCACCCGCTCCAGTTCAGCTATGTCTTTCTTATACACCGGAGGCCAGAACTGTACACAGTATTCTAAGTGTGGTCGCACTAGTGACTTGTATAGAGGTAAAATTATGTTCTCCTCATGAGCATCTATGCCTCTTTTAATGCATCCCATTATTTTATTTGCCTTTGTAGCAGCTGCCTGACACTGGCCACTAATTGTGAGTTTGTCATCCACCCATACACCCAGGTCTTTTTCATTGACGGTTTTGCCCTGAGGTTTAGAATTAAGCACATAATTATACATCTTATTACTTCTACCCAAGTGCATGACCTTAAATTTATCCCCATTAAAGCTCATTTGCCATTTATCAGCTCAAGCTTCTAGTTTACATAAATCATCCTGTAATATAAAATTGTCCTCCTCTGTATTGATTACCCTGCAGAGTTTAGTGTCATCTGCAAATATTGAAATTCTGCTCTGTATGCCCCCTACAAGGTCATTAATAAATATGCTAAAAAGAAGAGGGCCCAATACTGACCCCTGTGGTACCCCACTGCTAACCGCTACCCAGTCCGAGTGTGTTCCATTAATAACCACCCTTTGTTTCCTATCCCTGAGCCAGCTCTTAACCCACTTACACATATTTTCCCCTATTCCCATTATTCTCATTTTATGTATCAACCTTTTGTGTGGCACCGTATCAAAAGCTTTTGAAAAGTCCATATACACTACATCCACTGGGTTCCCTTGGTCCAGTCCGGAATTTATCTCTTCATAGAAGCTGATCAGATTAGTCTGACATGAACGGTCCCTAGTAAACCCGTGCTGATACTGGGTCATGAGGTTATTCCTCTTCAGATACTCCAGTATAGCATCCCTTAGAATGCCCTCCAGGATTTTACCCACAGTAGAGGTTAAGCTTACTGGCCTATAATTTCCGAGTTCAGTTTTTGTCCCCTTTTTCAATATTGGCACCACATTTGCTGTACGCCAGTCCTGTGGTACAGACCCTGTTATTATTGAGTCTTTAAAGATTAAAAATAATGGTCTATCAATGACTGTACTTAGTTCCTACAGTACTCGGGGGTGTATCCCATCTGGGCCCGAAGATTTGTCAATTTTAGTGATTTTTAGACGCCGCCGTACTTCCTGCTGGGTTAAGCAGGTGACATTTAATTGGGAATTTTTGTTATCACTGATCATATTGTCTGCCATGGGATTTTCTTGTGTAAATGCTGATGAAAAAAAGTCATTTAACATATTGGCCTTTTCCTCATCCATATCCACCATTTTTTTTATTCATCCAGACTATTTTTAAATGGGCAACACTATCATTTTTTAGTTTCTTACTATTTATGTAGTTAAAGAATATTTTGGGACTATTTTTACTCTCTCTGGCAATGAGTCTCTCTGTCTCAGTTTTTGCTGCCTTGATTTGCTTTTTACAGAATTTATTTAGTTTTCTGTATTTATTTAATGCATCATCACTACCTATTTCCTTTAATTCTCTAAATGTTTCTTTTTGTCACTTATTGCGCCCCTTACAGCTCTATTTAGCCATATTGGTTTCCTCCTATTTCTAGTATGTGTATTCCTATATGGTATATACAGTGGGGCAAAAAAGTATTTAGTCAGTCAGCAATAGTGCAAGTTCCGCCACTTAAAAAGATGAGAGGCGTCTGTAATTTACATCATAGGTAGACCTCAACTATGGGAGACAAACTGAGAAAAATAAATCCAGAAAATCACATTGTCTGGTTTTTTTATCATTTTATTTGCATATTATGGTGGAAAATAAGTATTTGGTCAGAAACAAACACTCAAGATTTCTGGCTCTCACAGACCTGTAACTTCTTCTTTAAGCGTCTCCTCTTTCCTCCACTCATTACCTGTAGTAATGGCACCTGTTTAAACTTGTTATCAGTATAAAAAGACACCTGTGCACACCCTCAAACAGTCTGACTCCAAACTCCACTATGGTGAAGACCAAAGAGCTGTCAAAGGACACCAGAAACAAAATTGTTGCCCTGCACCAGGCTGGGAAGACTGAATCTGCAATAGCCAACCAGCTTGGAGTGAAGAAATCAACAGTGGGAGCAATAATTAGAAAATGGAAGACCTACAAGACCACTGATAATCTCCCTCAATCTGGGGCTCCACGCAAAATCCCACCCCGTGGGGTCAGAATGATCACAAGAACGGTGAGCAAAAATCCCAGAACCACGCGGGGGGACCTAGTGAATGAACTGCAGAGAGCTGGGACCAATGTAACAAGGCCTACCATAAGTAACACACTACGCCACCATGGACTCAGATCCTGCAGTGCCAGACGTGTCCCACTGCTTAAGCCAGTACATGTCCGGGCCCGTCTGAAGTTTGCTAGAGAGCATTTGGATGATCCAGAGGAGTTTTGGGAGAATGTCCTATGGTCTGATGAAACCAAACTGGAACTGTTTGGTAGAAACACAACTTGTTGTGTTTGGAGGAAAAAGAATACTGAGTTGCATCCATCAAACACCATACCTACTGTAAAGCATGGTGGTGGAAACATCATGCTTTGGGGCTGTTTCTCTGCAAAGGGGCCAGGACGACTGATCCGGGTACATGAAAGAATGAATGGGGCCATGTATCGTGAGATTTTGAGTGCAAACCTCCTTCCATCAGCAAGGGCATTGAAGATGAAACGTGGCTGGGTCTTTCAACATGACAATGATCCAAAGCACACCGCCAGGGCAACGAAGGAGTGGCTTCGTAAGAAGCATTTGAAGGTCCTGGAGTGGCCTAGCCAGTCTCCAGATCTCAACCCTATAGAAAACCTTTGGAGGGAGTTGAAAGTCCGTGTTGCCAATCAAAAAGCCAAAAACATCACTGCTCTAGAGGAGATCTGCATGGAGGAATGGGCCAACATACCAACAACAGTGTGTGGCAACCTTGTGAAGACTTACAGAAAACGTTTGACCTCTGTCATTGCCAACAAAGGATATATTACAAAGTATTGAGATGAAATTTTGTTTCTGACCAAATACTTATTTTCCACCATAATATGTAAATAAAATGATAAAAAAACAGACAATGTGATTTTCTGGATTTTTTTTTCTCAGTTTGTCTCCCATAGTTGAGGTCTACCTATGATGTAAATTACAGACGCCTCTCATCTTTTTAAGTGGTGGAACTTGCACTATTGCTGACTGACTAAATACTTTTTTGCCCCACTGTACTGTGCACAGGTCCTATCCAGGATGCTAATAAACGTCTCCCATTTTCCCCTATTGGACAAACAATCAGTAGATTTGGTTTCCAGTACCATCTCTATGCTGACGACACCCAATTATACACTTCTTCTCCTGATATCAGGAGTGCTCTGTACCTGGAGGACTGGACTGTTTTTAGGAGGAGGTAATTACATATTTTTGCATGGAACTCTGCATTTGGCCCCTTGGTCTTTGGCTTATGTTGTATCATTAACGCCCGCCATTGACCTGGTGTATATGCACACTGCACTTTGCGCTTGTTTGCTTGCCTCACACCTATGGTTGCATATATTTGGCTGTGCACTACATCTTGCTATCGTTTTCACATATACAAATATTTTTTTAATTACATGGACAGTTTACTTTATGTTGGTACTTAGGCGCTGCATATTTTATTTCGCACGGTATTTACCCAATTATTGCACTTATTTTTTCATATATATATTTATATATATTTTTTTTTTATTAATATTTTTATTTTTTGCACAGCTCACTTTATACCTATGAGCTATTTCTAGTTTAGTTCTCATATATTTGGTTGTGCACTTAACTTTGCACATATATTCAGTTGCCCAAATTAGCACTTTTTGGTATTTACTTAGCATATGTCCATCTTTTATATTTATCACTTTTATAGTGTGTCGCACGCTGTTTTCTCACATATATCACATATATATATTTATTATATACACATAATTTATATTAACTTTTTTCTGTATTCCGTATCACCTATGCAGAGCGCTTCTACCTCCAGCCATTTTATGGTATTTTAAATCCTTTAATTACTTACCCTCCTTTTACGTCCGTTTTATTATTGCCATTTTTTGCTTCAATTTTGCTTGTATATTTATTCCTCCAGTTACAGGCACATTCTGCTGTTACCATTTATTGCCCATTATATATACATATTTTAATAAAGGCATTTTATTATATTGTACCTTTTGTCTTCATATATATTTTTAAATTTGGTTATTATTATTTGTATATATATATATTATATATATATTCTTTCATTCAATTTTTCTTTTTCCATTTTTGCACATACGTATTGTTTTCCATACATTGGGTTCCATGTTGTATTGAAATACCGAATGGTCTGCCATTCATCTACTAAGTAGTGGTCTCTCTATCACGTGTTTTATTATTTTTTCACTTGGACACACATATAAATTTTAGTCTTTATTATTATTATTATTTTGTTCATTTGATTTATTATTGTCTGCTACTTTTTCCTTCTTCTCCTGATATCACTCTGGCCTTTTTAGAAAACATCAGTGATTGTCTTACCGCTGTCTCTAACATCATGTCCTCCCTCTATCTGAAACTGAACCTGTCAAAAACTGAACTCCTCGTGTTTTATTCCTCTACTAACCTACCTTTGCCTGACATTGCCATCTCCATGTGTGGTTCCACCATTACTCCAAAGCAACATGCCCGCTGCCTTGGGGCCATACTTGATTCCGAGCTTTCATTCACCCCCCACATCCGATCAATGGCTCGCTCTTCTTATCTGCATCTCAAAAACATTTCTAGAATTCGCCCTTTTCTTACTTTCGACTCTGCAAAAACTCTCACTGTTTCATTCATTCATTCTCATCGGCACTATTGTAACTCTATACTATTCGGCCTCCCTCTTACCAAACTCTCCCCGCTCCAATCTGTCCTGAATGCTGCTGCCAGGATCATATTCCTCACCAACCGTTACACCGATGCCTCTACCTTGTGCCAATCATTACACTGGTTACCCATCCACTCCAGAATCCAGTACAAAACTACTACCCTCATCCACAAAGCACTCCGTGGCTCAGCACCACTCTACATCTCCTCTCTGGTCTCAGTCTACCACCCTACCCGTGCCCTCCACTCCGCTAATGACCTCAGGTTAGCATCCTCAATAATCAGAAGCTCCCACTCCTGTCTCCAAGACTTTTCACGTGCTGCGCCGATTCTTTGGAATGCACTATCCAGGTTAAAATGATTAATCCCCAATCCCCACAGTTTTAAGCGTGCCCTAAAAACTCATTTGTTCAGATTGGCCTACCGCCTCAACGCATTAACCTAACTATCCCTGTGTGGCCCATTCAAAAAAAAAACAAAAAAACTTAAACCATAATCAGGTTCCTCGCATCATGTTCTCATACACGTTATACAGTTAATAGCCTCTGTGTCTGTACTGCTACATACTTAGGCAGTGAACTGTTTCATGCAGCTTTACATGAACACCTGAGCCTTACACTATGGCTGGTCCGAATAACTAAAGCAATTGTTACCATCCACCTCTCGTGTCTCCCCTTTTTCCTCATAGTTTGTAAGCTTACGAGCAGGGCCCTCATTCCTCTTGGTATCTATTTTGAACTGTGATTTCTGTTATGCTGTAATGTTTATTGTCTGTACAAGTCCCCTCTATAATTTGTAAAGCGCTGCGGAATATGTTGGCATTATATAAATAACATTATTAATATTATTTGTGTATTTTTATGTCTTAGGATATCGTCCCAGTTAATTGCACCAAGATCCTCTCTCATCCATTGGAAATTTGTCCTCCTGAAGTTTTGTTTCCTTGTAACCCCTCTACTACACATCGATGCATGAAAACTTATTATTTTGTGATCACTATTCCCCAAGTGACCCCCAACCCTTACATTTGCTATGCGGTCTGGCCTGTTGGTTAACCCCTTTCTGACATCGGATGTACTATCCCGTCGAGGTGGGGTGGGCCCCCATGACCATGGACGGGATAGTACGTCCAGCGCGATCGGCGGAGCTCACGGGGGGAGCGCCGCCGATCGCGGCCGGGTGTCAGCTGCCTATCGCAGCTGACATCCGGCACTATGTGCCAGGAGCGGTCACGGACCGCCCCTGGCACATTAACCCCTGGCACACCGCGATCAAAGATGATCGCGATGTGCCGGCGGTGCAGGGAAGCATCGCGCAGGGAGGGGGCTCCCTGCGGGCTTCCCTGAGCCCCCCGCAGCAACGCGATGTGATCGCGTTGCTGCGAGGGTCTTACCTCCCTCCCTGCCTGCTCGAGCCCTGGATCCAAGATGGCCGCGGATCCGGGTCCTGCAGGGAGGGAGGTGGCTTCACAGAGCCTGCTCAAAGCAGGCACTGTGAAGCAGCCTGCACTGCTATCAGATCGGTGATCTGACAGAGTGCTGTGCAAACTGTCAGATCACCGATCTGTGATGCCCTCCCCTAGGACAAAGTAAAAAAGTTAAAAAAAAACTTTTTTCAAATGTGTAAAAAAAAATAAAAAAAAATATTCCAAAATAATGAAAAAATATATATATATATTATTCCCATAAATACATTTCTTTATCTAAATAAAAAAAAAACAACAAAAGTACATTTATTTAGTATCGCCGCGTCCGTAACGGCCCGACCTATAAAACTGGCCTACTAGTTAACCCCTTCAGTAAACACCGTAAGAAAAAAAAAAAAAAAACGAGGCAAAAAACAACGCTTTATTATCATACCGCCGAACAAAAAGTGGAATAACGCGCGATCGAAAAGACAGATATAAATAACCATGGTACCGCTGAAAACGTCATCTTGTCCCGCAAAAAACGAGCTGCCATACAGCATTATCAGCAAAAAAATAAAAAAGTTATAGTCCTGAGAATAAAGCGATGCAAAAATAATTATTTTTTCTATAAAATAGTTTTTATCGTATAAAAGCGCCAAAACATAAAAAAATTATATAAATGAGGTGTCCCTGTAATCGTACTGACCCGAAGAATAAAACTGCTTTATCAATTTTACCAAACGCGGAATGGTATAAACGCCTCCCCCAAAAGAAATTCATGAATAGCTGGTTTTTGGTCATTCTGCCTCACAAAAATCGGAATAAAAAGCGATCAAAAAATGTCACGTGCCCGAAAATGTTACCAATAAAAACGTCAACTCGTCCCGCAAAAAACAAGACCTCACATGACTCTGTGGGCCAAAATATGGAAAAATTATAGCTCTCAAAATGTGGTAACGCAAAAAATATTTTTTGCAATAAAAAGCGTCTTTCAGTGTGTGACGGCTGCCAATCATAAAAATCCGCTAAATAACCCGCTAGAAAAGTAAATCAAACCCCCCTTCATCACCCCCTTAGTTAGGGAAAAATTAAAAAAATGTATTTATTTCCATTTTCCCATTAGGGTTAGGGCTAAGGTTAGGGCTAGGGTTAGGGCTAGGGTTAGGGCTAGGGTTAGGGCTAGGGCTAGGGCTAGGGTTAGGGCTAGGGTTAGGGCTAGGGTTAAGGCTAGGGTTAGGGCTAGGGTTAGGGCTAGGGTTAGGGTTAGGGCTAGGGTTAGAGTTAGGGTTAGGGCTAGGGTTAGGGCTAGGGTTAGGGCTACAGTTTGGGTTGGGGCTAAAGTTAGGGTTCGGGTTGGGGCTAAAGATACGGTTAGGGTTTAGATTACATTTACAGTTGGGAATAGGGTTGGGATTAGGAGTGTGTCAGGGTTTGAGGTGTGGTTAGGGTTACTGTTAGGATGAGGGTTAGGGGTGTGTTTGGATTAGGGTTTCAGTTATAATTGGGGGGTTTCCACTGTTTAGGCACATCAGAGGCTCTCCAAATGCGACATGGCGTCCGATCTCAATTCCAGCCAATTCTGCGTTGAAAAAGTAAAACAGTGCTTCTTCCCTTCCGAGCTCTCCCGTGTGCCCAAACAGGGGTTTACCCCAACATATGGGGTATCAGCGTACTCAGGACAAATAGGACAACAACTTTTGGGGTCCAATTTCTCCTGTTACCCTTGGGAAAATACAAAACTGGGGGCTAAAAATAATTTTTGTGGGAAAAAAAAAGATTTTTTATTTTCACGGCTCTGCGTTATAAACTGTAGTAAAACACTTGGGGGTTCAAAGTTCTCACAACACATCTAGATTAGTTCCCTGGGGGGTCTAGTTTCCAATATGGGGTCACTTGTGGGGGGTTTCTACTGTTTAGGTACATTAGGGGTTCTGCAAACGCAATGTGACGCCTACAGACCATTCCATCTAAGTCTGCATTCCAAATGGCGCTCCTTCCCTTCAGAGCTCTGCCATGCGCTCAAACGGTGGTTCCCCCCAACATACGGGGTATCAGCGTACTCAGGACAAATTGGACAACAACTTTTGGGGTCGAATTTCTCCTCTTACCCTCGGAAAAATACAAAACTGGGGGCTAAAAAATAATTTTGGGGGGAAAGGTTTTTATTTTTCAATTTTCACGGCTCTGCGTTACAAACTGTAGTGAAACACTTGGGGGTTCAAAGCTATCACAACACATCTAGATGAGTTCCTTAGGGGGTCTAGTTTCCAAAATGGTGTCACTTGTGGGGGGTTTCTACTGTTTAGGTACATTAGGGGCTCTGCAAATGCAATGTGACACCTGCAGACCATTCCATCTAAGTCCTCATTCCAAATGGAGCTCCTTCCCTTCCGAGCCCTCCCATGCGCCCAAACAGTGGTTCCCCCCACATATGGGGTATCAGCGCACTCAGGACAAATTGGACAACAAATTGTGGGGTCCAATTTCTCCTGTTACCCTCGGGAAAATACAAAACTGGGGGCTAAAAAATAATTTTTGTGGGAAAAAATTTTTGTTTTATTTTTACGGCTCTCCATTATAAACTTCTGTGAAGCCCTTGGTGGGTCAAAGCGCTCAGCACACATCTAGATAAGTTCCTAAGGGGGTCTACTTTCCAAAATGGTGTCACTTGTGGGGGGTTTCTACTGTTTAGGTACATTAGGGGCTCTGCAAACGCAATGTGACACCTGCAGACCATTCCATCTAAGTCTGCATTCAAATGGCACTCCTTCCCTTCCGAGCCCTCCCATGTGCCCAAACAGTGGTTCCCCCACATATGGTGTATCATCGCACTCAGGACAAAATGGGCAACAAATTTTGGGGTCCAATTTCTCCTGTTACCCTCGGGAAAATACAAAACTGGGGGCTAAAAAAATAATTTTTGTGGGAAAAAAATGTTGTTTTATTTTTACGGCTCTGCATTATAAACTTCTGTGAAGCACTTGGTGGGTCAAAGTGCTCACCACACCTCTAGATAAGTTCCTTAGGGGGTCTACTTTCCAAAATGGTGTCACTTGTGGGGGGTTTCAATGTTTAGGCACATCAGTGGCTCTTCAAACGCAACATGGCATCCCATCTCAATTCCTGTCAATTTTGCATTGAAAAGTCAAACGGCGCTCCTTCCCTTCCGAGCTCTCCCATCCGCCCAAACAGTGGTTTACCCCCACATATGGGCTATCAGCGTACTCAGGACAAATTGTACAACAACTTTTGGGGTCCAATTTCTTCTCTTACCCTTGGGAAAATAAAAAATTGGGGGCGAAAAGATAATTTTTGTGAAAAAATATGATTTTTTATTTTTACGGTTCTACATTATAAACTTCTGTGAAGCACTTGGTGGGTCAAAGTGCTCACCACACCTCTAGATAAGTTCCGTAGGGGGTCTACTTTCCAAAATGGTGTCAATTGTGGGGGGTTTCAATGTTTAGGCACATCAGGGGCTCTCCAAACGAAACATGGCGTCCCATCTCAATTCCAGTCAATTTTGCATTGAAAAGTCAAATGGCGCTCCTTCGCTTCCGAGCTCTGCTATGCACCCAAACAGTGGTTTACCACCACATGTGGGGTATTGGCGTACTCAGGACAAATTGTACAACAATGTTTGGGGTCCATTTTCTCCTGTTACCCTTGGTAAAATAAAACAAATTGGAGCTGAATTAAATTTTTTGTGAAAAAAAGTTAAATGTTCATTTTTATTTAAACATTCAAAAAATTCCTGTGAAGCACCAGAAGGGTTAATAAACTTCTTGAATATGGTTTTGAGCACCTTTAGGGGTGTAGTTTTTAGAGTGGTGTCACACTTGGGAATTTTCTATCATATAGACCCCTCAAAATGACTTCAAATGAGATGTGGTCCCTAAAAAAAATGGTGTTGTAGAAACGAGAAATTGCTGGTCAATTTTAACCCTTATAACTCCCTAACAAAAAAAAATTTTGGTTCCAAAATTGTGCTGATGTAAAGTAGACATGTGGGAAATGTTACTTATTAAGTATTTTGTGTGACATATCTCTGTGATTTAATTGCATAAAAATTCAAAGTTGGAAAATTGCGAAATTTTCATAATTTTCGCCAAATTTCCGTTTTTTTCACAAATAAACGCAGGTACTATCAAAGAATTTTTACCATTGTCATGAAGTACAATATGTCACGAGAAAACAATGTCAGAATCACTGGGATCCGTTGAAGCGTTCCAGAGTTATAACCTCAAAGGGACAGTGGTCAGAATTGTAAAAATTGGCCCGGTCATTAACGTGCAAACCACCCTTGGGGGTAAAGGGGTTAATATTAGGTCTAGCAGTGCCCACCTTCTTGTTGGGTCTTGAACCAGCTGTGAAAGGTAATTGTCTCTCATAGTTGTCAAAAACCTTTGCTGGAACTGCAGGTTTCTGTTCCCTAATCTATTTCAGGGTAGTTGAAGTCCCCATAATAATGACTTCTCCTGAGTCGCAGTTTCATCTATTTGCTTTACGAGGATATTCTCCGTTGCTTCCATTATTTTTGGAGACTTATAACTAACCCCTATCAGTAATTTAATATTTTTTCCCCCTTCCCTTATCTCCACCCACAGGGACTCTACATTTTCATTAGATTCACCTATATTATCACGCAGGATGGGTTTTAAGGATGATTTTACATACAAACACACACCTCCCCCTCGCTTATCTGTACGGTCATTTCTGAACAGGCTATAGCCCTGCAAGTTAACAGCCCAGTCATGGCTCTCATCCCCTAGAAAGTAATAATGCCATGTGTGCCCCTTTGATAGTCACAGTAACCCGAGTTCACCTATAACCATAAGTGCCCACTTTACATTTAATAATGTCCCGAGTCTGCCCCTTGTACAGCTTTCCTATACACAGTATGATGCTCTCTTATACACTGTATAATTCCTCCTCCCTGTATAGTACCACCCCCACAGTATACTGACCCCTTAGTAGCCCCCAAATTGTTTGATGGCTCCAACACTGTATGATGGCCCCCTCACTGTAACCTCCACACTGTATGAAGGCCCCTCACTGTAATCTCCACACTGTGTGATGGCCACTTACTGTAATCTCCACACTGTATGATGGCCCCTAGATCGGCTCCATATAGTATAATTCACCAGATAGTCCTAAATATAGTATAATGCACCCCCATAAGCAGACTCTATAGCACAAGGCAGCACCCCCATAGGCAGACCTTGTCGTATAAGACAGCACCTCAGAGGCAGACCTTGCAGTATAAGGCAGCAACCCCCATAGGCAGACCCTGTAGTATAAGGCAGACCCCATAGGCAGACTGTAATATAAGGCAGCACCCCCATAGGCATACCCTGTAGTATAAGGCAGCACCCCAATAGGCAGACTCTGTAGTATAAGGCAGCACCCCCAATAGGCAGACCCTGTAGTGTAAGGCAGCACCCAACAGCACCCTCATAGGCAGACCCTGTAGTATAAGGCAGCACCCTCATAGGCAGACCCTGTAGTATAAGTGCCCTTAAAGAAAAAAACAATAAATAAATACTTCTCTTTGTCCTTGTTCCCACGGTGCTCTGAGCACCTACTCATCTCCTGACAGCGGGTGCAGGGTAGTGACATAATCGTGCCCGCTGTCAGTGTCGACGACATTAGACAATAACAGGGGAATGATTTGAGAAGGTGCGTAGTGCTCCTTATCTCATCAATGCGGTCAGCTGTATTGGCTAAATGCTGATACAGGTGACCTTGCTATGACGGGTGGGGGCCCACTGCTGGCATCGGGCCTTCCCCCTCGCCTGCTCAGGGGCCCCACAGCGGCCGGCGGTAGAGCAGGGAGATCGATTTCAGTTCAGAATTCAACTGTATTGGTGCGTTACAGTTACAGTAGCGTAGCCCTGGGTGGGCCCCCTCAGAGCATGGGGCCCGGGGCCATGGCCCCCTATGCCCCCCAGTAGCTACGCTACTACTTCAGATGCCTCACAAGAACTGAAGCAATGTGGAAGGAAAAAATTAACATTTAACTTTTTTCACAAAAATTTTTACTTTAGACCCAAACCTTTTTTTACTTTCACAAGGGCATCAGGACAAAATGGACCCCAAAATCTGTTTTGCAATTTCTCCTGAGTATGTTGATACCCCATATGTGGGGGAATACTACAGGGTGGCCCATTTATATGGGTACACCTAAATAAAATGGGAGTGGTTGGTGATATCAACTTCTTGTTTGTGGCACATTAGTATATGGGAGGGGGAAAACTTTTCAAGATGGGTGGTGGCCATGGCGGCCATTTTCAAGTCGGCCATTTTGGATCCAACTTGTGACACATCAAACTTATTGAGACTTTCACAAGAAAAACAATGGTGTGCTTGGTTTTAATGTAACTTTATTCTTTCATGAGTTATTTACAAGTTTATGACCACTTATAAAATGTGTTCAAATTGCTGCCCATTGTGTTGGATTGTCAATGCAACCCTCTTCTCCCACACTTGACACACTGATAGCAACACCATAGAAGAAATGCTAGCACAGACTTTCAGTATCCGTTGTTACAGATGCTGCACATCTCATATCTTCACAGCATAGACAATTGCCTTCACGTGACACCAAAGATAAAAGTGTAAGGGGGTCAGATCGGGAGACCTTGGTGGCCATTCAACTGTCCCATGACGACCAATCCATATTCCAGGAAACTGTTCATGTAGGAATTTTCAGACCTGACACCCATAATGTGGTGGTGCACCATCTTGCTGGAAAAACTCAGGGAACCTGCTATCTTCAGTGCATGAAGAGGGCAACACATCATCATGTAGGAATTTCAGATATCCAGTGGCATTGAGGTTTCCATTGATGAAGAATGGCCCCAATTTCTTTGTACCCCATATACCACACCATACCATCAATTTTTGTGTTACAACATTCTTGGAGGGATCTATCCACTGTGGGTTAGTGTCAGACCAGTAGGGATGATTTTGTTTGTTAACTTCAACATTCGCAAAAATGTTTGCCTCATCATTGAACATAATGTTCTGTGTAAACTGACGGTCCTGTTCCAATTTTTGTTTTGGCCATTCTGCAAATTTAGCGTGCCGATCTGGGTCATCCTCGTTGAGATGCTGAAGCAGCAGGATTTTGTAAGGGTGCCATTTGTGAGTAGCTAATATCCGAAGGGATGTTTGACTGATGCCACTCTCCAGTGACATGCGGCGAGTGCTACCCTGTGGGCTCTTGCTGAATGAAGCTAGGGCAGACACTGATGATTAGTGACAGTTTTCTTGTGTCCACATTTTGGCAAATCCAACACTGAAATTTGGCAAGCAGTTTGCTAACTGTAGCATTGGAGATGGGTGGTCTCGTAGGGTGTCTTGCATTGAAATCTGCTGCAATGACCCAGGTACTGCGTTTGCCAGACATCAACACAATATCTGTCCGCTCCTCACGTGTTATCCTCTGCGACATGTCAACGGCTGTAAACAAAGAGAAATTTGTAAATAACTCATGAAATAATAAAGTTATGTTAAAACCAAGCACACCATTGTTTTTCTTGTGAAATTCTCAATAAGTTTGATGTGTCTTATGACCCTCTTCCCATTGAAAAAAATAAAGTTGAATCCAAAATGGTCAACTTCAAAATGGCCACCATGGTCACCACCTATCTTGAAAAGTTTCCCCCCCTTCCATATACTAATGTGCCACAAACAGGAAGTTGATATCACCAACCATTCCCATTTTATTTAGGTGGATCCATATAAATGGCCCACCCTGTACTATTTGAGTGCACAGCAGAGCTCGGAACGGAAGGAGCAACGTTTGACTTTTTTACCACAAAATTGTCTGGAATCGATGGCGGGCACCATGTTGCGTTTGGAGAGCCCCCGATATGTCTAAACAGTGGAACCCCCCCACAAATGACCCCATTTTGGAAATCACACCCCTGAAGTATTTTATCCAGGGGTATAGTGAGCATTTTGAACCCACAGGTATGACACAGAGTTTGATAACATTAGGTTGCAATATTGAATATATCATTATTAGTGTTGAGCGCAAGTGCTAGCTACTCTAGTTTGCATCTGGTGCACGGGTATTCACCAAATATCGTGGGTGCTCTAGTGACATGCTCAAATCTCTGCCTCACATATTTCTTGGCTGTTAGACATCCCTAAAAAAATGCGGATCTGAGATACTCGGTGCATACCAGAGCACCTGATGCAAACTCGAGCAGCGAGCACTTACACTCAACTGTAGCTGTCATATCGTCATCACTTTTTTTTCATTTTGAAATAAACCCAAATCTCACTCTAACCCTAACCCCAACCCTAACCCCAACCCTAACCCCAACCCTAACTGCAAAGTATGGAAAAAATTAAATCATTTTATTTTATCTTTGCAGCCCGCATGGGCATTGTCTGCAGGAGAGTACATTTGACTAGGTGCATTTAGGGCAGTATATGTCAACCTGTAACTGATTGTATTATGGGATTGTCATCTTTGTAGGATATGGTGGGTGTGTGGATTTTGATATCTGATTTTACATGTTTTTAATATGTTTTTTGATGTGTTCAATAAAGGTGTTTTTTTATGGAGCTACATATTGTCTTTATATTTGGGGTTGTGCATAACATTTTTAGTCTACTCTTTTTCTTCTCTTTGGTTATGTCCTTATATGTAGACTAGGTATTGCACCCCCTCATGGATACTGTGATATAAAATATTGGTGCGCCCCTCTCTATTCTTTTTACATCCCTAAAGTACACCACTTTTTTTACTTTTAATGACTTTTTTGGGGAAAAAGGTAACTATTCTAGTGGAAGTGGTGATCAGAGATCGCTTGCTAACCCCTCGGAGGGGGAGGAGGGAGGTTCATTAGGTTCCTGTTACCTTAGTCTCTGACCCACTCCTGTGCAATGGGGTGGGATGGCGCCATTCGCTTCATCTGCATAGGGCACCAAAATACTTTGTCCCGGCCATGTTTGCACCGAAGTCTTCAAAATGGGTCACGCCACGCATGAGTTTTGCACAAAGTCAACAATCGTCATTACTTTTTTGCAAATTTTAGCACAAAAAGTTTAATATTTTGTAAAACAGAGCAAAAATGGTACAAAAACAACTAGTATATTAAAAAAACAATCTAGGGTGGCCTGAAGTACATTTGTGCCAATTTTCTTTACTCTTTTTTTCAAGTAGCATTTGATGAATTAGCCCAAAACATCTAGAAAAAGAATTGACATACAAATAAAATAAACACCAAATGACAATTTAAAAAATGTGTTAATCATTTGATAAATTCGTCACAAATCAAAAAGTCTCTAATTGATAGTAATTTACACTCCGCAAAAATGGCTAAAATAAAATGAGTTGTTCTCAAAATACCAAGCATTTGTTATCAATCAAGGCCGGGACATTATCAATATTTATTAAATTAATATGAAAAGTAAATTATTTTCTTTTCCCTAAACAGAACCACTTACACTTGCATCCTCCACTTAGCAAAAAGGTTTCTGGGGGCTTGAGCAGTTTCAGTTGATATCAATGGGGAGCATGGTGGCTCAGTGGTTTACACTTCAGCCTTGCAGTGCTGGAGTCCTGGGATCAAATCCCACCAAGGACAACATCTGCAAGGAGTTTGCATGTTCTCCCTGTGTTCACGTGGGTTTCCTCCAGGTACTCCGGTTTCCTCCCGAACTCCAAAGACATACTGATAGGGAATATAGATTGTGAGCCCCAATGGTGACAGCGATGATAATTTGTGCAAACTGTAAAGTGCGGCAGAATATGTTGGTGCTATAAACATAAAGAGATTATTATTATTATTATTATATCAGTACAATGGGTGATAAAACAATCTTTGTTCCATTCTTGTTCTTAAGTGCAAAACCTGCAGAGAAATTTTCTACTACAGCCTTTGTCTTATCTTTGGTGCTGTGGGGAGAACATGGGGGGGGACTTTGGAGAAAACGGAGGTAAAATTCTGGATAACACAGGGGCTAGAACTCTGGATAACACGTGGGTTAGAACTCTGGATAACACGAGGGGTAGAACTCTGGATAACACGAGGGGTAGAACTCTGGATAACACAGGGGGTAGAACTCTGGATAACACGGGGAGAGAATTCTGGAGAACATTGGTAGGAACTATGTAGAACACAGGGCGCCTTGGTATGGAGAACCTGGGGTGACTCAGTATGGAGGACACGGGAGGGACTTGGTATGAAGAATACAGGGGGGACTCGACATGAAGAATATGGAGGGACTCGGTTTGGAGAACATGTGGGGACTCGGTATGGTGACCACTTGGGGGACTCATTATGGAGGGGATTGTGTGATGTTTTTTGTTTGAGGGGATGGTGTGACTGTCATATTTCACTAGGGTAGACAGTGTGGTGGGAATATGTTATAGGAGAGAATAGTGTGGAGACTGTGTACCATAAGTGCGACAGTGTGGGGTGCCATATTTTTCAGACTATAAGACGCACCGGACCATAAGATGCACCTAAGTTTTAGAGGAGGAAATTAGGAAAACAAATTGAAGCAAAAAATGTGGTCAATTCTGTACTTAATATCCCCTATCCTGGTATATATGGTCCCCTCGTCCCCATCCTGATACACATGGCCCCCTCATCCCTGTCCTGGCATGCATGCCGCCCTCATCCCTATCCTAGTATGCATGGCCCCATCCCTGGTATGCACGGCCCCCATCTCATCCTAGTATGCATGGCCCCATCCCTTTCCAGGTATGAAGGGCCCCCATCTCGCCCTAGTATGAATAGCCCCTTCCCTATTCTGATATGATTGGCCCCATCCCTGTCCTGGTATGCATGGCCCCATCCTTATGATTGGTCCCCACCCCCATCCTGGCATGCATGGCCCCATCAGAAAACATTAAAAAAAACATTACAAAATACAGTAATTTTTTTAAATAGGGGGCACAGTGAGGGGCAGTTATTTATTCAGGCGCACAGCACAGGGCTTATTTATGGGCACAGCGTGGGTGGTTATTTTTATTCAGGAACATTATAATGAAACTTTTAACTTTAAGAGCACTGTTTTAGAATGTGTAGCAGAAGATCGGAGAAGATTGAGGTCTCCAGGAGGCAAACAGATTGTGAGAAGTCATCATTGAGTCAGGTACTTAGATATAAGATGCATTTACATTGGTCAGCTGAAGCATTAAACATCCACTGACATGCTGTATGAAGCCGATCAGCAGTCGCTTAATAACCTGTTTTAAACAGGATGGGGCCTCACTTTCATGTACACAGAATGATCGTTAACAATATCGTTCTGTGCACATAGAAAAGCATTATTCTCAGCAGCGCCTCGGACTGGGCCATCGGAGAACCGGAGCATTCTCCGGTGGGCCCAGGCATTGATACCTGCTGGTATATACAGGGCCAGCAGCTGCCTAGGGCCCCCGCTGCACCAGGGGCTCCCAGCAGCCCTTAGCTAATAGCGGCACACCATTCAGCTGCTATGGGGGCTCCCACTGCCAGCGGAGCAGCAGCAGATGAGAGGAAGCCAATGCCTGCTCCCACTGCTAAAGTGAAAAGAATATTCACGCTTCCCACGCCCTCATGGGCATGGAGAGGAGTGACTTAATGTCACTTTAATAGCAGGCAGTGTCTGCCGCAGGCTGTCCTCCTCATAGGAGTCAGTCAGGGGGTCCCGGCGTCAGCGCTGCCCCTCAGTGTGCATTAATGGAGGAGAGGTGAAGTTTCCTCTCCCATCATTCCCCTCTGCCTCTGACACACAGCAGGTGCGCGATGACGTCACCTCATAGCGTGGTTGCTGTGTTCCAGGCCAACTACAATGTAGCTACTGACATCGGAGCAGGGCCGCCGCCGGAATCAGCATGGGAGAGAGGAGAGAGGTGAGTATTATGGTTTTTTTTATATATATATCAGTGAGTCCTGGGGCAGCATTACACCCTATGGGGGGAGCTGCATTGTACCCTATGAGGGAGGCAGCATTATACCCTATGGAGCTGCTTAATACCCTATGGGTGGAGCATTATATCCTATGGGGGAGCTGCATTATACCCTATGCGGGGAGCAGCAATATTCCCTATGGAGCTACATTATACCCTATGGGCGGAGCATTATACTCTATGGGGGAGCTGCATTATACCCTAGGAGGGGGGCAGCATTATTCCCTATGAAGGAGCTGCATTATACCCTATAAGGGGAGCTGCATTATCCCCCATGAGGGGGGCAACATTATACCATATGGGGTGGGGCAGCATGATACCCTATGAGGGGGAGGGCAGCATGATACCCTATGAGGGAGCAGTATGATACCCTATGAGGGGGACAGCATGATACCCTATGAGGGGGGTAGCATGATACCCTATGAGAGGGGCAGGATGATACCCTATGAGGGTAACAGCATGATACCCTATGAGGGGGGCAACATGATACCTTATGAGGGGGGCAGAATGATGCCCTATGAGGGGGCTACATTATATTCTGTGGGGACCTGCATTATACTAGGGGGTTTACATTGGCACCCCGGCACCTGACTGTCTTCCAGCATGGGTAAGGAACGTTATCTTTAACACCACCACCTTGTACTTCCGTTTCCCCATATGGATTTTCTGTCACTATGACAACCTCTGGGGTATGTACTACCTTATAGACATTGGATGTTGCCTTATATTTATGTCAGGCAAATTAGTACTGAAACATTTTGGATCATTTATGGTGTGGTGGATCATTACCATGCTTTGGGCATATTCAGATACACTCATTGTGCTGGGGGTGTAGCGGTTTCTAGACAAGGGTTCTTTGTCTTTTTTGTTAATTTTACGCTATTGTATGTAATTTTTGATATTTTCAATAAAATGTAATAATTTTTAAAGAAACATTATATGTGTGGAACTCCACTTTTTCTATTGTTAAATAAGTATTGGGAGTATACATTTACTGTCCAGTTACTTCATGGGTATTTATATGAAGCCAATTAGGCATTACCCTTCAGTATATGGGACCCATTTTCTCCTTGTGAGTTTGAGTTAATTATACTATATGAGGGGGGCTGCATTCTATTCTATGGAGGGGCTGCATTATACTTTATGACGGGGTGCCGGGGCAGTAACTGTTATGACCTGGTGGTCAGGACAATAATGGACCTGGTGGTTAAGAGCAAACGGAATGACCTGATAGTTACTGATAATAAAGGACGAGCTCTGGGACGTGGGAACTCTGCTGACCGCAATCCCTAATCCTATCAAACACACTAGAAATAGCCGTGGATTGCGCCTAACGCTCCCTATGCAACTCGGCACAGCCTAAGGAACTAGCTAGCCCTGAAGATAGAAAAATAAAGCCTACCTTGCCTCAGAGAAATTCCCCAAAGGAAAAGGCAGCCCCCCACATATAATGACTGTGAGTAAAGATGAAAATACAAACACAGAGATGAAATAGATTTAGCAAAGTGAGGCCCGACTTACTGAACAGACCGAGGATAGGAAAGGTTACTTTGCGGTCAGCACAAAAACCTACAAAAAGACCACACAGAGGGCGCAAAAAGACCCTCCGCACCGACTCACGGTGCGGAGGCGCTCCCTCTGTGTCCCAGAGCTTCCAGCAAGCAAGACAACAATAAAAATAGCAAGCTGGACAGAAAAAATAGCAAACCAAAGAAATACAAGCTGGAACTTAGCTTCTGCTGGGTAGACAGGTCACAAGAACGATCCAGGAGTGAACTAGACCAATACTGGAACATTGACAGGTGGCATGGAGCAAAGATCTAAGTGGAGTTAAATAGAGCAGCCAGCTAACGAATTAACCTCGTCACCTGAGGAAGGAAACACAGAAACACCCACCAGAGGATGTCCATGGACAGAACCAGCCGAAGTACCATTCATGACCACAGGAGGGAGCCCGACAACAGAATTCACAACAAGTAACTGAACCTGCGTCCGAGGTGCAGGATCAGTTAAACGCTATTTCCCTGCGGGCCTGCACGTCAATAACTAAAGCTGCCAGCCAATTGGAGGCTGGCAGCTATCGTCAGTGCGCTTGTCACTGGCGTATGACGTCACTGTCATTCGCCAGCGGGTGTGCGCTTGAAATGCCTGGAGAAAGAATCACAGCAGGAACACGGCCAGGTAAGGAGAAAGGGTTTTTTTATTATTTTTATTGAAAGCGGCAAGCCACCATATGTTTCACTGGCAGAGGCAGAATGGAGACACGGAGGCAGGATGGGAGACACAGGTCAGGATGCGAGATATGGGGGCAGGATGGGAGACACGAGGGCAGGATGGGAGATATGGGGCAGGATGGGAGACACGGGGACAGAATGGGAGACACGGAGACAGGATGGGAGACAAGGGGCTGAATGGAAACACGGGGGAGGATGGAGACACGGGGAAGGATGGGTGACATAGTGCAGGATGGAAACACAGTGCAGGATGGAGACACAGGGTGCAGGATGAAGACAAGATGGGACAGGAATATGGGGCAGGATGAAGACAGATGGTGCAGGATCTTGGGG
The DNA here is from genome assembly GCF_032444005.1 of Ranitomeya imitator. Lineage (NCBI taxonomy): Eukaryota > Metazoa > Chordata > Amphibia > Anura > Dendrobatidae > Ranitomeya > Ranitomeya imitator. The sequence continues at coordinate 320,672,344 of NC_091286.1, read as the reverse complement.
CAGGATGGAGACAGATGGGGCAGTATGGAGACAGTTGGGGCAGGATCATGGGGCAGGATGGAGACACATGGTGCAGAAACATAGGGCAGGATGGAGACAGATGGTGTAGGATCATGGGGCAGGATGGATACAATGGAGACAGATGGGGCATATGGGGCAGGATCATGGTGCAGATGGGGCAGATTTGGCAGGAGCATGGGACAGATGGGGCAGGATCATGGGTCAGGATTATGGGACAGATTGAGCAGGATGGGGAGATCATATGGGGCAGGATGGGACATCACATGTGGCAGAATGGATACTCATGAGGGGAGGATGAGAGAACATATGGGGCCAGGTTGGGAGAACATATGGCTGGAGCCAGGAATGAGACACAAGGGGGCCAGGATGGGGGATATTATTACCATAGGGATTAATTAAGGGATATTATTACTGCTGTGATGTATTTATTTTACTTTTTGAGGATTCTGTTTTAAATGGGGGAGGCGGTCCTGTTACTGTGCAGAGCGACACTATGTCGCCTTTTTTTCTTCATTTGGTGTAGTTTATAATTTTGGAAAAAAATAAGTAATGTATTCTGCAAGCAGTGCTCTAGATAACTGTGTTATTTCCTGCAGAGACAAGCCCTGGATGGAAGAAGTGATGGCAGTGTGTGCTGGATGAAGATGAAAAGCGAAGATGAAGGACTTCACCTAGAGACGTCACTGGTGAATCAGTGTGTTAGCTGTACACTGACACTATACACTGTATACTAAATACAGTGGTCCTGTGTACAATGTCACCAGTGATCACTGGATTACCTTTACACTATATAGTATATACAAAGCCCCTGTGTATAATGTCACCGGTGATCACTGTATTACCTGTCCACCGATACTATATACAGAGCTCCTGTGTATAATGTCACCGATAATCACTGTATTACCTGTACACAGACACTGCATAATAAGTACAGATCGCCTGTGTATAATGGTACTTATGGTGATATTAGTATTGTGTTTTTTTTAATTAATGATCAGTATTGTAGTATTCAGTCACTATGTGGTGGTAATATGTTGTCTGGCCATGGTGTGGCAGTATTTGTTCCTTGTATGTGCTACTATGTGGTCACTATGTGGTGATAATATGTGGTCTGATCATAGTGTGGTGGTATTTGTTCCCTGTATGTGGTATTATTGGTCACCATGTGGTGGTAATATGTGATCTGGACATGGCGCGGTGGTATTTGTCCCTTGTATGTGATATTTTTCGGTCACTGCTGTGGTAATATGAGGTCTGGACATGGTATGGTGGTATTTATTTCTTGTATGTGGTATTATAGGTCACTATGTGGTGGTAATATGGTGCCTGGTCATGGTGCGGTGGTATTAATCCCTTATATGTGATATTACTGATCATTTTAAAAATTGAAAAAGAAATAAGAATATACCTAAATTGTATTGGATATTTTAACAAATGTTTAGTAGGTTAGAGTAGAGTAGTGCCCGGCCAGAAGAGTCTACCTTGTCGTGGTGGCGACTTAAAAAATCTTTTGGCCAAAACAAAAGCTGCTGGCTATATGTGTGATCTGGTGAAGGGAACTGTTAATGTGTTATTGGTGAGAAGTGTAGTTTTTCCAAGAGAGAGGGGTGGAGCATTGGCAGAGTCTCAAATGGGCCCTGAAAATTTTGCCAGTATGGGGCCCCAAAATTCTTAGTGGCAGCCCTGGCTGCATATACACTTGACCCCCAGTAAACCAGTGTGCCAGTTTTGTAGAGATCTGATATGCCAGTCATAAGATACAGGTGCTTCTCACAAAATTAGAATATCATCAAAACACGGGTATTACATACCTGGTAATGTGTTTTTTCATGAGACATGACGGCACCACGAGAGAGGGGATCCGCCCATCAAGGACAGGAAACCTTCAAGATAAAAGGGGCGGCTCCTCTCTCCACATCAGTTGTTTTACAGAGTACGAGAGGAACTCCGCTGGTTAGTGTACACATAAATAATACATCCTATACGGTTCAATTCACCGATACCCCCGGGAGTGGATAATACAAATAATGCTAATAATGCACCCAACTAATGACGTGATCAAAAGTGTGGGAATATAAGGGTGCCGTCAAGTCTCATGAAAAAACACATTACCAGGTATGTAATACCCGTGTTTTTCCATCATACATGACGGCACCACGAGAGAGTTACAGAGATTTGTATTCTCTTTAGGGAGGGATCACTGCTTGTAACACTCTTCTCCCAAATGTGAGATCAGAGGTAGCAGATAGGTCTAGCCTATAATGTTTAAAAAATGTAGACGGAGAGGACCAAGTGGTCGCCTTACAGATTTGGTCGATGGTAGCATCAGCTCTCTCCGCCTATGATGTCGCCATGGCCCTCGTTGAGTGGGCTTTCAGACCCTGTGAAACAACCCTGCCTGCACTACTATATGCTAGAATAATGGCCTCTCTCACCCATCTAGCTATAGTCTGTTTTGAGGCTTTAAGGCCCTTCCTTGACCCCTGGAACGAAACAAATTAAGCCCTCTGTTTCCTCCAGGATTTTGTACTCTCTAGATACTGTAGGATACATCTCCTGACGTCTAAGCAATGGAGTCTCTCCTTTTTTTTGTTACTAGGGTTGGGACAAAAAGAGGGTAGGGTTATATCCTGAGCTCTATGGAATCTCGATACCACTTTGGGGAGATATGCCGGATCTAATTTTAATACAACCCTATCGTCCATAATTTGTGTGTAAGGGGGGTCAGCTGACAATGCGTGTAAATCCCCCACCCTACGGGCCGATGTAAGTGCCACTAACAAAGCTGTTTTTAATGTTATAGTATTTTATCTGAAGCTGTATTTAACGGCTCAAAGGGGCTTTCTGTCAGAGCTGTTAACACCAGATTTAGATCCCATGGTGGAGGAGTAGGAGATGGAACAGAGTCAGCTCTACTACAGGCTCGGATAAACCTCACCACCCACCTATTACTTGCCAGGTCACAGTTGAATAGGGCTGCTAAGGCTGAAATGTGTACTTTGAGGGTACTAACAGCTAACCCCAGATCTAAGCCCTTCTGCAGGAACTCCAGTATTGCTACTATCGGGACCTCCCCTTCCCGTATTGGCCCTGAGCTGGACAGGAATTTCTTCCATATCCTCCCATAGATCTTGGTCGTTACTGGTTTTCTGCTGCTGAGCAAGGTGGATATTAACCCAGCTGAGAACCCCTCATTCTCTAGTAACGACCGCTCAAATGCCAGGCTGTCAAATGAAGCCCGGAGTTCTGCGGGTGGTTGAAGGGACCCTGAGTTAGAAGGTCCTGGTCTTCCGGGAGAACCCACGGGTCCGTCACTGACATCACTCTCAGCCAGTAAAACCACGGTCTTTTCGGCCAGAAGGGAGCGATCATAATTACTCTGGCCTTGTCTTCCCTGATCTTCCTCAGAACTGCTGGGATTAGACATATCAGTGGGAAGGCATACAGGAGTCCTGACGTCCATTCTACACTGAAGGCGTCTACTGCCAACGGCCTGTCTGTAGGGTTCAGGGAGCAGAACTTTTGGACTTTCTTGTTGACTTTTGAGGCAAAGAGGTCCACCCTGGGTTTTCCCCACATGTGCACTATCCGTTGAAAAACGGACTTTTTTAGGGACCATTCCCCTTGCCTCAAGTGGTTCCTGCTTAAAAAGTCTGCCTTTATGTTGTCCACACCTCGGATATGCAGGGCCGATAATGACAGGAAGTGCTTTTCGGCTAGAGACATGAGTCTTGTGGTTATGTGCATCAGTGCCCGAGAGCGGGTGCCTCCCTGGTGGTTCACGTATGCGACTGCTGTTCGGTTGTCCGATAGGACTCTCACATGATGCCCTGCCAAGTGTGGAAGTAATCTCTCTAGCGCCCTTTCTATTGCTAGGAGCTCTCACTCGTTTGAGGATAGATCTTTCTTCTCTTGAGCCCAGGGGTCTTGGACCCATAGTGTGTCTGAGTGAGCTCCCCATCCCCATGGACTGGCGTCCGTTGTGATTATCATGGAGGCTGTGAATGTCCAGGGAACTCCTCTGGGGGATGACTCTATCTGTAACCACCATCTGAGAGATTGGAGCACAGAGAGTGGGAGAGTGAGCTTCTGCTCTAACTGTCCCTGAAGTTCTCGGTCGTTCTGCAGCACACACCATTGCAGTTCTCTTGCATGGAACTGGGCCCATTTTACTGCCGGTATGCAGGAGGTTAGGGACCCTAACACCGATATGGCCCTTCTTAAGGTCATTTCCGGCTTTTTTAATGTGGCCATAATCATCTGTTTGATTTTTTCTTCTTTTTCTTCTGGGAGGCGGCACTCCTGTGCCACGGAGTCCACCATTATCCCCAGGAAATTCTGGACCATTGCCGGCTTTAACTTGGACTTCTTGAGATTTAGTTGCCATCCCAGGTCTGAAGAGTGTCCATCACTATCCTGACCTGCTCCTGACAGTGAGAAAAGTTCTTTCCCACTATCAGGAAGTCGTCCAAGTAGGGAATTACTAGAGTGTCTTTTTCGCTGAGATGTGCTGTGACCTCTGCAATCAGCTTCGTAAATACGCGTGGGGCGGTTGCTATCCCAAAGGGCAGAGCCCTGTACTGGAAGTGACGCAGCTGGGACCCCATCTGAACTGCCACTCTGAGGAACTGACGATCTTGTTGTCTGATTGGGACGTGATAATAAGCGTCCTTGAGGTCGAGGACGGACATGTAGCACTGGGGATAGAGAAGTTTCACCGCCGATTTTATGGTTTCCATCTTGAATGATGGTAGTACAAGAAATTTGTTGAAGCCTTTTAGATTTATAATTGTCCTCCAAGAGTTGTCCGGTTTTTTTATGAGAAAAAGAGGGGAATAAAATCCTTCCCTCCTTTCGTCTATAGGAACTTCTTTCAAGACGTGATTGTCTAGGAGTGATGTTACTTCCCCCTCCAGACTGTCTTGCTTTTCTTGGGAGGACTGTACCGGGGTCTGCATATATCTTCTTGGAGGTCATTGGTGAAATTTTAGCTAAAGGCCTGATCCTACGATCTGCCGGATCCATATGCTGGAGGAGATCCTCTCCCAGGCTGGAAGGAAGTGAGAGAGCCTCCCTCCCACCTGAGAAGGACCGTCACTGGGAGGGTTTTTTGGTGTCTCTGGGGGACTTGCCAAAATAGAAGCCCTTTCCTCCCCTGGGTCGCTTGTCCAGGTTGCTCCTGTCCCGGTCTCTGTATTGCTGCCTTCGGAACTTTTGGCCTTTCCGAAAGGAGCAACGAAAGGGCTGAAATGGCTGTCTTGGAAAGTTCTTATTATTATCACCGGCCTTCTCCAGTACCTCATCTAATGCCGGTCCGAACAGGAAGTTTCCCTCACAAGGCATAGAGCAAAGCTTAATTTTTGCCTGAGTGTCCCCTGGCCAGCATTTGAGCCATACGGCACGGCGTCCAGTGTTAGCTAGCGCTGCTGATTTTGCTGCCAGCCTAGCAGAGTCTGCTGATGCTTCAGCCAGAAACATAGCCGCTGCCCTCATGGTTGGAAGTGACTCTAGAATAGCTTCCCTGGGAACTTTTTGCTCCACCTGTTCCTCCAGGTTGTCTATCCAGATTTTAAGGGATCTGGCGACACACGTGGCCGCGATAGCTGGCCTTAGTGCTCCTGCTGAGGCTTCCCAAGCTGTCTTCAGGGAACTGTCCACCTTCCTGTCCAGAGGTTCTTTTAGAGAACCTAGGTCCTCGAACGGCAGGGAGGACTTCCTGGCCACTTTTGAGACCGCCACATCGATTTTTGGGGCTCTGTCCCAAGATGAGGATGCTTCCTCTTCAAAGGGATACCTTCTTTTTAGGGAGGTAGTTATTTGGGACCTTTTTTCTGGCTTTTGCCATTCCCTTTTAATCAGTTCTTGTATTTGATCGTTAACAGGGAATGACCTCCGTTTTTTCTTTTGTAGGCCACTGAACATGAGTTCTTGGGCTGTCATTTTGGCCTTCTCATCTACCAGCCCCATGGTAGAGCGAACGGCTTTAATAAGTTTATCTGTAGCCTCAGCTGGAAAAGTGTCTTCCTCCTCCGAGCTACTATCAGAACAGCGGGCCGTATCTGAATCCTGCTCTGACCACGAGGAATCCCTTTGGGATGCTATAGAGGGGCTGGATCTGTCCCTAGATCTGGCATCTGTGTCAGGTGTCTGTAATGCTCTTACGGACTTAGAGACTTCGGACTGGATCAGAGATCTTAAGCTGTCCGTAAAGGAGGGTGTTTCCTCCGCCACAGTCTGGTTAATACAGTCCTGACACAGTCTTTTACCCCAAGATGACATTAAAGGCATTTTACATAAGGGACATTCTCTATTTTTCGTCTTCGCCTTATAATTTTTGGTGACCTTCTATACTCCACCCCGCAATGTGTGTAAGAAAAGAGGGGAGAGAGAAGATGAGAGAAAAGAACAGACATTAGCATGCTGGACTTTCTCGTAGTTCACTCACCACTCGGACGTTTTCAAAGTACGGGTACCGGATCCGGAGGTTGGCTGGTTTTCTCCGTGTCTCCCAATGAGACTAGGGACCCCTCCTTGGTATGCCGATCCGTCCGTATACTGTCCGAGCGGCTTCTGCTGTTGCCATGGCGGGTCTGGCTCTTTTCGCTTGAGCGAGACCGCCTCTCCTGCACCTCTTGCTGTGGCATCAAATGCTCTGGCGAGAAACTCTCCATTATACACACCAGCACACAACAAGAGTAGTCACCTTCAACCTGGCGTGGTTTAGTGACACAGGGCAGCGCAGCTCGCTTGTTTAAATAGATTCACTTTTTTTTTTTTTTTTATATGAATCACCTGGTTGATCCTGCCTTTACTGGTCACTTCATTAATCATTAATCATCATTAATAAAAAAAAAAAAAAAGGTTCCTCGCATCATGTTCTCATACACTTAATGCAGTATTAGCCCTCTGTGTCTGTACTGCTACATACTTAGGCAGTTAACTGGTTTATGCAGCTTTACATGAACACCCGAGCCTTACACTATAGCTGCTCCGAATAACTAAAGCAATTGTTACCATCCACCTCTCGTGTCTCCCCTTTTCCCCATAGTTTGTAAGCTTGCGAGCAGGGCCCTCATTCCTCCTGGTATCTGTTTTGAACTGTATTTCTGTTATGCTCTAATGTCTATTGTCTGTACAAGTCCCCTCTATAATTTGTAAAGCGCTGCGGAATATGTTGGCGCTATATAAATAAAAATTATTATTATTATTATTATTATTATTATTACCATCGCACCTGTCCTGAATGATTACCTGGCTGATCGTGCCTGCACCACTTCCGGTCGTCCATGCACTCAGGCAATCTGTGAGTACAAAGGTGCACCTGACAACAGATGCATGGACCAGTAGGCATGGCCAGGGACATTACGTGTCCATCACGGCACACTGGGTGAATGTGGTGGATGCAGGGTCCACAGGGGACAGTAATTTCAGGACAGTTCTGCCTAGCCCACGGTCTAGGAAACAGTTGGCTGTAGCTGTTCGCACCCCCTCCTCCTCCTTGTCCTCCTGCAGAAGCTCGTCCACAGAACGCAGTCGCACAACCACTCCATCCGCAGCTGCCACTGTTGCACACCAGGTGTCCCATTATGGGGCAGCTACTGGCAAGCGTCAGCAGGCTGTATTGGCTATGAAGTGTTTGGGCGACAACAGACACACCGCGGAAGTTCTGTCCGAGTTCTTGCAGAAAGAAACGCAGTCGTGGCTGGGCACTGTAGATCTTGAGGCAGGCAAGGTAGTGAGTGATAACGGAAGGAATTTCATGGCTGCCATCTCCCTTTCCCAACTGAAACACATTCCTTGCCTGGCTCACACCTTAAACCTGGTGGTGCAGTGCTTCCTGAAAAGTTATCCGGGGTTATCCGACCTGCTCCTCAAAGTGCACGGACTTTGCTCGCATATCCGCTGTTCGCCCGTACACTCCAGCCGTATGCAGACCTATCAGCGGTCTTTAAACCTTCCCCAGCATCGCCTAATCATCGACGTTGCAACAAGGTGGAACTCAGCACTGCACATGCTTCAGAGACTGTGCGAACAGAGGCGTGCTGTTATGTTTTTGTGGGAGGATACACATACACGGGCAGGCAGTAGGATGGCAGACATGGAGTTGTCAGGTGTGCAGTGGTCGAAGGTACAAGACATGTGTCAAGTCCTTCAGTGTTTTGAGGAATGCACATGGCTGGTTAGTGCAGACAACGCCATAATAAGCATGAGCATCCCCCTAATGCGTCTGCTGATGCAAAGTTTGACGCACATAAAGGAGCAGGCGTCTGCAGCAGAGGAAGAGGAAAGCCTTGATGACAGTCAGCCATTGTCTGGTCAGGGCAGTGTACAGGATGAGGTAGCGGGCGAACAGGAGGAGGAGGAGGAGGACGAGGAGGATGATGGGGACGAGTATTTTTTTAATGAGGAAGCTTCTCCGTGGCCAATAGCAACTGGTGGCGTTGCAAGGCCGGGTTCAGGTTTTTTTAGGGAGACAAGTGACGTAGATTTGCCTGAAACTGCCCCTCAACCCAGCACAACCGCAGATTTGACAACTGGAACTTTGGCCCACATGGCGGATTATGCCTTACGTATCCTCAAAAGGGACCCACGCATTAGTAAAATGATGACTGATGACGATTACTGGTTGACCTGCCTCCTTGATCCTCGCTATAAAGGCAAATTGCAAAATATTATGGCACATGAGAACCTGGAACAAATATTAGCAACCAAACAATCAACTCTTGTTGACCGTTTGATTCAGGCATTCCCAGCACACAGCAACGGTGAGCGTTATCACACGAGCTGCAGGGGGCAGCAGGCCAGAGGTGTTACAGGTGCACAAATCAGAAGTGGCGTTGGACACAGGGGTTTTCTGACCAGGTTGTGGAGTGATTTTGCTATGACCGCAGACAGGACAGGTACTGCAGCATCAATTCAAAGTGACAGGAGACAACATTTGTCCAGTATGGTTACTAACTATTTTTCATCCCTTATCGACGTTCTCCCTCAACCGTCATTCCCATTTGATTACTGGGCATCCAAATTAAACACCTGGCCAGAATTGGCAGAATAGGCATTGCAGGAGCTTGCTTGCCCAGCAGCTAGCGTCCTATCAGAAAGAGTATTCAGTGCTGCAGGTTCAATATTAACCGAAAAAAGGACTCGTCTGGCTACCCAAAATGTTGATGATCTAACCTTCATTAAAATGAACCACAACTGGATTTCGAATTCTTTTGCCCCACCTTTCCCGGCTGGCACCTAGCTTTCCTATGAAAAGGTCTTGCTTGTGGACTGCTCTGACTGACTTTTCCAATCTCGTAATTTGCAGCAGCTGTTTGTCCAGCATATGACATGTTTACGCCTCCCAAAATGGCCAAACTCCCCCCACGGGGCCGTGGTCTCGCCACTTGGCGCAAGCACCCGTGAGAGTGCCGTTTGTCTGAAGAGGTGGGTGTGCACGCTTTTGGTCGACGGCACTGCCACTGGGTCCCTCATAGTACAATAAAGTGTCTCTGGCGGTGGTGGTGCGCACCCAATGTCAGACACACCGTTGTAACATGAGGGGCCCTGGGCCTGTACCGCCGGCCACAAGAGAGTCCCCCCCCCCAAGCTCAAACAGTGCTCTACCACTTGCAAAATTATCTCTCACAGCTTCACCAATGTTTAGTCTATGCCCTGACATCCTTCAATGCCTGGCACTGACAATACCAATGTGTTGACATGTATGATGCTACTTAAAATAGTCAGGGGCAGTGTCCTATATTTACACCAGTAAATACTTTGCGCCAAATTACTAGGTCTGAAACTCAGCAGAGGAGCCCACCCCTGAACCTAAGTATGCCACCCTTTTGTCTTTTGGTTTTGTTGTATTGCGAGACATTAACATCTATTTATTTTTGGTGAGTACTAACTGTCAGACACTCATTACAATCGGCCTCCGCTGACAACACCAATGCTGCCTGTGTACCCCTGCAAGATAATTCCAAGTGTCTACAGCCTACTTTTGTTATGTTAGGCCTACTAATCCTGTCTGCGGTCCATTATAGAATTGTCCTTCACTGACCACACCACTGCTGCCCGTGTACCCCTGGAACCTATTTTAAAAAGCCTACAGCCTACTTTTGTTATGTTAGGCCTACTAAGCCTGTCTGCGGTCCCTCCTTCCAATAGTCCTCCACTGACCACACCACTGCTGCCCGTGTACCCCTGGAACCTATTTTAAAAAGCCTACAGCCTACTTTTGTTATGTTAGGCCTACTAAGCCTGTCTAAAGTCCCTCCTTCCACTAGTCCTCCACTGACCAGACCACTGCTGCCCGTGTACCCCTGGAACCTATTTTAAAGTGCCTACAGCCTACTTTTGTTATGTTAGGTCTACTAAGCCTGTCTGCAGTCCCTCCTTCCACTAGTCCTCCACTGACCAGACCACTGCTGCCCGTGTACCCCTGTAACCTATTTTAAAGTGCCTACAGCCTACTTTTGTTATGTTAGGCCTACTAAGCCTGTCTGCGGTCCCTCCTTCCAATAGTCCTCCACTGACCACACCACTGCTGCCCGTGTACCCCTGGAACCTATTTTAAAGTGCCTACAGCCAACTTTTGTTATGTTAATCCTACTAAGCCTGTCTGCGGTCCATCCTTTTCACATGTACCCATTCAGATGGAGACGTTTATTCTCAGCGAGGTAAGGCAAGTTTAGGACCTGGTATAAGAGAGATGCCGTAACGGGGCTACCAGGTACACATAAAATTGGCCATTTTTATGCGCTAAAAGCTCTCATTTTTCATATTTCTAGTGCAGTAATGTTCAAATTTCGTTTTTCAAGTATATTTGTTCTAGCGCTGCAGTGTGCTGCCTTATTTACTTAACTATATACGAGTTGGCGACTCTAGGTTCAGCACCTGTTCACACTGAGTCTATGTTTGCATGTGCCGGTCAGGTTTTTGAAATGCCTCCTTTCATTAGTCCTCCACTGACCACACCACTGCTGCCCGTGTACCCCTGGAACCTATTTTAAATTGCATAGAGCATCCTTTTTTTAATTGTAGGCGTACTAAGTCTGTCTGCGGTCCATAATTGAAATTGTCCTCCACTGACCAGATCAATGCTGCCTGTGTACCCCTGTAACCTTTTTTAAACTGCATTGAGCCAAATTTTTTGTTTAAGGCCTACTACCTGTGTCTGTCTGCGCCACTCAATACAGCTGTCCTCCTCTGAAAAAAGCTGAGCGTCAATAATCTGGTTTTCAGCCTATAGGAATTTGAAAACTGCATTGGGGCTACTACTTTGGTAGGGCCTACTAACGGTGTCTGCCGCTCCAAGGTGTTCTTCTGGTTGCCTCTCCATAGCTTCGATCTTCTAGCTCTCGTTCAGTAGTTGTTGAAACAACACTGCATTAGGCCTACAAGTTGGGTCTGGGTTGTAGAGACGGTGTCTTCCGCTCCGAGGTGTTCTCCAGGTTGCCTCTCCATAGCTTCGATCTTCTAGCTCTCGTTTAGTAGTTGTTGAAAACAACACTGCATTAGGCCTACAAGTTGGGTCTGGGTTGTAGAGACGGTGTCTTCCGCTCCAAGGTGTTCTCCAGGTTGCCTCTCCATAGCTTCGATCTTCTAGCTCTCGTTTAGTAGTTGTTGAAAACAACACTGCATTAGGCCTACAAGTTGGGTCTGGGTTGTAGAGACGGTGTCTTCCGCTCCAATGTGTTCTCCAGGTTGCCTCTCCATAGCTTCGATCTTCTAGCTCTCGTTTAGTAGTTGTTGAAAACAACACTGCATTAGGCCTACAAGTTGGGTCTGGGTTGTAGAGACGGTGTCTTCCGCTCCAAGGTGTTCTCCAGGTTGCCTCTCCATAGCTTCGATCTTCTAGCTCTCGTTTAGTAGTTGTTGAAAACAACACTGCATTAGGCCTACAAGTTGGGTCTGGGTTGTAGAGACGGTGTCTTCCGCTCCAAGGTGTTCTCCAGGTTGCCTCTCCATAGCTTCGATCTTCTAGCTCTCATTTAGTAGTTGTTGAAAACAACACTGCATTAGGCCTACAAGTTGGGTCTGGGTTGCAGAGACGGTGTCTTCCGCTCCAAGGTGTTCTCCAGGTTGCCTCTCCATAGCTTCGATCTTCTAGCTCTCGTTTAGTAGTTGTTGAAAACAACACTGCATTAGGTGTTATAGACCTGGTGGTTAGGAGCACCCGGAACGACCTGATGGTTAAACTCACACAGGACAAGCTCTGGGAAGTGGGAGCTCTGCTGACCGCAACCCCTAATCCTATCACACAACTAGAAATAGCCGTGGAGCGTACCTAACTCTGCCTAGACGCCTCTTCACAGCCTAAGAGCTAACTAGCCCTAAAGATAGAAAATAAAGCCTACCTTTCCTCAGAGAAATTCCCCAAAGTAAAAGGCAGCCCCCCCACATATATTGACTGTGAGTTAAGATGAAAGTTACAAACACAGAAATGAAACAGGTTTCAGCAAAGGGAGGCCAGACTTACTAAACAGATGCTTGCGTCGAGAAGCACGTGATGGTGTCTCCGCAGCTTCTTTTCATGCATCTGCATATTTCCCATAAGGGATGGGGGCAGTGTTCTGGAATCACTGCGTTGAGAAACACGTGATGGTGTCTCCGCGGTGTTGGATGTTTTGGTCTCCCCGAGGCCAATCATCTGTGCCTTTATAGCCTTTTTACTAGGCACTGCTCCTAATAGCCAGATTCCTACTCCACACTGATGAGGGGCAAAAACCCCAAAACAGCTGTCTGTGGATGGATACCATGCTTGGCATAGGTGGCTTTCCTTCATAGGATGCTGCCCTTCTCGTGGTTGTTCCTTCCCGGGGAAAGGCCTGGCTATTCACTGCTTGCGTCGAGAAACACGTGATGGTGTCTCCGCAGCTTCTTTACATGCATCTGCATATTTCCCATAAGGGATGGGGGCAGTGTTCTGGAATCACTGCGTTAAGAAACACGTGATGGTGTCTTCGCGGTGTTGGATGTTTTGGTCTCCCCGAGGCCAATCATCTGTGCCTTTATAGACTTACTAAACAGAGAGAGGATAGGAAAAGTATCTTTGCGGTCAGCACAAAAAACTACAAAAAAAAACGCAGAGTGTGCAAAAAGACCTCCGCACTGACTCACGGTGCGGAGGTGCCACTCTGCATCCCAGAGCTTCCAGCTAGCAAGGCAAAATCATGATAGCTAGCTGGACAAGGAAACAATGAACAAATAATTAACTAGCAGGGAGGGGTCACCGAACCCTCACCAGAGCCCCCAGGCCTTTCAGGACGAGCCAAATGAAAGGCATGAACCAGATCGGCAGAATGAACATCAGAGGCAAAAACCCAGGAATTATCTTCCTGACCATAACCCTTCCACTTGACCAGGTACTGGAGTTTCCGTCTCGAAATACGAGAATCCAAAATCTTCTCCACCACATACTCCAACTCCCCCTCGACCAACACCGGGGTAGGAGAATCAACGGAGGGAACCATAGGCGCCACGTATCTCCGCAATAACGACCTATGGAACACATTATGGATGGCAAAAGAAGCTGGAAGGGCCAAACGAAATGACACAGGATTGAGAACTTCAGAAATCTTATACGGACCAATGAAACGAGGTTTAAACTTAGGAGAGGAAACCTTCATAGGAACATAACGAGATGACAACCAAACCAAATCCCCAACACGAAGTCGGGGACCAACACAGCGCCGGCGGTTAGCGAAACATTGAGCCTTCTCCTGGGACAATGTCAAATTGTCCACCACATGAGTCCAAATCTGCTGCAACCTGTCCACCACAGTATCCACACCAGGACAGTCCGAAGGCTCAACCTGCTCTGAAGAGAAACGAGGATGGAAACCAGAATTACAGAAAAAAAGGCGAAACCAAAGTAGCCGAGCTGGCCCGATTTTAAGGGCGAACTCAGCCAAAGGCAAGAAGGACACCCAATCATCCTGATCAGCAGAAACAAAGCATCTCAGATATGTTTCCAAAGTCTGATTAGTTTTTTCGGTTTGGCCATTTGTCTGAGGATGGAAAGCCGAAGAAAAAGACAAATCAATGCACATCTTAGCACAAAAGGACCGCCAAAACCTCGAAACAAACTGGGAACCTCTGTCCGAGACGATGTTCTCCGGAATGCCATGCAAACGAACCACATGCTGGAAAAACAATGGCACCAAATCAGAGGAGGAAGGCAATTTAGACAAGGGTACCAAATGGACCATCTTAGAGAAGCGATCACAAACCACCCAAAATGACCGACATCCTTTGAGAGACAGGGAGATCTGAAATAAAATCCATGGAAATATGCGTCCAGGGCCTCTTCGGGACCGGCAAGGGCAAAAGCAACCCACTGGCACGAGAACAGCAGGGCTTAGCCCGAGCACAAGTCCCACAGGACTGCACAAAAGAACGCACATCCCTTGACAAAGAAGGCCACCAAAAGGATCTAGCCACCAAATCTCTGGTACCAAAGATTCCAGGATGACCAGCCAACACCGAACAATGAACCTCAGAGATAATTCTACTAGTCCATCTATCAGGGACAAACAGTTTCTCCGCTGGACAACGGTCAGGTCTATCAGCCTGAAACTTCTGCAGCACCCGCCGCAAATCAGGGGAGATGGCAGACAAAATTACCCCCTCTTTGAGAATACCCGCCGGCTCAGGAACACCCGGAGAGTCAGGCACAAAACTCCTTGACAGGGCATCAGCCTTCACATTCTTAGAGCCCGGAAGGTACGAAACCACAAAATCAAAATGGGAGAAAAACAGCGACCATCGAGCCTGTCTAGGATTCAACCGTTTGGCAGACTCGAGATAAGTCAAATTCTTGTGAAACGTCAAGACCACCACACGATGCTTGGCTCCTTTAAGCCAATGTCGCCACTCCTCGAATGCCCACTTCATGGCCAACAACTCTCGATTGCCAACATCATAATTGCGCTCAGCAGGCGAGAATTTTCTAGAAAAGAAGGCACATGGTTTCATCACCGAGCCATCAGAACTTCTTTGCGACAAAACAGCCCCTGCTCCAATCTCAGAAGCATCAACCTCGACCTGAAACGGGAGCGAAACATCTGGCTGGCACAACATGGGCAGAAGAAAAACGACGCTTCAACTCCTGAAAAGTCTCTACAGCCGCAGAGGACCAATTGACCACATCAGCACCTTTCTTGGTCAAATCAGTCAACGGTTTAGCAACACTAGAAAAATTAGCGATGAAGCGACGGTAAAAATTAGCAAAGCCCAGGAACTTCTGCAGGCTCTTCACAGATGTCGGCTGAGTCCAATCATAAATGGCCTGAACTTTAACAGGGTCCATCTCGATAGTAGAAGGAGAAAAAAGGAAACCCAAAAATGAAACCTTCTGAACTCCAAAGAGACACTTTGACCCCTTCACAAACAAGGAATTCGCACGAAGGACCTGGAACACCATTCTGACCTGCTTCACATGAGACTCCCAATCATCCGAAAAGACCAAAATATCATCCAAATATACAATCATGAATCTATCCAGGTACTCTCGGAAGATGTCATGCATAAAGGACTGAAACACAGATGGAGCATTAGAAAGCCCGAATGACATAACCAGGTACTCAAAATGGCCCTCGAGCGTATTAAATGCTGTTTTCCATTCATCGCCCTGTTTAATTCGCACAAGATTATACGCCCCTCGAAGATCTATCTTGGTGAACCAACTAGCCCCCTTAATCCGAGCAAACAAATCAGACAACAGCGGCAAAGGGTACTGAAATTTGACTGTGATCTTATTAAGAAGGCGGTAATCAATACAAGGTCTCAAAGAACCATCCTTCTTGGCCACAAAAAAGAACCCTGCTCCCAACGGTGATGACGACGGGCGAATATGACCTTTCTCCAAGGATTCCTTTATATAACTCCGCATAGCGGCGTGCTCTGGCACAGATAAATTAAACAGTCGGCCCTTAGGAAACTTACTACCCGGAATCAAATTAATAGCACAATCGCAATCCCTATGAGGAGGTAGGGCACTGGATTTGGGCTCTTCAAATACATCCCGGTAATCTGACAAAAACTCAGGGACTTCAGAAGGAGTGGAAGGTGAAATTGACAGCAATGGAACATCACCATGTACCCCCTGACAACCCCAGCCGGACACAGACATAGATTTCCAATCCAATACTGGATTATGGACCTGTAGCCATGGCAACCCCAAAACGACCACATCATGCAGATTATGTAACACCAAAAAGCGAATATCCTCCTGATGTGCAGGAGCCATGCACATGGTCAATTGAGTCCAGTACTGAGGCTTATTCTTGGCCAAAGGCGTAGCATCAATTCATCTCAATGGAATAGGATACTGCAAGGGCTCCAAGAAAAAAAACCACAGCGCCTGGCAAACTCCAAGTCCATCAAATTCAGGGCAGCGCCTGAATCCACAAATGCCATAACAGAATAGGATGACAAAGAGCAAATCAGAGTAACGGACAAAAGAAATTTAGACTGTACCGTACCAATGGTGGCAGACCTAGTGAACCGCTTAGTGCGCTTAGGACAATCGGAGATAGCATGAGTGGAATCACCACAATAAAAACACAGCCCATTCCGACATCTGTGTTCTTGCCGTTCAGCTCTGGTCAAAGTCCTATCACATTGCATAGGCTCAGGCCTATGCTCAGAGAATACCGCCAAATGGTGCACAGCTTTGCGCTCACGCAAGCGCCGATCGATCTGAATGGCCAAGGACATAGACTCATTCAGACCAGCAGGCGTGGGAAATCCCACCATGACATCCTTAAGGGCTTCAGAAAGACCCTTTCTGAAAATTGCCGCCAGGGCACACTCATTCCACTGAGTAAGCACAGACCACTTTCTAAACTTCTGACAATACACCTCCGCTTCATCCTTACCCTGACACAAAGCCAGCAAGATTTTCTCTGCCTGATCCACTGAATTTGGTTCATCATAAAGCAATCCAAGCGCCAGAAAAAACGCATCTACATCACGCAATGCAGGATCTCCTGGCGCAAGGGAAAATGCCCAGTCTTGAGGGTCACCACGCAACAAAGAAATAATAATTTTTACTTGTTGAACGGGGTCACCAGAGGAGCGGGGTTTCAAAGCCAGAAACAGTTTACAATTATTTTTGAAATTCAGGAACTTAGATCTATCCCCAGAAAACAAATCAGGAATTGGAATTCTAGGCTCTAACATCGGATTCTGAACCACAAAATCTTGAATGTTTTGTACCCTTGCAGTGAGATGATCCACACAAGAGGACAGACCTTGAATGTCCATATCTACACCTGTGTCCTGAACCACCCAGAGGTTAAGGGGAAAAGAAAGACAAAACACACTGCAGAGGAAAAAAAAATGGTCTCAGAAGTTCTCTTATCCCTCTATTGAGATGCATTAATACTTTGTGCCAGCTGTACTGGTATGGACCTGGTGGTTAGGAGCACCCGGAACGACCTGATGGTTAAACTCACACAGGACAAGCTCTGGGATGTGGGAGCTCTGCTGACCGCAACCCCTAATCCTATCACACAACTAGAAATAGCCGTGGAGCGTACCTAACTTTGGCTAAACGTCTCTTCACAGCCTAAGAGCTAACTAGCCCTAGAGATAGAAAATAAAGCCTACCTTGCCTCAGAGAAATTCCCCAAAGGAAAAGGCAGCCCCCCCACATAAATTGACTGTGAGTTAAGATGAAAGTCACAAACACAGAAATGAAACAAGTTTCAGCAAAGGGAGGCCAGACTTACTAAACAGACAGAGGATAGGAAAGGTATCTTTGCGGTCAGCACAAAAACTACAAAAAAAAACACGCAGAGTGTGCAAAAAGACCTCCGCACGACTCACGGTGCAGAGGTGCCACTCTGCATCCCAGAGCTTCCAGCTAGCAAGGCAAAATCATGATAGCTAGCTGGACAAGGAAACAATGAACAAATAATTAACTAGCAGGGACTTAGCTTCTGCTGGAGTAGACAGGTCACCAGAAAGATCCAAGAGCGAACTGAACCAGTACAAGAACATTGACAGCTGGCATGGAGTAACGATCTAAGTGGAGTTAAATAGAGCAGCCAGCCAAAGAATAAACTACGTCACCTGTGGAAGGAACCTCAGAAGCAGCAGCTCCACTCATAGCCACCAGCGGGAGTCCATGGACAAAACTCGCCGAAGTACCATTCATGACCACAGGAGGGAGTTCGATAACAGAATTCACAACAATTAGGCCTACAAGTTGGGTCTGAGTCGTAGAGACGGTGTCTGCCGCTCCAAGGTGTTCTCCAGGTTGCCTCTCCATTGCTTCAATCTTCATGCTCGTCTTAAGTAGTTGTTGAAACAACACTACATTAGGCCTACAAGTTGGGTCTGGGTTGTAGAGACGGTGTCTGCCGCTCCAAGGTGTTCTCCAGGTTGCCTCTCCATAGCTTTGATCTTCTAGCTTTCGTTTAGTAGTTGTTGAAACAACACTGCATTAGGCCTACAAGTTGGGTCTGGGTTGTAGAGACGGTGTCTGCCGCTCCAAGGTGTTCCCCAGGTTGCCTCTCCATAGCTTTGATCTTCTAGCTCTCGTTTAGTAGTTGTTGAAACAACACTGCATTAGGCCTACAAGTTGGGTCTGGGTTGTAGAGACGGTGTCTTCCGCTCCAAGGTGTTCTCCAGGTTGCCTCTCCATAGCTTCGATCTTCTAGCTCTCATTTAGTAGTTGTTGAAAACAACACTGCATTAGGCCTACAAGTTGGGTCTGGGTTGTAGAGACGGTGTCTTCCGCTCCAAGGTGTTCTCCAGGTTGCCTCTCCATAGCTTCGATCTTCTAGCTCTCGTTTAGTAGTTGTTGAAAACAACACTGCATTAGGCCTACAAGTTGGGTCTGGGTTGTAGAGACGGTGTCTTCCGCTCCAAGGTGTTCTCCAGGTTGCCTCTCCATTGCTTCAATCCTTCATGCTCGTCTTAAGTAGTTGTTGAAACAACACAACATTAGGCCTACAAGTTGGGTCTGGGTCGTAGAGACGGTGTCTGCCGCTCCAAGGTGTTCTCCAGGTTGCCACATAATCCAAGCTGCATAGAGCCTATTTTGTTATTTTACGCCTACTAAGTCTTTCTGCGGTCCCTCCTTCCAATTGTCCTCCACTGAGCACACCAATGCAGACCGTGTACCCATGTAGCAGCAGATCCAACCATGTATATACTCCAGCTCCAGATAAATGGTAAAAAACTTTTTCTTTATTGATCCAACGTAATAAAAACAGGATAATCCTTACAGATGGCAGACAGAATAAGTGATTGAGGCATGAGTAAGACCCGTTGTGGTCGAAACGCGTAGCCGTTCTCTGCGCAATCACTTATTCTGTCTGCCATCTGTAAGCATTATCCTGTTTTTATTACGTTGGATCAATAAAGAAAAAGTTTTTTACCATTTATCTGGAGCTGGAGTATATACATGGTTGGATCTGCTGCTGCTTGGAGTCCCGAGTCAGGACTTACTTTCGTGCTCCACATCTGATGGTCTGGTTGGTGAGCTGGCTGCGGCTTTTGTTAGCCGTTTTTCTTTTTTTGGCTCGTGTACCCATGTAACCTTTCTTAAACCTGCGTCGAGCCAACTTTGTGGTGTAAGGCCTACTTGTAGTGTCTGGCTGCACCACTCAATACAGCTGTCATCTTTACAAAAAATGACCTACAATTATCTGGTTTTCAGCCTATCTGAATTTTAAAACTGCAGTGGGCCTACTAGTTGGGTTGGGGCCTTCTATCGGTGTCTGCCGATCCTTGCTGTTCTCCTCCAGTGAACAAAGCTGTGCCGCCTGTTTACTACTGTTGCCAATTTTGAACTACATTTAGACTACTTACTGATTTGGGCCTACTCTGTGTGTCAGCCTCTCATTCCAGTTGTCCTCCACTGAACAAAGCAATGCCCCCTGGTTAGTCCTGTTACCAATTTTGAACTGCATTTAGCCCACTTTATTCTTTGGGCCCATATCTGTTTCCCCCTCATCCTGCCCATTGCCCAGCCAGTGATAGAGGAGTCTGCTGGTACATTGACCCATAACGCAACATTCCTCATGCATGCTACACTGCAAGATTGTGACCCTGCTGAAAGTCAGGTTCCCCTTCCCGCATACCATACCACCTTACACGGGGAAAAAGAGGAAGGTGCAGATGAAGGTGCAGGTTCCTTCATCAGGTGGGGTGAGGAATACTCGTTGGCGACATCACTGGCACAGGGCCCCTCCTAGTATGCAAAAGTGTCGCTGCCGCAGGGAGGCGCCCCCGCCGTGCAAACACACCGCTGTACTTTGAGGGGCCCTGTGCCAGTGCCAATGCCAACGAGTGGGCCCCCCCTGCTTGCTCAGGATCACAGCACAAAGTTGAAATACTTACCTCTCCCTGCTCCACTGCCACTGTGACGTGGTCCAGATTTCCTGGGCCCACTAATTACTTGAACCAGCCCTACCCCCCACAACTTTAGCCAAATGACCCCCAATTTCCAATGCCTTACTATTATTATTAGGTAAATTTAGATTGACAAGCTTCAGTAACAAGAATGTATGTTTTTTGCCATTAAAATGGGCACTGTAGGTGTTTTCCTGGCCTCCACTCACTACCGACTATGCTCCTCCTTTGACTTGCATTGGGTTTCGTGTTTCGGTCGATCCCCGACTTTTCGTGATAATTGGCCGATTCCACTCGACTCGACTTTTGAGATAGTCGGGTTTCGCGAAACCCGACTCGACTCCAAAAAAGTCAAGGTCGCTCAACCCTACTGGCCACCAATGAAAATTAATTTTATGGACTAATGTTATTAAAAATAGGGACATGGGGAAAAATTAATTAATTTATTTATTTATTTTTACCTCTGGCCACCAATGTAAATTACACACTGGTGACCAATGATAATTTTTGGGGGGTGAATAATTTAATATTTTAATAATTTATTATGGGGCAATTTAGCATGGGTCCATGGGAAAATTATTTAGGGGACATTTTGGTGGGAGAAATTTTGGCACATTTATTATGAAATTAGGGGGATGGGGCCACCACTAAATTCTGGGACATACATAACAGCAGGGACAGTTCGATGGAAAATACTGCTCCCATCGAGCTGAGCCTGCTGCAACGACTTGGAGGTAACAGACATAGGCTGATGGGAATAGTAGTCTCATCGGCCTATGTCCGAACACACACACACACTTAGGCCGGAGTCACACTACAGCGAGATACGGCCGAGTCTCGCAGGTTAAAACGAAGCTCTGGCACCGGCACTCCGGAGCGGAGCATGCGGCTCCATGTATTGCTATGCGGCTGCACCGCTCCGCTCTGGAGTGCCGATGCCAGAGCTTGTTTTTAACCTGCGAGACTCGGCCGTATCTCGTTTTGTGTGATCCCGGCCACACATACATACACACACACACACTTACCACACTTATCATCTGCAGCACATCCATGCTCATTCCGCTTGCATGGCATGATGGGATGGCCATTAACGTTAACGCTTGAAACCATCAAATTTTTTTATGTTTGCGGATTTCAAGCATTCCAATACAAGTCTATGTGTGCGGAAAATAAGTGATTCCACAAAATTATTGAACATGCTGATTTTTTTCCCGTGATGCGTTTTTTTTTCGCGGTAAAAAACGCAACATTTGGGGTATGTGCACACGTTCAGTTTTTTCGCGTTTTTTCATCATAAAAACACTATAAAAATGCATTAAAAACGCAGACATATGCATCCTATCATTTAGAATGCATTCTGCAATTTTTGTGCACATGAGACGCATCGTGGTAAAAAAAGCAGCATGTTCATTAATTTTGCGGATTTTTCGCATTTTTCCCGCTATTTAATGCATTGGGGAAAAACGCAAAAAACCCACACAAAAACGTGTAAAAAGCATGAAAAAAACACATCAAAAATGCATAAAAAACGTGAAAAAAACACATGCGGATTTCTGGCAGAAATGTCCGGTTTTTGTCAGGAAATTTCTGCAAGAAATCCTGACGTGTGCACATATCCTTGCACAAGCTATGCGGAATACATAGAAACTATTGGGAGGCATGTGTAAGCGTTTTTATCGCGTTTTTATAGCGAAAAAACGTGAAAAATCCTGAATGTGTGCACATAGCCTTATGGTTCAGAACAGCCGAGAATTGGAATCAGTTGGGCGGGAGCGCCCTGTCAGGGCAGTCAGCTGTGCAGAAGTCCAAGGTCCAGTCAGGCAGCATCAGGGCCAGAAAGGCCACGAGAGAGAAGAAGAGCATTGATAGAGTCACTGACAGTGCAGTATAAGTGGGACTGTGGCTGACAAGGAGAAAAGATCTAAGCAGTATGGACACGTCACTCGCAATGTGGCGGCTTGCTAAGTGGATGGATGTACCTGGGACTAGGGCAAAATGGTTTAGAGGAATCGCTGCTAAAGTAAGACAGGGTACAGAGGACGCTGGAGGACCGATAAGCACAGTCCATTCCGGAAGTGAGCTTAGTAAAGATGAAGGAAAGGCAGACTAAGGCTACGTTCACATTTGCGTTGTGCGCCGCTGCGTCGGCGATGCAACACACAACGCAAATAAAAACGCACCAAAACGCACGCAAAAACACTGCGTTTTGCGATGCATGCGTCGTTTTTTGCCGAAATTTGGACGCAAGAAAAATGCAACTTGTTGCATTTTCTTGGTCCGACGCTTGCAGCAAAAATTACGCATGCGTCGCACAACGCAACAAACAAAAACGCATGCGTCCCCCATGTTAAATATAGGGTCGCATGACGCATGTGTCGCCGCTGCGTTGCCTGACGCAAACCCGACGCAAACTAGCATAACGCTAATGTGAACGTAGCCTAAGAGAAGAAGCTGTATAAAGCGAGCCAGATATAAATGCTGACAAGGTCAGAGAAGAGACAGGGGCAGCAAGGAATTTGTTTAATGTAAAGCCTGCTGTAAAGGCTGAAGGGAACCGTTATGTGCCCGTCTTTAGTAAAGTTTATTGCTCAAGCTTTCAATGGGACTGTGACTCTGTTTATTCTACTACGGCTGAGGAGAATGTGCAGTGCATTACAGGAAGCCCCAGGAGTAAAGGAGCAGCGGGTATGCTGACTGGGAGTCGTGGAGTGTATGTGAGCGGAGGTCAGGGTGTGCAAGAGACTTTTACCTCAGCCACAGCTACCACCCTGTCCAACCCTTACATTTGTGTGGATCTAGCCTTTTGTAGCCTGTGACCTATAAGAGAACGTAAGGGCATGGCGTCTCGGGCTCTGTTCTGTCATAGGCTCTAAGCATCTGATTTCTAAAGATGTGATTACAGTTGAAAGTGGCTTTTCAGTGGATCAACAACATTTCTATTGTTGCCTCCTTTCTTACATGTTGTGTAATTTAGTGTGCACCACAAATTAAATCTTTGACATGACAAACAGACAACAGTAATGGGAAACCAACTATGTCATGTATTTCATGATTACCAACTTAAAATTAATCAACTAATAAAATGGCTGCTATTACCTTGACAGAATGCACAACAGACTTATTACCACTATAGGGAGAGCGGTATAACAACTTGTTAGGCCGGCCTCACACTCAGCGTTGAAAAATACGGTCCGTATTTTACGGCCGTAATACGCTCCAAAATTAGAAATACGGTGGTCCGTAAGAACTCCGTAGGCAAGGTGTGGTCGCGTATTTTGCGCATGTAATGTTGCGTATGTAATCCGTATGCCCACCGTAATGCGTATTTTTCACGCAACCTGACAAAATGGACATATAACGGTTTTGGAGGCTGAAATTGATTTAAATTACCCTCATCAACCCTATTTAAGGCCTCTACAACAGGTGTCTCACTCCCATATAGTCATTTTGTGGTTTTGCAACTGTTGGAGTGTTGTTGTAACATTTTGACCATGTCTGACCACCTGCAGTTCACCCCAACGCAGCGTGTTTTGTTTAACTGGCTATTGTCTCGTCGGTTTGGGCACCCATACCCTGTGATTGTGGATCCGCGAAGGAGGAGCAGAAGAATGTGGGTGCATCCTCTTCTGACTAAACGCCTCACTAAAGGCCATTTTCATCGGCTATATACAGCTCTGCGGGAACATCCAGACAAGTTTTATCTGTACTGTCGCATGTCTATACAAACCTTTGACAGATTGTTGGAGATATTACGCCCAGGAATAACATTTCAGGACACAAGGCTGCGCAAAGCCATCTCTGCTGAGGAGCGTCTTCTCCTCACGTTACGGTATGTATTCTCCATCCTCACATACTGTATGTTGATGATCTTTGTTATAAATGTTTCTTCTTTTTTAAATTTTTTCCCATAATATGTGTACATTAAGGCCAAAGCAGATGTGACAACGTGACGTAACTGTTATATTTCCGCCCCTTAAGGCCATTTTTCCCATTTCAGTGTTAATTTAGTAGGCCACAAATGCAAATATGATTGTGCTTATTCATGTTTTGTGTGCACTCTTGATACAAACCTAATTTATTGCGTTTGTTTCACTTACAGATTTCTGTCCACTGGATTGTCCTTTGCGGGGCTCCACCTTGAATTTTTGATTGGCCGCTCCACCATTTCTGGCATTGTGCGGTTAACCTGTCGCCAAATATGGGATAGACTTAAGGACCTTGTGATGCCTGAGCCCAAACATGCTGATTGGCTCAAAATAGCCCGTGGGTTCAAGGTCAATTGTGACTTCCCAAACTGCATTGGAGCGGTGGATGGGAAACATATTAGGGTACGTAAGCCGCCGAACTCTGGCTCCCAATTCTACAACTATAAGCAGTTTTTCTCTGTAGTTCTGTTAGCTGTAGTTGACAGTAACTACAGGTTTATAATTGTAGACATTGGGGCCTATGGACGAACTGGAGACTCTAGGGTCTTCAATTCGTCTATAATGGGTCGGCGGCTACGTGAAAACCAGTTAGACCTCCCACCACCACAACAACTCCCAGGCTCCACTGCAGAAGCACTGCCTTTTTTTTTGGTTGGAGATGAGGCCTTCCAACTCACCAGACACGTCATGAGGCCTTATCCCCGGCGCAACCTGGACCACCGTCGGAGGATATTTAATTTGCGCCTTTCTAGGGCACGCAGACTGGTGGAGTGCGCTTTTGGTATTCTGGTGGCCAAATGGCGTGTCCTGCAGACTGCCATGCAGCTCAGTGAGGCTACAGTCAATGAAGTAATCAAAGCATCTGTAATTTTGCACAATTATACCCGCATACATGATTGCTTCTCAGATGGTAATGATGAACACATGTTGCGTAGTGTCAGTAGTCCAACACCACATGGCCCACCTCCGCGCCGTCCCCTTTCTGGTATCAAAGTTAGGGATGTATTGACAAATTATTTTGTTTCTCCTCAGGGTTCTACTCCCTGGCAAGATTATGCTGTTTCTCAGTTGTGATTTTTGTTATTTTAAAGATATGTTTTTGTAATATATTATTATCAACCACTGAAAACGTATTGTGTGTGTTTTTTTCCTTAATGACCATATGTTTCTGTTTTCTGAATATGTGTGTGATGCAAAAATGATTAGTCTACAAACATCAATTGGCTTTTTTGTAAACTTTTTACTAACTTTGCAACCCTTTTTTTTTGGTTGTTAACCCCATATTTTTGCCATATGGTTTTGATAAGCCTTTTTTATGGGTTGCTTTATACCAAGGATCCACAACAAAGTGGAAATGTTTTGAAAACACAACATTAACATGGTAGCCAGCTACCAAAACAAAACACAAAAAACAAAACTAAATTACAGATCCCTGTAAGTTGGTGGGGGAGATGTTGGCAGCTCTGGGTCCTGGTCTGGTGGCCTTTGTTGGGCCGATGGCAGTTCATCCTGTGAGGATGCAGTGGCTTGCGGCCCAGAATACTGGCCTTGTCCATATTGGCCAGATGTGTGTTGACCAAAAGCCATTTGGCTCTGGGCATCATGCTGAGGTACAGATTGCCTTGCATCATACCCCAACCCAAAATGGCCATGTTGTCCAAACCCAGGTTGGGACCAGCCAACATCACTGTGTCTGGAGAAGTGGCCATATTGGGATTGGGAGTTGAAGCCTGCCATTTGGTACTCTAATGGCCTTTGTAGATTTTGGGATGGGAGTGGTTGAAGGGGAGGCATACGTGGAGTAGGTGCCGCAAATCCTGATTGATTTGGCTCCTGTTGAGGGAATTGAAGGCGCAAGAGGTTTGTTTGGCCAAGCTGCCTTCGCTCCAGGTATTCAAAAACCTCATAGGGGTTATTTGGAGGGGTGCTTAAATCAATCAGGATTTGCATACACCATCTCACACGTAGCCTCACCTCACGGGGAAGGGGTCTAAGGTATCGGGCAAGGCTGCGGGCAAAGGCCTCCTCGCCATCATCTGTGGCTGCCCTGGCCAAATAGTTGAGGACCCCAGCATCAACTTCACTTCTTCTGCCTTCAAGCTCTCTCCTTCGCCGGGATCTCCGTAAAGGCCCAGCTGCCTGTGGGGATGACACCAGTGGGCCTGTAGGGCTGCTGCTGTGCCCATGTTCCACAGGCCTTGGTACATGTGCTGCTGAGGGTGGTGGTGCAGCATCTTCATCACTTGCTGCTGCCTGCAGTGATGATGCTGCTGATGGGTCCTCAATGATAGATCCTGATGCAGCCACAGATGGTCCTGCAACCTCTTCCTCCACACTTACAGGATCAATGATAGGGTCTGATTCTGATCCGGTTTCCCTCTCTGTGAGGTTTGACTGTGTTCTGTAAATAAAACAATAAAATTAAATTATTATTTTGACATTGTTTAATTAGACATCGGTGTGCAATATTAAAATAAAACCAAAAAACAGCAGCACAACATCTCCTTCTCTACTCCCCTATTATCTCATATTCACACAAGAATATCCAAGATTTGTCTTGGAGAGCCCCACAAATGTAACAAACACTATCACAACACATCATAATGTGGCATACCATTTCAAGCTACACAAAAACCAGGCACAACCACCTCTTCAAACAATAAGATAACATGCAGTAACAACCCATACCACAAAACACTGCCTGAACATCTCTAAACTCGCATACTACATTCTCAACCATCCCTTGTTGAATCTTGGGATGCTTGGCGGCCAGGGTCCTCTCTCCTCCAGGACCCTTTTGGAATTTATGCTTGTTTACATTATTGTTGGCACTATATTGACACATCCTTACATGGAACTTGCAATGTCATAACCCTAATCCACAAAAAAAAATAAGATTTAGTTTAATTACAAATGTCTAGAGTGGTTTGTACTTACTGCCTAAGATCCATACTGGCATCCAAAAAGGAAAGACGGTCGTAATATATATACTTCCTCTTCTTCAGTGGGGCTGCTGACCCACTCCTAGCCCGCTGCTGTCTTTCCCGCCGGTATTGGTCCCGGATGCTGCGCCATCTTGTCATAACATCATCCACTGCAATTACAAGGGCACAAATAATGTTCTATATCATTCTGAACATAGCTTAGTCCAGTTGTCAGACATATTTGTATTGTTAAAGCAAAAAGTGGCTATAGCACAATAATTTCCATGGTGAGTCAGATGATAAAGGGGTTACATGCAGAGGTCTATATATCGCCCACAGTTAATAACTTGACAGTATCAGACTGGTAGAGAGGGGAGAGAACCCTGTTCTTGCAAACATACATTAGGTAAGATATGCTAGGATAGGAAAGGAACATGACTTGTGCTATAATGAGAATAATGCTCAAAATTATCTAAAAATAAGACAAGGGACAATAACCCTCTGGACGGGGTATGAGGCCAAGAAAAATATTTAGCAGGGCAAGATGAACATGAACTATGTCCAGAAACACTTTGGCATGTTACTCAGCTTTGGAAAATGATAAATAAGGCCATAAATGACATATAAAGATAAAAATGATTGCTCAAGTAATCAAGTAGGGAAAGCATCTTTTAAAGTAAAATCTTGTGAATACATGAGTGTACTTACATAGACTTGTCTGCTCCGCACGTGGCCGTTGGGCATAATCAGGGAATAGTAGCCCACAGATGGCCCTCCAAGCTGCCTCTTTTCTGGCCCGGTTGGAGTAGTTGGGATCCCTCTGGTCCCATATTTCAGGCCTTTCTTGGACCAGGATGAGGAGCATATCAACATTGATGATGTTTGCCATGCTGCTTGGAACTCTGTGGAGGCGAGCACCAGACTTCCGGGATGTCTGTGTGGCTTTTTGAGCTAATTAGCATGTCTGAGTTTCATGATTGAGGGCTTGGCTCAATTCCTTGCACCTGGCGATGTCTGGAGATGTCTGGCGTATTTTACGCAAGTCACACTGTTGGTCCGTGTGTAATCCGTATATTTCTCGCCCCCATAGACTTTCATTGGCGATTTTTTTGCGCAATACGGTGACAAACGCAGCATGCTGCGATTTTCTACGGCCGTAGAAGGCCGTATAGTACGGATCCGTAAAATACGGCAGATAGAAGCTTGGCCATAGAGATGCATTGTACCGTGTGCAATCCGTATTTTCTGCACCTCTCTTACGTCCGTAAAACTCGCGAGTGTGAAGCCGGCCTTAGGGTTTGTGCCCACAATCAAGGATAGCGGCATTTTAGACTCGGCTCACCTGTGCTGCATCCCAAAAACTGCGTTCTACATTTCAAGCACAATGGATGGGATTTATAGAAATCCCATGCTCACTGTGCTTCTATTAGACGCTGTGTAAACTCATCTGCGGTGCGGGTTTATAAGCTGCTGGATGTTAAGACTAGAGACTAGTGTCTCAGCAACAGAAATTTCCACAATATAATGTATTGATCTAGTTAAATCCGCATTGTTAAATGAACACATACGGATTTAACTGTGTGACCGAAAGCAGCATTGCCATTCCCTGATAGTGGGCACTTACCCCGATATTAGCCGAAATCCTTACGGACATTTCTTAAACTGTATCCGGTGATATAGCAGGCCACGGTAACATTATTTGACCCTGCAGACTGCTCACAGTAGCAACACATTGTTGTGGTAAAATGGCTCTTGGCACATTTTTTGAAAAATGACTGTACCCTACAAAATCAATCTTATGCTAAGCTGTTTGTGTACCAGGAATGAAGACTAGCGGGATGTAGCTACTGTACATAATTCAACCTCACATAATGATCCTGAGCAGATTACCGATATGATATTCCATCGTGAAGGTCAGTGCATGGTGTTGCAAAAGTGGTCTCCAGATGAATACTATTGGCTGAAATGGAGAAACAGAGGCTGGAATGGAGGTTTATCCTCTAAAGCAATGTGCTGTACTTTTTTCCGGAATGCAATAATAGCTGATATTGATCTGGACATCACGTGGGTAACACCATGAAGAGGCCTTCATAAGGGATTGTCACAACAGTTCTATTCCCAAGATTATCGTGTGGGATGGCATAATGAAAAAGTTCTGGCTTAAAGGGAGGGTGCCGTGATTTTAGTTTTTGTATTAATAATTATTGATTATATAATCAATTATTTTTAATACAAAAGTAAATGTAGTACTTTAATACTTTTTTATTTATTCATTTTTACTTTTGCCACTGGAGGCCGCCATTTTCATTAGTGTGGGTGTAAGTGTCTGGACACGACACTTGCACACCTCACTTACGGCAGCCATGGGCATAGGAGCCAACAGTCGGGCTCCGACCGCTTCTCCTGCCTCTCAGCTGTGACTTGGGCATGCCCCCTGGGCTGCTACGTCACAGCTGTGAGAGGAGATCGCGGCCATTTTGTTTTTTTCCTCTGTCATCGCACACACAGCTCAGTGTGTGCGATCATAGCAGGAGCTGCCAGAGAGAAGCTGCTGCTGGGAAGCGAGGGTCGGGGTGAGTATCTGCAGCCAGGAGCTGTGATTGCAGCCTGTACTTATTATTACAGCACAGGCTGCAATCACTGCCGACCTGTTCAGAGCAGAGCAGGGAGATCGTCACACTGCTCTGCCCTGAACATGACTCAGCACTTCCTGGGAGAGGACTGAAGGTAAGTACAGAGTTTTTATTTTCTTATGCATCTACCACTGCTACCAGCCCCTATATACCACTGCTACTAGCCCCTATATACCACTGCTACCAGCCCCTATATACCACTGCTACTAGCCCCTATATATCACTGCTACCTGTCCCTATATACCACTGCTACTAGCCCCTATATACCACTGCTACCAGCCACTATATACCACTGCTACTAGCCCCTATATACCACTGCTACCAGCCACTATATACCACTGCTACCAGCCCTTATATACCACTGCTACCTGCCCCTATATACTACTGCTACCTGTCCCTATATATCACTGCTACCAGCCCTTATATACCACTGCTACCTGCCCCTATATACTACTGCTACCTGCTCCTATATACCACTGCTACCTGCTCCTATATACCACTGCTACCTGCCCCTATATACCACTGCTACCTGCTCCTATATACCACTGCTACCTGCCCCTATATACCACTGCTACCTGCCCCTATATACCACTGCTACCTGCTCCTATATACCACTGCTACCTGTCCCTATATACCACTGCTACTAGCCCCTATATACCACTGCTACTAGCCCCTATATACCACTGCTACTAGCCCCTATACACCACTGCTACTAGCCCCTATATACCACAGCTACTAGCCCCTATATACCACTGCTACTAGCCCCTATATACCACTGCTACTAGCCCCTATATACCACTGCTACTAGCCCCTATATACCACTGCTACTAGCCCCTATATACCTCTGCTACTAGCCCCTATATACCACTGCTACTAGCCCCTATACACCACTGCTACCAGCCACTATATACCACTGCTACTAGCCCTATATACCACTGCTACTAGCCCCTATATACCACTGCTACTAGCCCCTATATACCACTGCTACTAGCCCCTATATACCACTGCTACTAGCCCCTATATACCACTGCTACTAGCCCCTATATACCACTGCTACCTGCCCCTATATACCACTGCTACTAGCCCCTATATACCACTGCTACCTGCTCCTATATGCCACTGCTACTAGCCCCTATATACCACTGCTACCAGCCACTATATACCACTGCTACTAGCCCCTATATACCACTGCTACTAGCCCCTATATACCACTGCTACTAGCCCCTATATACCACTGCTACTAGCCCCTATATACCACTGCTACTAGCCCCTATATACCACTGCTACTAGCCCCTATATACCACTGCTACTAGCCCCTATATACCACTGCTACTATCCCTTATATACCACTGCTGCCTGCCTCTATATACCATCTACCACTGCTGCCTGCCTCTATATACCATCTACCACTGCTACCTGCTCCTATATACCACTGCTACCTGTCCCTATATACCACTGCTACTAGCCCCTATATACCACTGCTACTAGCCCCTATATACCACTGCTACTAGCCCCTATATACCACTGCTACTAGCCCCTATACACCACTGCTACTAGCCCCTATATACCACAGCTACTAGCCCCTATATACCACTGCTACTAGCCCCTATATACCACTGCTACTAGCCCCTATATACCACTGCTACTAGCCCCTATATACCACTGCTACTAGCCCCTATATACCACTGCTACTAGCCCCTATATACCTCTGCTACTAGCCCCTATATACCACTGCTACTAGCTCCTATACACCACTGCTACCAGCCACTATACACCACTGCTACTAGCCCTATATACCACTGCTACTAGCCCCTATATACCACTGCTACTAGCCCCTATATACCACTGCTACTAGCCCCTATATACCACTGCTACTAGCCCCTATATACCACTGCTACTAGCCCCTATATACCACTGCTACCTGCCCCTATATACCACTGCTACTAGCCCCTATATACCACTGCTACCTGCTCCTATATGCCACTGCTACTAGCCCCTATATACCACTGCTACCAGCCACTATATACCACTGCTACTAGCCCCTATATACCACTGCTACTAGCCCCTATATACCACTGCTACTAGCCCCTATATACCACTGCTACTAGCCCCTATATACCACTGCTACTAGCCCCTATATACCACTGCTACTAGCCCCTATATACCACTGCTACTATCCCTTATATACCACTGCTACTAGCCCCTATATACCACTGCTACCTGCCCCTATATACCACTGCTACTAGCCCCTATATACCACTGCTACCTGCTCCTATATGCCACTGCTACTAGCCCCTATATACCACTGCTACCAGCCACTATATACCACTGCTACTAGCCCCTATATACCACTGCCACTAGCCCCTATATACCACTGCTACTAGCCCCTATATACCACTGCTACTAGCCCCTATATACCACTGCTACTAGCCCCTATATACCACTGCTACTAGCCCCTATATACCACTGCTACTATCCCTTATATACCACTGCTGCCTGCCTCTATATACCATCTACCACTGCTGCCTGCCTCTATATACCATCTACCACTGCTGCCTGCCTCTATATACCATCTACCACTGCTACCTCTGTCCTGTGTAGCTAATCTAGTCTTGTGTAGCTAATCCTGTCCTGTGTACAGTATCACACAAGATAGGATTAGATACACGGCGCAGCACAGTATCACACAGGACAGGATTAGATACACGGCTCAGCAGTCAGTATCTAATCCTCTCCTATGCACTCCTCTCCCCCCTGCGTGTCTTTCCCCATTGTGGTTTATTATTTTTGTTGTGGGAGATGAGGGAGTCGAGGATTATGCGTTCGGTATGGTATAAAAAAGATTAATAAAGGACTTTATTCTGGCCGAGTCTTTATTTACAATACATTTGAGATCTATGTGGCGGCATTATGGGTGATCTATATGGCGGTATTATGTGAGAAGCATATGGTGGTATGTGAGAACACTGGCGGTATTATGTGTGATCTATATGGTGGCATGTGAGAACACTGGCGGTATTATATGAGAAGCATATGGTGGTATGTGAGAACACTGGCGGTATTATGTGTGATCTATATGGCGGTATGTGAGAACACTGGCGGTATTATGTGTGATCTTTATGGCGGTATGTGAGAACACTGGCGGTATTATGTGTGATCTATATGGTGGTATTATGTGAGAACTGTATGACAGTATTGTGTGATCTATTTGATAGTATTGTGTGTGATCTATATGGCGGTATTATGCGAGAACACTATGGCAGTATTATCTTCAGAAAGCGGACCCATTCTATGGTGGTTCTGGCTGAGCACCTGCACGCGGGTCTGGGGTAATAGAGGGGCAGCATGACCTCCAGTTAGGTGCAGTCAGGGCTGGTGAGGCAGCTGAAGAGAGGGGTCTCATTTTTATCGTTACTATATGGCTACATTTCCTTCCCAACGTCACCCCGGACTGCGCCTGTCGCCTGGCTTTCACACATTGCCAGGACAGGATGGAGAAGACAGGATCTGAGGAGGGGAATGGGGTCTGCATGCAAAGTCTGGATCAGACCAGGCCATCAATCCGCAGAAATGTTTCCTGGATTTCTGTGGAGCAGACGGTCCATCCATGTGTATAAAAGACAGCGCCCTATGTACAATCCCTGGCTGCTCCGCGCACTGAACAGGGGGCCCCTATAGACCAGCACACTGCTCTCCTGAAATACTCTGTGCTGCTGTCACCCTGCTCCCTCCACCACATATCTCCCAGAGTCCATGCTGCCTGCCATCCTCGGTGACTGTCTACTTGTCAGTATAAGGCTGCCGTCCACTATCAGTATGTGGTCAGTATTTTACCTCAGTATTTGTAGCTAAAACCAGGAGTGGGTGATAAATGCAGAAGTGGTGCATATGTTTCTATTATACTTTTCCTCTATTTGTTCCACTCCTGGTTTTGGCTACAAATACTGAGGTAAAATACTGACCAAATACTGATAGTGTGACGGCAGCCATACTCTGCAGTCACCAACAAAATGGCTGCTCACTGGGTTCCTGAATATCATCCTCTCTAATCCCTTAGCAAACACCCAGAAGGGGAGGAGAGGAGACATCACACACGTCAGCAGACTCCACCCATAATTACTGCAGTGCAGTAATGTGAGCTAGTTGTGCACTAGGTTTTTCTGAAATTTCAGCAGCTGCTCCCCCTAGTGTTGAAAAGTGGAAATTCCAAAACTTTTCAATTATTTTTCATATTTTACTAAATTATAAACAAATGATAATATTTTTTAAGAAAATGTAATCATTAATTCTTTACATTTTTACAATTTCTGAAAAAAAAAATTTTTTGATGGCACCTTCCCTTTAACCCCTTCAAGACCCAGCCTATTTTGACCTTAAAGACCTTGCCGTTTTTTGCAATTCTGACCAGTGTCCCTTTATGAGGTAATAACTCAGGAACGCTTCAACGGATCCTAGCGGTTCTGAGATTGTTTTTTCGTGACATATTGGGCTTCATGTTAGTGGTAAATTTAGGTCAATAAATTCTGCATTTATTTGTGATAAACACGGAAATTTGGCGAAAATTTTGAAAATTTCGCAATTTTCACATTTTGAATTTTTATTCTGTTAAACCAGAGAGATATGTGACACAAAATAGTTAATAAATAACATTTCCCACATGTTTACTTTACATCAGCACAATTTTGGAAACAAAATTTTTTTTTGTTAGGAAGTTATAAGGGTTAAAATTCGACCAGCGATTTGTCATTTTTACAACGAAATTTACAAAACCATTTTTTTTAGGGACCACCTCACATTTGAAGTCAGTTTGAGGGGTCTATATGGCTGAAAATACCCAAAAGTGACACCATTCTAAAAACTGCACCCCTCAAGGTACTCAAAACCACATTCAAGAAGTTTATTAACCCTTCAGGTGCTTCACAGCAGCAGAAGCAACATGGAAGGAAAAAATGAACATTTAACTTTTTAGTCACAAAAATTATCTTTTAGCAACAATTTTTTTATTTTCCCAATGGTAAAAGGAGAAACTGAACCACGAAAGTTGTTGTCCAATTTGTCCTGAGTACGCTGATACCTCATATGTGGGGGTAAACCACTGTTTTGGCGCACGGCAGGGCTTGGAAGGGAAGGAGCGCCATTTGACTTTTTGAATCAAAAATTGGCTCCACTCTTTAGCGGACACCATGTCACGTTTGGAGAGCCCCCGTGTGCCTAAAAATTGGAGCTCCCCCACAAGTGACCCCATTTTGGAAACTAGACGCCCCAAGGAACTTATCTAGATGCATAGTGAGCACTTTGAACCCCCAGGTGCTTCACAAATTGATCCGTAAAAATGAAAAAGTACTTTTTTTTCACAAAAAAATTCTTTTAGCCTCAATTTTTTCATTTTCACATGGGCAACAGGATAAAATGGATCCTAAAATGTGTTGGGCAATTTCTCCTGAGTACACCAATACCTCACATGTGGAGGTAAACCACTGTTTGGGCACATGGTAAGGCTCGGAAGGGAAGGAGCGCCATTTGACTTTTTGAATGAAAAATTATTTCCATCGTTAGCGGACACCATGTCGCGTTTGGATAGCTCCTGTGTGCCTAAACATTGGCGCTCCCCCACAAGTGACCCCATTTTGGAAACTAGACCCCCCAGGGAACTTATTTAGATGCCTAGTGAGCACTTTAAACCCTCAGGTGCTTCACAAATTGATCTGTAAAAATGAAAAAGTACTTTTTTTTTCACCAAAAAATTATTTTCGCCTCAGTTTTTTCATTTTCACATGGGCAGTAGGATAAAATGGATCATAAAATTTGTTGGGCAATTTCTCCCGAGTACGCCGATACCTCATATGTGGGGGTAAACCACTGTTTGGGCACACGGCAGGGCTCGGAAGGGAAGGCGCGCCATTTGACTTTTTGAATGGAAAATTAGCTCCAATTGTTAGCGGACACCATGTCGCGTTTGGAGAGCCCCCTGTGTGCCTAAACATTGGAGCTCCCCCACAAGTGACCCCATTTTGGAAACTAGACCCCCCAAGGAACTTATCTAGATGCATATTGAGCACTTTAAACCCCCAGGTGCTTCACAGAAGTTTATAACGCAGAGCCATGAAAATAAAAAATAATTTTTCTTTCCTCAAAAATGATTTTTTAGCCTGGAATTTCCTATTTTGCCAAGGATAATGGGAGAAATTGGACCCCAAATATTGTTGTCCAGTTTGTCCTGAGTACGCTGATACCCCATATGTGGGGGTAAACCACTGTTTGGGCGCACGGCAGGGCTCGGAAGGGATGGCACGCCATTTGGCTTTTTAAATGGAAAATTAGCTCCAATCATTAGCGGACACCATGTCACGTTTGGAGAGCCCCTGTGTGCTTAAACATTGGAGATCCCCCAGAAATGACACCATTTTGGAAACTAGACCCCCAAAGGAACTAATCTAGATGTGTGGTGAGGACTTTGAACCCCCAAGTGCTTCACAGAAGTTTATAACGCAGAGCCATGAAAATAAAAAAAAAAATTATTTTCTCAAAAATGATCTTTTAGCCTGCAATTTTTTATTTTCCCAAGGGTAACAGGAGAAATTTGACCCCAAAAGTTGTTGTCCAGTTTCTCCTGAGTACGCTGATACCCCATATGTGGGGGTAAATCACTGTTTGGGCACATGCCGGGGCTCGGAAGTGAAGTAGTGACGTTTTGAAATGCAGACTTTGATGGAATGCTCTGTGGGCGTCACGTTGCGTTTGCAGAGCCCCTGATGTGGCTTAACAGTAGAAACCCCCCACAAGTGACCCCATTTTGGAAACTAGACCCCCAAAGGAACTTATCTAGATGTGTGGTGAGCACTTTGAACCCCCAAGTGCTTCATAGAAGTTTATAATGCAGAGCCGTGAAAATAATAAATACGTTTTCTTTCCTCAAAAATAATTATTTAGCCCAGAATTTTTTAATTTTCCCAAGGGTAACAGGAGAAATTTGACCCCAATATTTGTTGTCCAGTTTCTCCTGAGTACGGTGATACCCCATATGTGGGGGTAAACCACTGTTTGGGCACATGCCGGGGCTTGGAATTGAAGTAGTGACGTTTTGAAATGCAGACTTTGATGGAATGCTCTGCGGGCGTCACGTTGCGTTTGCAGAGCCCCTGATGTGCCTAAACAGTAGAAACCCCCCACAAGTGACCCCATTTTGGAAACTAGACCCTGAAAGGAACTTATCTAGATATGTGGTGAGCACTTTGAACCCCCAAGTGCTTCACAGACATTTACAACGCAGAGCCGTGAAAATAAAAAATCATTTTTCTTTCCTCAAAAATTATGTTTTAGCAAGCATTTTTTTAGATTCACAAGGGTAACAGGAGAAATTGGACCCCAGTAATTGTTGCGCAGTTTGTCCTGAGTATGCTGGTACCCCATATGTGGGGGTAAACCACTGTTTGGGCACACGTCAGGGCTCGGAAGTGAGGGAGCACCATTTGACTTTTTGAATACGAGATTGGCTGGAATCAATGGTGGCGCCATGTTGCGTTTGGAGACCCCTGATGTGCCTAAACAGTGGTAACCCCTCAATTCTAACTCCAACACTAACCCCAACACACCCCTAACCCTAATCCCAACTGTAGCCATAATCCTAATCACAACCCTAACCCCAACACACCCCTAACCACAACACTAACCCCAACACACCCCTAACCCTAATCACAACCCTAATTCCAACCCTAACCCTAAGGCTATGTGCCCACGTTGCGGATTCGTGTGAGATATTTCTGCACCATTTTTGAAAAATCTGCGGGTAAAAGGCACTGCGTTTTACCTGCGGATTTTCCGCGGATTTCCAGTGTTTTTTGTGCGGATTTCACCTGCGGATTCCTATTGAGGAACAGGTGTAAAACGCTGCGGAATCCGCACAAAGAATTGACATGCTGCGGAAAATACAACGCAGCGTTCCCGCGCGGTATTTTCCGCACCATGGGCACAGCGGATTTGGTTTTTCATATGTTTACATGGTACTGTAAACCTGATGGAACACTGCTGCGAATCCGCAGCCAAATCCGCACCGTGTGCACATAGCCTAATTCTAAAGGTATGTGCACACGCTGCGGATCCGCAGCAGTTTCCCATGAGTGTACAGTTCAATGTAAACCTATGGGAAACAAAAATCGCTGTACACATGCTGCGGAAAAACTGCACGGAAACGCAGCGGTTTACATTCCGCAGCATGTCACTTCTTTGTGCGGATTCCGCAGCGGTTTTACAACTGCTCCAATAGAAAATCGCAATTGTAAAACCGCAGTGAAATGCGCAGAAAAAAACGCGGTAAATCCGCCATAAATCCGCAGCGGTTTAGCACTGCGGATTTATCAAATCCGCAGCGGAAAAATCCGCAGAGGACCAGAATACGTGTGCACATTCCTAACCCTAACCCTACCCCTAACCCTACCCCTAACCCTACCCCTAACCCTACCCCTAACCCTACCCCTAACCCTACCCCTAACCCTAACCCTAACCTTAACCCTAACCCTACCCCTAACCCTAACCCTACCCCTAACCCTAACCCTATTCTAACATTAGTGGAAAAAAAAAAATTCTTTATTTTTTTATTGTCCCTACCTATGGGGGTGACAAAGGGGGGGGGGGGGGTCATTTATTATTTTTTTTATTTTGATCACTGAGATAGATTATATCTCAGTGATCAAAATGCTGGATCGGTAAGTATGATAGGGTGGGGGGGGACCACGGGGGGGGGGATCGGAGCACGGGGGGGGGAATCGGAGCGCGGGAGGGGTGGAACGGAGCGTGGGGGCGTGGAACGGAGCACGGGGGGGCTGGAATGGAGCACGGGGGGTGGAACGGAGCACGGGGGGGGGTGGATCGGAGTGCAGGGGGGGTGATTGGAGCACGGGGGGGTGATTGGAGCACGGGGGGAGCGGACACGAGCACGGGGGGGAGCGGAGCACTGGACGGAGGGGAGCCGGAGCAGTGTACCGGCCAGATCGGGGGGGTGGGGGGGCGATCGGAGGGGTGGGGTGGGGGCACACTAGTATTTCCAGCCATGGCCGATGATATTTCAGCATCGGCCATGGCTGGATTGTAATATTTCACCCGTTATAATGGGTGAAATATTACAAATCGCTCTGATTGGCAGTTTCACTTTCAACAGCCAATCAGAGCGATCGTAGCCACGAGGGGGTGAAGCCACCCCCCCTGGGCTAAACTACCACTCCCCCTGTCCCTGCAGATCGGGTGAAATGGGAGTTAACCCTTTCACCCGATCTGCAGGGACGCGATCTTTCCATGACGCCGCATAGGCGTCATGGGTCGGAATGGCACCGACTTTCATGACGCCTACGTGGCGTCATGGGTCGGGAAGGGGTTAAAGTTTATGATGTTAAAACATGCATGTGCAGAGGCTTCTAGGGCCTTTTAGCTGATGGAAGTCCCAGCCTAAAGACTGATTTCTAAGGAAGTGGCACATGTCTAAAATGTAACTGTGCTTTCAAGTAACTATTCGGAATAAGGTGTCCTGTGTGTGAACACAAGGAACAGCACCATTCTTGTGACTTATATCCTGCATTTCTACGTATACATGTGTGAGTGGGCACCATCAAATCTTACAATATAAAGGGGGGGATCACCATGTGCATACCAACAACAGTATAGTTTTAACAAGAACAGCAAGCGTATGCACAGTAAATGGGATCACCACACCATATTATAGCAATATAATAAATCTTTATTTAGAGAACAACATGAACAAAACATTTTAAAAACATCTAAAAACAAAACGGACATAAAGGGTCCATGAATACAATATATGTCATGAATACTGCAAATACATCAACATCCCCCACAGCTTAATATACAGATTTTGCCAAAATAAGGCGTAAGAACACATCTAATACTGGCACCTTCACCCCACCCTATATACACACTCCAAAATAGATCTAGGAACTTAGTCCCATACAAGAACTGTTCCCCAAATAAGGGTGGGTAGGGAGAAGACTGAATAACCTGATGATACTCCCGCTAAATACACCTCTAAAGGGTGATACCAGAGATCTTACCTAGCCCTAGTGAAGTCACCTATGCCAATAGCCACAGCCAGCAAACGTGTCCTAACAAAAAAAAATTTTGTTTCCAAAATTGTGCTGATGTAAAGTAGACATGTGGGAAATGTTATTTATTAACTATTTTTCGTGACATATCTCTCCGATTTAAGGGCATAAAAATACAAAGTTTGAAAATTGCAAAATTTTAAAAATTTTCGCCATATTTCCGTTTTTTTCATAAATAATCGCAAGTAATATCGAAGAAATGTTACCACTAACATGAAGTACAATATGTCACGAAAAAACAATCTCAGAATCAGCGGGATCCGTTGAAGCGTTCCAGAGTTATAACCTCATAAAGTGACAGTGGTCAGAATTGCAAAAATTGGCTCGGTCATTAAGTACCAAATTGGCTCTGTCACTAAGGGGTTAAAAAGGATTGCTAAAAATGACAAGTGTCATAAAAAGTGGGAAGATGTAGCGTTGATGTAGATGTAGAGCTATGTGACTGGTGGGAGAATTTTTATATGTCTCCTTTTTAATGTGGGCGCGGGTTCTCCCTTGGAACTTCCCCTCTTTGGAGACATACAGCAATCACTATAGACAAACACATGGGTCCCAGTTCTACATTGGGGGGAGAGGTAAAAGAAACCACCCAAAATTTCCCTCAATAACAAGACTTGGTTATCGGAGTGAAATTGCATTAATCAACATTTGGTTTAAAAATTCCTGCACTGTATCGCACGCGCGGCCTCGGGAAGATGGCCGCCGCCACCCATATTCAACCCTGCTCTGCTGCTCACATTGCATTCCGGGCCGCTGCGTCACCTCACCGGTGGAAGGGACCCTGCGCACGCCATACCGCACCTCTGCCGCCGCACCACCACTGCTGCAACCCCCCCATGGACACCAGGCCGTGGCGTCGCCCGCCTAAGCAGGAAGGGACCCTGCTCAGGTGCACGCCACACCGCATCACCCCACCTCTGCCGACACCATGCCTACTGTGACCCTGCTCTGCCACCGCCAGCCCTCAGGTAAGAATCTTACCGTAAGATACTGTAAATTCGGACAATAAGACGGACCCCCATCTTATAAAAAATCTTTTTTTCTGCAATTTTCACCCCAACTTTGGGGTGCGCCTTATGGTCCGGTGTGTCTTATAGTCCGAAAAATACGGTAATTATATTAGTTCGGCCCTCTAAAACCATCCCACTTTCTTATGCGGCCCCATGGCAAAATTAATTGCCCACCCCTGTTCTACATCTTGTTCCGGAGAGGGGAGTGTGGGCGGTGCATGGGTGGACACTGTGCGTGTCTGTGTGTGCGGGCGGGGTTTGTGCGGGCCTGCCAGGGATCTGTACGGGCTTGCTGGGGCTCTGTGCGGGCTTGCCGGGGCTCTGTGCGGCTTTCCGGGGCTCTGTGCGGCTTGCAGGGGCTCGGTGCGGGCTTGCCAGGGCTCTGTGCGGGCTTGCCGGGGCTCTGTGCGGCTTGCCAGGGCTCTGTGCGGGCTTGCCAGGGCTCTGTGCGGGCTTGCCAGGGCTCTGTGCGGCTTGCGGGGGCTCTGTGCGGCTTGCTGGAGCTCTGTGCGGGCTTGCGGGGGCTCTGTACGGCTTGCAGGGGCTCTGTGCGGCTTGTGGGGGCTCTGTGCGGGCTTGCCGGGGGTCTCTGCGGTCTGCCGGGGCTCTGTGCAGGCATCGTCCGATGGGACTACAAGTCCCATCGGACGATGCCTGCAACAGTGACAGTGATTGACACTTTAGCCAATGATGGGAGAGTAGTAATCCCATCATCCGGCTAATGTGTTGAATGTAAAAATAAAAATAAAAATACTACATACATACTACACACATGCTACATACATACATTACATACAATACATACATACAGTACATTAAACATAGAATTCATACTCACCATTACTTGTCACTTTGATCCCCGAAGCCAGTGTCATCTGTAAAAAAAGATTAAAATAACAAACAACCAATATACTCCCTGTCCGCAGAAATCCACGAGTGTCCCACGACGATCTCCCGTAGAGAATGGCAGCATTAGCTGTTGCGACCGCTCTCTAGGGGCTCCAGGAACACAATGACGGGAGGAAGATATCCTTCCGCACTGTATTCCTCCGCCACTGTAAAAAAAATAGTCCCTAGTCTCATTTGGCATTGCTGTATGAGAAATTTTCCCACGCAGCAATTACCATAAAGTGAGACTTTGTCCTAAGGTAACCTCTCAGTTATGCACTGCAGGAGCCGTTGTCTCCTGTCAGTGTGTCACTGAGGGTCCTATAGAGCAGTGACATCACCCGATGTCACTGTTCTATAGGGGAGATCATCGTGGGACACTCGTTATTAATTGGACTACGGCAGACAGGTAGTATACGATTTATTATTTTACGTATTTTGCAGGCGCAGAAGTATGGTAAGTATGGTTAAATGAAGAATATTAAAATACTTTTTTTCTAATGTGTTTGTTTCATTAACCCTTTATTACTATTGGATTAATAATGTATAGGCGCCTTATTGACGCCTCTCCATTATTAACCCGGCTTTATGTCACCTTACAATAGCAAAGTGACATTAACCCCTTATTACCCCATATCCCACCGCTACACGGGAGTGGGAAGAGAGGGACTAAGGGCCAGAATTGGCGCATCTTACAGATGCGCCATTTCTGGGGCAGCTGCGGACTGGTATTTGTAGCCGTGGGGGCCAATATCCATGGCCCCTCCCTAGGTTATGAATATCAGCCCGCAGCTGTCTGCGGAGCCTTTCTGGCCGTAAAATATAGGGGGACCTCACGTCATTTTTTTGGGGGGTCCCCCTATTTTAATAGCCAGTAAAGGCTACGCAGACAGCTGCGGGCTGATATTTATAACAGGCTACAAATATTGGCCCCCGGCCGTTGGCTTTTCCCCTCTGGTGCAAAAAATTGCGCGGGAGCCCACGCTGTTTTTTTCCATTTTTTTTTTAATTCAACACTCATTAAGGCTACTTTCACACTTGCGTCGGTACGAGTCCATCGCAATGCGTCGGGCCGATGTACAGATGCAGTAGATGCAGTTTTTTCAAGGCATCCGCTGCCCATTCTGGAGTCCGTGGAGGAGGGGGCGGAGTTTCAGCGGCACACACGCGGTAGAAAATGGCGGTCGCGATGGACAAAAAAACGCTCACTTGAAAGTTTTTTCGTGCTGACGGTCCGCCAAAACACGACGGATCCGTTACACGACGGACGTGACGTGTGGCCATCCATCGCGATCCGTCGCTAATACAAGTCTATGTGTAAAAAGCGCATCCTGTGAGCACATTTGCAGGATCCGTTTTTTCCCAAAACGACGGATTGCTAAAAACGCAAGTCTGAAAGTAGCCTTAGAAACATCGGCCTTTCTATTATATATCTATGTATATATCTATCTATAGATATATTTATAGATAGATATATCTATAGATACATAGATGTATCTATCCATATATCTGGCTGCTTTCACACATCAGTTTTTTGCCGTCAGGCACAATTCGGCAAGTTTTGAAAAAAATGGATCTTTTTTTTCCGCCGGATCCGTTTTTTTCCACCGGATCCGCTTTTTCCACTTGATCCGTTTTTTTCCACCGGATCAGCTTTTTTCCGCAGGATCCGTTTTTACCACCGGATCTGTTTTTTTCCACCGGATCTGTTTTTTTCACCGGATCCGTTTTTTTTCTGCCAGATCCGTTTTTTCCGCAGGATCCGCTTTTTCCACCGGATCAGTTTTTTCCCGCGGGATCCGTTTTTTTCAAAAACAGTATCAAAAAATTATCAAAACCACACCAAAAACCTGCACCAAAACCTGCACCAAAAACTGCATCAAAAAAACATCAAAAACCACACCAAAAACCTGCATCAAAAATCACGCCAAAAACCTGCATCAAAAACTGCACCAAAAACAGCATCAAAAACCACACCAAAAACCTGCACCAAAAAAGAATTAAAAAACGCATCAAGAACCACAGCAAAAATCTGCATCAAAAACTGCATCAAAAACCACACCAAGGCTATGTTCACACGTTGCGTCCTGTCCCTGCGTGTTCTCCCACAGCGGATTTGATAAATCTGCAGGGCAAACCCGCTGCGGTTATTCCTGCAGATTTATCGCGGTTTGTCCTGCGGGTTCCGCTGTGGGATTTTACTCCTACTATTGATGCCGCATATGCAGCAATATGCAGCATCAATAGTAATGTTAAAAATAATAAAATCATGATATACTCACCCTCTGACGTCCCGATCTCTTTGGCACTGCAGGCGGCGGTCCGGTTCCAAAGATGCTGTGCGACCAGGACCTTCGTGACGTCACGGTCATGTGGTCGCATAGCAAACCTGAGACCGGACGGCCGCGTGCAGCGCTGAGACTTCAGAGGTGATTATATCATTATTTTTTATTTTAATTCTTTTTTTTTTTACTCAAATATGGCTCCCGGGGCCGGAGGAGAGTCTCCTCTCCTCCACCCCGGGTATAACCCGCACATTATCCGCATTACTTCTCTCAAGGTGGGCACAGCCCCATGCAGGAAGTAAGCGGATCAATGCATTCCTATGGGTGCAGAATCGCTGCGATTCTGCACAAAGAAGTGACATGCTGCGGGTTGTAAACCGCTGCGTTCCCGCGCGTTTTTTCCCGCAGCATGTGCACAGCGGTTTGCGATTTCCATAGGGTTTACATGTTACTGTAAACGCTATGGAAACTGCTGCGGACCCGCAGCTGCAAAATCGCCGCGGTTCCGCGGTAAAAACCGCAATGTGTGAACATAGCCCAAAAACCTGCATCAAAAACT
The DNA here is from genome assembly GCF_032444005.1 of Ranitomeya imitator. NCBI lineage: Eukaryota > Metazoa > Chordata > Amphibia > Anura > Dendrobatidae > Ranitomeya > Ranitomeya imitator. Next base: position 320,627,634 of record NC_091286.1, on the reverse strand, counting down.
GCATCAAAACTGCACCAAAAATTGCATTAAAAAAAATCACATAAAAAACCGCACCAAAAACTGCATCAAAACTACACCATTTTTTGATGCAGGTTTTGATGCAGTTTTTGGTGCAGTTTTATGGTGCTGTTTTTCATGCTGTTTTTGATGCAGTTTTTGGTGCAGTTTTGATGCAGTTTTTGGTGCAGTTTTTGATGCAGGTTTTTGGTGCGGCTTTTGATGCAGGTTTTGATGCAGGTTTTGATGCAGGTTTTGATGCAGTTTTGGTGCTGTTTTTGATGCGGTTTTTGATGCAGTTTTTTGGAAATAAATAAATAAACAAACGGAAAATGTGCATGATTTGAATGGAAACATGCATGAAAAAACAGATTCGGAGGCCGGATTCATCATTTCACATCTCAGTTTCATCCGTTTTTTGCCGGATCCGTCGCTGTGCGTTTTTTCACCGGACAGAAAAACCGTTCCTCTGTATGTGTTTTCCGTCCGGCGGAAACAACTTTTTTGATGGATCTGGCAAAAAACGGATGAAACGTGTGGCCATTAGGCACAATCCAGCGCAAATACAACTCTATGAGAAAAAAACGGATCCGGCAGAAAAAAACGGATCCTGCAAATGTGTTCGCAGGATGCGTTATTTACCCATAGACTTGTATTATTGTGCAACTGATCCATCGTGCTTTGGCGGACCGTCGGCATGAAAAAACGTTGAAGTGAGCGTTTTTTTGTCTGTCGTGTCCGCCATTTTCTACCATGCATTCACCACTGAAACTCCGCCCCCTCTTCCCCGGACTTCAGAATGTGCAGCGGATGCGTTGAAAAACTGCATCCGCTGCCCACGTCGTGCACAAATTTCACAACATGCGTCGGTACGTCGGCCCGACGCATAGCGACGGACTCGTACCGACGCAAGTGTGAAAGAGGCCTTAATGAGCGTTGAATTTAAAAAAAAACGGAAAAAACGTTGTGGGCTCCCGTGCAATTTTCTGCGCCAGAGGGGGAAATGTTGTGAATTCTGTGGCAGAGCTCCCTCCTGTGGTCACAAGTGGTACTTCGGCTGGTTCTCTCTGTGAGCTTCCGTTGGTGGAGGAAAGTGGTACTGCGGCTTCTGAGTTTCCTTCCTCAGGTGATGTGGTGAAGTCGTTAGGTGCTTCTCTATTTAACTCCACCTAGTGCTTTGATCCTGGCTTCCAGTCAATGTTCTAGTATTGGACCTGTTTCCTCCTGGATCGTTCCTGTGGCCTGCTGCTCTGCATAGCTAAGTTCCTCTTTGCTATTTGTTTGCTGTTTTTTTCTGTCCAGCTTGTCAATTTGTTTTTTTCTGCTCGCTGGAACCTCTGGGACGCAGAGGGTGTACCTCCGTGCCGTTAGTTCGGTACGGAGGGTCTTTTTGCCCCCTTTGCGTGGTTTTTGTAGGGTTTTGTGTTGACCGCAAAGTTACCTTTCCTATCCTCACTCTGTTCAGAAAGTTGGGCCTCACTTTGCTAAATCTATTTCATCTCTACGTTTGTCTTTTCATCTTAACTCACAGTCATTATATGTGGGGGCTGCCTTTTCCTTTGGGGGATTTCTCTGAGGCAAGGTAGGCTTATTTTCTATCTTCAGGCTAGCTAGTTTCTCAGGCCGTGCCGAGTTGCATAGGCAGCGTTAGGCGCAATCCACGGCTGCCTTTAGTGTGGTTGGAGAGGATTAGGGATTGCGGTCAACAGAGTTCCCACGTCTCAGAGCTCGTTCTTGTTTTTTGGGTTATTGCCAGGTCACTGTATGTGCGCTGACCTCTATGTCCATTGTGGTACTGAATTACCTTTCATAACAGTACTGGAAGCCAAAGTACTAATGATTCTCAATAGAGGGAAAAAAGAAGTTCTGAGACCATTTTTTTTTCTTTGCACTGTGTTTTGCCTTTTTTTTCCCCTAGACATTTGGGTGGTTCAGGACACAGGTGTAGCAATGGACATTAAAGGTCGGTCTTCATGTGTGGATCAGCGCACGGCAAGAGTGCAAAGTATTCAAGACTTTGTGGTCCAGAATTCTATGTTAGAACCGAGAATCCCTATTCCTGATTTGTTTTTTGGAGATAGAACTAAATTTCTGAGTTTCAAAAATAATTGTAAACTATTTCTGGCTTTGAAACCTCGCTCCTCTGGTGACCCAGTTCAACAAGTTAGGATCGTTATTTCTTTTTTGCGTGGCGATCCTCAGGACTGGGCATTTTCCCTTGCGCCAGGGGATCCTGCATTAAGTAATATCGATGCATTTTTCCTGGCGCTCGGATTGCTGTACGATGAGCCTAATTCTGTGGATCAGGCAGAGAAGAATTTGCTGGCTCTGTGTCAGGGTCAGGATGAAATAGAGGTATATTGTCAGAAATTTAGAAAGTTGTCCGTACTCACTCAGTGGAATGAAGGTGCGCTCGCAGCTGTTTTCAGAAAAGGTCTCTCTGAAGCCCTTAAAGATGTCATGGTGGGATTTCCTATGCCTGCTGGTCTGAATGAGTCTATGTCTTTGGCCATTCAGATCGGTCGACGCTTGCGCGAGCGTAAATCTGTGCACCATTTGGCGGTATTACCTGAACTTAAACCTGAGCCTATGCAGTGCGATAGGACTTTGACCAGAGTTGAACGGCAAGAACACAGACGTCTGAATGGGCTGTGTTTCTACTGTGGTGATTCCACTCATGCTATCTCTGATTGTCCTAAGCGCACTAAGCGGTTCGCTAGGTCTGCCACCATTGGTACGGTACAGTCAAAATTTCTTCTGTCCGTTACCTTGATCTGCTCTTTGTCATCGCATTCTGTCATGGCATTTGTGGACTCAGGCGCTGCTCTGAATTTGATGGACTTGGAGTATGCTAGGCGTTGTGGGTTTTTCTTGGAGTCCTTGCAGTGTCCTATTCCATTGAGAGGAATTGATGCTACGCCTTTGGCCAAGAATAAGCCTCAGTACTGGACCCAGCTGACCATGTGCATGGCTCCTGCACATCAGGAGGTTGTTCGCTTTCTGGTGTTGCATAATCTGCATGATGTGGTCGTGTTGGGGTTGCCATGGCTACAAGTCCATAATCCAGTTTTAGATTGGAAATCCATGTCTGTGTCCAGCTGGGGTTGTCAGGGGGTACATGGTGATGTCCCATTTCTGACTATTTCGTCATCCACCCCTTCTGAGGTTCCTGAGTTCTTGTCTGATTACCGGGATTTATTTGATGAGCCCAAGTCCGATACCCTACTTCCGCATAGGGATTGTGATTGTGCTATCGATTTGATTCCTGGTAGTAAATTCCCAAAAGGTCGACTGTTTAATTTATCTGTGCCTGAGCACGCCGCTATGCGGAGTTATGTGAAGGAGTCTTTGGAGAAGGGGCATATTCGCCCGTCATCGTCGCCATTGGGAGCAGGGTTCTTTTTTGTAGCCAAGAAGGATGGTTCACTGAGACCTTGTATAGATTACCGCCTTCTAAATAAGATCACGGTTAAATTTCAGTACCCCTTGCCATTGTTATCTGATTTGTTTGCTCGGATTAAGGGGGCTAGTTGGTTCACCAAGATAGATCTTCGTGGTGCGTATAATCTTGTGCGTATTAAGTGAGGCGATGAGTGGAAAACTGCATTTAATACGCCCGAGGGCCATTTTGAGTATCTAGTAATGCCATTCGGACTTGCCAATGCTCCATCGGTGTTTCAGTCCTTTATGCATGACATCTTCCGAGAGTACCTGGATAAATTCCTGATTGTGTACTTAGATGACATTTTGATCTTCTCGGATGATTGGGAGTCTCATGTGAAGCAGGTCAGAACGGTGTTTCAGGTCCTGCGTGCTAATTCTTTGTTTGTGAAGGGATCAAAGTGTCTCTTTGGTGTTCAGAAGGTTTCATTTTTGGGGTTCATCTTTTCCCCTTCTACTATCGAGATGGATCCTGTTAAGGTCCAAGCCATCCATAATTGGACTCAGCCGACATCTCTGAAAAGTCTGCAAAAGTTCCTGGGCTTTGCTAATTTTTATCGTCGCTTCATCTGCAATTTTTCTAGTATTGCTAAACCATTGACCGATTTGACCAAGAAAGGTGCTGATTTGGTCAATTGGTCTTCTGCTGCGGTGGAAGCTTTTCAAGAGTTGAAGCGTCGTTTTTCTTCTGCCCCTTTGTTGTGTCAACCAGATGTTTCGCTTCCGTTCCAGGTCGAGGTTGATGCTTCTGAGATTGGAGCAGGGGCTGTTTTGTCGCAGAGAAGTTCTGAATGCTCGGTGATGAAACCATGCGCCTTCATTTCCAGGAAGTTTTTGCCTGCTGAGCGTAATTATGATGTGGGCAATCGAGAGTTGCTGGCCATGAAGTGGGCATTCGAGGAGTGGCGTCATTGGCTTGAAGGAGCTAAGCATCGCGTGGTGGTCTTGACTGATCATAAGAACTTGACTTATCTCGAGTCCGCCAAGCGGTTGAATCCTAGACAAGCTCGTTGGTCGTTGTTTTTTGCCCGTTTTGACTTTGTGATTTCATACCTTCCGGGCTCTAAAAATGTGAAGGCGGATGCGCTGTCTAGGAGTTTTGTGCCTGACTCTCCGGGTGTATCTGAGCCGGCGGGTATCCTCAAAGAGGGACTAATTGTGTCTGCCATCTCCCCTGATTTGCGGCGGGTGCTGCAAAAATTTCAGGCTAATGAACCTGATCGTTGCCCAGCGGAGAAACTGTTTGTCCCTGATAAATGGACGAGTAGAGTTATCTCTGAGGTTCATTGTTCGGTGTTGGCTGGTCATCCTGGAATCTTTGGTACCAGAGAGTTGGTGGCTAGATCCTTTTGGTGGCCATCTCTGTCGCGGGATGTGCGTACTTTTGTGCAGTCCTGTGGGATTTGTGCTCGGGCTAAGCCCTGCTGTTCTCGTGCCAGTGGGTTGCTTTTGCCCTTGCCGGTCCCGAAGAGGCCTTGGACACATATCTCTATGGATTTTATTTCAGATCTTCCCGTCTCTCAAAAGATGTCAGTCATTTGGGTGGTCTGTGATCGCTTCTCTAAGATGGTCCATTTGGTACCCTTGTCTAAATTGCCTTCCTCCTCTGATTTGGTGCCATTGTTTTTCCAGCATGTGGTTCGTTTGCATGGCATTCCGGAGAATATCATTTCTGACAGAGGTTCCCAGTTTGTTTCGAGGTTTTGGCGAGCCTTTTGTGGTAGGATGGGCATTGACTTGTCTTTTTCCTCGGCTTTCCATCCTCAGACTAATGGCCAGACCGAACAAACCAATCAGACCTTGGAAACATATCTGAGATGCTTTGTTTCTGCTGATCAGGATGACTGGGTGTCCTTTTTGCCTTTGGCTGAGTTCGCCCTTAATAATCGGGCCAGCTCGGCTACCTTGGTTTCACCGTTTTTCTGCAACTCTGGGTTCCATCCTCGTTTCTCTTCAGGGCAGGTTGAGTCTTCGGACTGTCCTGGTGTGGATACTGTGGTGGACAGGTTGTCCAGATTTGGACTCATGTGGTGGACAATTTGACTTTGTCCCAGGAGAAGGCTCAACGTTTCGCTAATCGCAGACGCTGTGTGGGTCCCCGACTTCGGGTTGGGGACTTGGTTTGGTTATCTTCTCGTCGTATTCCTATGAAGGTTTCCTCTCCTAAGTTTAAACCTCGTTTTATTGGTCCGTATAGGATTTCTGAGGTTCTTAATCCTGTGTCTTTTCGTCTGACCCTTCCAGATTCATTTTCCATACATAACGTATTCCATAGGTCATTGTTGCGGAGATACGTGGCACCTATGGTTCCATCTGTTGATCATCCTGCCCCGGTTTTGGTGGAGGGGGAGTTGGAGTATATTGTGGAGAAGATTTTGGATTCTCGTGTTTCAAGGCGGAAACTCCAGTATCTGGTTAAGTGGAAGGGTTATGCTCAGGAAGATAATTCCTGGGTCTTTGCCTCTGATGTCCATGCTCCCGATCTTGTTCGTGCCTTTCATATGGCTCATCCTGGTCGTCCTGGGAGCTCTGGTGAGGGTTCGGTGACCCCTCCTCAAGGGGGGGGTACTGTTGTGAATTCTGTGGCAGAGCTCCCTCCTGTGGTCACAAGTGGTACTTCGGCTGGTTCTCTCTGTGAGCTTCCGTTGGTGGAGGAAAGTGGTACTGCAGCTTCTGAGTTTCCTTCCTCAGGTGATGTGGTGAAGTCGTTAGGTGCTTCTCTATTTAACTCCACCTAGTGCTTTGATCCTGGCTTCCAGTCAATGTTCTAGTATTGGACCTGTTTCCTCCTGGATCGTTCCTGTGGCCTGCTGCTCTGCATAGCTAAGTTCCTCTTTGCTATTTGTTTGCTGTTTTTTTCTGTCCAGCTTGTCAATTTGTTTTTTTCTGCTTGCTGGAAGCTCTGGGACGCAGAGGGTGTACCTCCGTGCCGTTAGTTCGGTACGGAGGGTCTTTTTGCCCCCTTTGCGTGGTTTTTGTAGGGTTTTGTGTTGACCGCAAAGTTACCTTTCCTATCCTCACTCTGTTCAGAAAGTTGGGCCTCACTTTGCTAAATCTATTTCATCTCTACGTTTGTCTTTTCATCTTAACTCACAGTCATTATATGTGGGGGCTGCCTTTTCCTTTGGGGGATTTCTCTGAGGCAAGGTAGGCTTATTTTCTATCTTCAGGCTAGCTAGTTTCTCAGGCCGTGCCGAGTTGCATAGGCAGCGTTAGGCGCAATCCACGGCTGCCTTTAGTGTGGTTGGAGAGGATTAGGGATTGCGGTCAACAGAGTTCCCACGTCTCAGAGCTCGTTCTTGTTTTTTGGGTTATTGCCAGGTCACTGTATGTGCGCTGACCTCTATGTCCATTGTGGTACTGAATTACCTTTCATAACAGGGAAAGCCGACGGCCGGGAGCCAATATTTGTAGCCTACTATGAATATCAGCCCACAGCTGTTTGCATAGCCCTTACTGGCTATTAAAATAGGGGGACCCCACAAAAAATGACATGGGGTCCCCCTATATTTTTTAGCCAGAAAGGCTACACAGACAGCTGCGGGCTGATATTCATAGCCTAGAGAGGGGCCATGGATATTGGCCCCCCCTTTGCTACATATAGCAGTCCGCAGCCGCCCCAGAAATGGCGCATCTGTAAGATGCACCAATTCCGGCAGTTAGCCCCTCTCTTCCCACTCCTGTGTAGCGGTGGGATATGGGGTAATAAGGGGTTAATGTCACCTTGCTATTGTAAGGTGACATGCCGGGTTAATAACGGAGAGGCATCAATAAGGCGCCTATCCATTATTAATCCAATAGTAATAAAGGGTTAATAAAACACACACACATTAGGAAAAAAGTATTTTAATATTCTTCATTTAACCATACTTACAATACTTCAGCGCCTGCAAAAAATGTAAAATAATAACCCGTATACTACCTGTCTGCCGTAGTCCAATTAATAACGAGTGTCCCACGACGATCTCCCCTATAGAACAGTGACATCGGGTGATGTCACTGCTCTATAGGACCCTCAGTGACACAGTGATAGGAGACAATGGCTCCTGCAGTGCATCACTGAGAGGTTACCTTAGGACAAAGTCTCACTTTATGGCAATTGCTGCGTGGGAAAATTTCTCATACAGCAATGCCAAATGAGACTAGGGACTATTTTTTTTTACAGTGGCGGAGGAATACAGTGCGGAAGGATACCTTCCTCCGGTCATTGTGTTCCTGGAGCCCCTAGAGAGCGGTCGCAACAGCTGATGCTGCCGTTCTCTACGGGAGATCGTCGTGGGACACTCGTGGATTTCTGCGGACAGGGAGTATATTGGTTGTTTGTTATTTTAATCTTTTTTACAGATGACACTGGCTTCGGAGATAAAAGTGACAAGTAATGGGGAGTATGAACTCTATGTTTAATGTACTGTATGTCTGTCTGTATGTATTATACGTAATGTATGAATGTACTGTATGTAGCATGTATGTAGTATGTATATAGTACGTATGTAGTATGTATGTATGTATGTATGTATGTATGTAGTATTTTTTTTTTACATTCAACACATTAGCCGGATGATGGGACTACCACTCTCCCATCATTGGCTAATGTGTCAATCACTGTCACTGTGGCAGGCATCGTCCGATGGAACTTGTAGTCCCATCGGACGATGCCTCCACAGACCCCCAGCAGCCCGCAGAAAGCCCCGGCAAGCCACACAGAGCCCCAGCAAGCCCACACAGAGCCCCGGCAAGACACACAGAGCCCCGGCAAGCCCGCACAGAGCCCCGGCAGGCCCGCACAGTGCCCCCGCAAGCTGCACAGAGTCCCCGCAAGCCCGCACAGAGCCACGCAAGCCGCACAGAGCCCCGACAAGCCCACACAGAGCTCGGCAAGCCCGCACAGAGCTCGGCAAGCCTGCACAGAGCCCCTGCAAGCCCGCACAGAGCCCCCGTAAGCCGCACAGAGCTCCGGCAAGCCCGCACAGAGCCCCCGCAAGCCCGCACAGAGCCCCCGCAATCCCGCACAGAGCCCCCACAAGCCGCACAGAGCCCCGGCAGGCACGCACAGACCCCCCACGGTCACGCACAGACCCCGCCCAAACACACACATGCAGTCTCCGCCCACGCACCGCCCACACTCCATTATAGTGCATCATTGCACTATGGGAACTTCCAATTCCGGTATCCGATATTGCAAAAATATCAGAACTCAGTATCGAAATTCCGGTACAGCGAATATCGGCAGATACCCGATATTTGCAGTATCGGAATGCTGAACACTAATAACATGTGCACTTGAAAATTACAGATATTTTACAATTACAGGTACATTTTACTTAGCTGCTTAAACCATTTGGTCTTGCCATTCCACACGTCCATTATCAGACACAAAGTAATCAGCAAACTTATCTCTAATCTGGGCAACTTCCACAGTATTCCTCAGAGGGTGCTTTGGTAATCATGCAATGTAACAGGTTCCTCAGTTTCTAAGTTGGGCCGCTCTTTTGCCATAATGTAGTTGTGTAGAAGAACACATGCTTTCACAACTTCATCAATAGTTTCAATTTTTAGATTAATAGATGTTCCCAAAATGCTCCATTTACATACCAGCAATTCAAAGGCACACTCCACAGTTCTTCGTGCCCTTGTCAGTCAGTAGTTGTAACGTTTTTGAAAGTTTGAGAGTCATTTTCTCGTCCAAATGAGCAATTATCTATAGCAACAAATCTACACTGAGCATTGGCAATCGCCACTAGAACAATGGAATAGTATTTTTTATAATTGAAGTACTCCGTTCCACTACCAGAAGGTTTCATAATCCAAATGTGTTTACCGTCCACAGCCCCCAAGCAGTAAGGAAAGCTACACATTTCCTAGAATTTGGCAGCATTTTGCAACCAGATTTCAGTTGTGGGTTGGGGGAGGAATTCTGGATGCAGAACTTCACCTAAAGCACGGCAGGTGTCTCCAATAATCCCAGACAGTGTGGAGACTCCAATCCTGAATTGAAAATGGAGGGATGATAATGTCTCTCCAGTGGCCAGAAATCTGCGGAACAGAAAATGAGAAAAAAAAAGTCAGTACATGGCTTTTATTACAATAATACTAATGACAGGTGTTTGTTTTTCAAAATTACGTATCTCAGGGTGACCAACAGCCGTTCTTCAGCAGGAATTGCTCGACGGAACTGTGTGTCCTGCTTGGTGATTGATCCTTGGACACGTTGCAACAAGTCATCAAAGCTCTGTTCTGCCTTCCTCGTATAGTCTAAAAACATCCAAGGGTTTTGCCGCAGCTCTGTGTACAAGGAATGGTATGCTCCACGGCTCTCTCAAGGATGGGGTGTTGCCAAAATTGACAACGTCTTTGCCGTCTTTCTCTTTTTCTCTGTTCTTAACAAGCAAGCGCAAAGGCAGCAGCCAATTTCAATTGTAAATCCAGGTCTTCATAGAAGCTGTCCATGTCAAGATCCATCTTGCAGCTTGATACAGTAGCCAAAGACTATGGTTTCATCAGTGCAGTGTGTCTATATTTATATAGAATTCCCATGAGACATGCCCGTTCGGTGTCTAATTTCAACAAAAAGCTCCTGGAAAACATTGAAATATTGGACGCATGCGCATAAACAACGCAAACACATGCAAAAACTCATGCACACGCAGCATTTTTTTGGCATCGTGCGTAAGCTGATGCAGATTAAAAAAACGCTGTGTAATCATGCGTTTGCACGCGTTTTGGCATGCATTTGCGCATGCAGATGATACTCTGCACACATATACGCAAATGTGAACTTACCCTTAGTCTTGAAAGTAGAGAGGCCCGAGTCTCCGACCTTACTATGCTCCTGTTAAACCCTGATCTGTCCTCTCCCTTACCCCCATGAGGCATGGAACAGAAATGTAAGATAAACAAGACACAAAGACAAAACAGGGATAACAGAAAAACACTTTCATACAAAAGCACTCACTAAAAATAGGGAGGAAGCATTAACTGGAATAGGGACCAGGACACCGACACCCACACCCAGCTAGTTTATATAGGCAGATGAGATGATGTTAGCAGCTGCAGCTGGGAGCAACCACCAGCATGGAATGTCCTTAACCCTTTCAGCACTGATAAGGAAATTCATTTAAAATTGGAGACGAATCACACCATCACTAAAGAGGACCTGCAATTCATCACCCATTAAGACCTTCTAACTCCAGGTCTCTCAGGGGGACACAACACCCACAAATGGTTCCTCAGTGCACACTTTGCAACATGATTGTGAGGTGCTGATGATTCAACGGGGAAACTGAAGGCTTTTTGAAGACACTATTTGCCGCAATAATGATACATGTAAGAAGTGTAGCATAAGGCCGATAGGTGATTTTTATTATAGTTAATGTTTACTATTTATGCAGCAATATAAAAAAAATTGCAGAAAACAGTACAAGTCAATGAGAAATTAAAAATAAAGATATTTAGTAAAATATAATATAAATCAATATAATATATACACTGCATGTACAAATTTAGTATCACATCAGTTAGACTGATCTGAAGTACAGTATTATATTACCAGGCCATATTTCCTGCAAATGAGCCAGGTAAGACCTAAACCCAAACAGAAGGAAATTTTCACCATTCCAACTTGGAATTTTTTTTCATTCAGAGGTCCATTATTTGCATACACGTTCTATTTGTATTTTTTACGGATAGAACTTGTACCTAAGCTAAAAACTAAACCAGAAACTCGCACCAGGTATATTCTGTGGTGCTGCTCACATGTCTGATTATTTTTGTGGACCGAGTAGTCTACGAAAACTCCTGAAGACACGTCTAACAATCCAAGTGTCTGATCAAAATCGTCAATTGAAGTCTATGGGTCTGCAAAATAAAAATCTGATGCCATCCGTGTGCTGCCCAGTTTTCATGGTCTGCTAGATAGAATACAGAGAATTTTTTTCTTATCCTAAAAACACTGATGAAACTTGGATGACGATGAAAACCAGGTGAAACTGAATAAAATCATTGATGAAGCTTAAGGGGCATTTACACTGCAAGGTAATCATGAATAAGTGTTAAAAACCAAAACGTTAGTTCATCCGGTGAAATGATCTTTTATGCGGCATAAAAGATCATCGTTCTTGGCTGCGTATTGTTCTTGTAAACCGGACTCGCACTGCTAAGAACAATGACAACCAATGAGTGAACTACTGTGTATTGCTCAGTATGCATTGTCTACTTTCGTTTGCCTGTGTAAACAGGCAGTCACAGGCGACTGATCCGCAGTCATATCGTGACATCGGTCAGTGATTGTAAATGAACCCTAGGAAATAAAAAATGAATGAGCCTAAAAAGAATAATGCATTCAAAACTTCAACTAGTCGTGCAAAAATACAAGCCATCATACAGCTATCTTGGGGCAAAAATGAAAAAGTTATGGCTTTTGGAAAAAGTGTAAAAAAACAAAAATAGCCTGAACCTGAAGGAGTTAAAGTAACATAAGCAACATTCAAGATACCAGTATTTAGATTAATCACACACTTTAGTAGAACTAATAAGCATAGTAATGTTTTTTTTTCTTCAAATGGTTATATTGCAACTACCACAATAAAACTACAACCATCCAGGTCGAAAGACTCATTTTAGCTCTTGAGTTAGAGCACTAATCAAGTCTTAGCAATCAAATGCCAGAGTAGATACAGGCATCTGATCTCATTGATTTACCCTAGCCTGTCTAATGGCGCAGTTTAGATTGATTGTGGTCTGTTCGAAAGAGCTCTAGAATCTAAATGATTATTCATTAGTAATCAAAGCATGTGAAAGGAAGAGACATAATACCTGAGTCTGACCAGACGAATACATAATATGGAGTTATGATCCTCTATGTGAGGGGGCGAATAGAACTGGACTTGGATGGGTATTAGAATATTGTGTATTACTATGGCATAATGTGTATAGCATGTATGAACAGTGACATAAGCAGTATTTACATGCAGGCACTTGTACACACTCCCTACATAAAGTCATGGTGTACCTTTTTGAAATACATTCCCAATAATGTTAGCAGCCTCAGGACGGAGGAGAGAAGCAACGCATAGGTTGGCTCTTTGTTGTAGTCCGTTGTATTCAGCTATGTGATGGAAACCTCATAGGAATATGGAACCTATTAAAATCCTATAGACGTACACATCTTTATGTTTGGTCCAATTTTACAACTCACAAGTTTTATGTTTGGGATATAATAAAATAAAACATTGTCAAATTGTTGAAACAAGCTCAATAATAAATCAATAAACAATTATTAAAATAAAAAATAATGAATATGAATTCAATAAATGCTTCAATAGCAAGTTCAAAACTTAAAGATAAAACTGTACATGAAAACAAAAACTGATCTAAAGATAACAGTAATTAACTGAAAATCAGAGTTGCGGCTTCAGTCACCGCTCAGTACATAGTGAGCGGAAGCTGTAACCACACCTTGCCACTGACTGACAGCCAGCTCTGTACTGATACACTGTTGAGCCGGCTGACAGTCAGTTCCGATGCATGGTTACAGACGCCGCTCACTATGTACTGAGCGGTGATGTCCCGATGAATGATTGCAGATGCCGCTCACTATGTACTGAGTGGTGATGGAAGCCATACCGGTCGTGTCTCTATGACTGAAAGCTCAAGAATGCCAAATAATTTCTTCTTGCATCCCTTTAATGTTAAGAAGCTTGTGTTTAGCTTTATAAGTATTTGCTTGTTACAGCTGAACAAATTGTCAAGAAGGGGATATTCATTAACACTGATCATTTTGGAGTGCAGTATGTGCACGGATACTCATTCACATTTCAAATATTAAGTTGTACCCATTTAAGAATTTTAGTCCCAATTTATTTTTTGCATTTTTCCCCATATATCCTTATTTCCCCTTCCTATATAATAATAAAAATCATTGTTATTTTTACTAAACTTTTTTGCACCTGAGAAAACAAGAATTATTTTTGCTGCTCAACTTTATATCTGGCTAGTAAAGGCCAAAAACGTGGTGTGTTCTATTTGTAATGGGGAGGTTCCTTCTGCAGACAGCTGCTTAAAGCCAATCACATGACTATGAGATGTATGGGGAAAAGCTGATCTCATGGGGCGAACATTACCTAGTTCTTTTCAAATTGAGACATAAATGTGCCCAAGCACAGGTAATTTCAACTTACCTGCCTGTCCTGCACGGCGCCATTGTGGCCCAAACAGTGGTCACAGCCCGATCGTGCCGGGGATACAGCTGCATCTGCTGACACGACGTGGTGGGACTTCCAGTGTCATTCTGATTAACAGCCGGCTCCCCAGTTAGGTAGTGAGGAGCCAGCTGTCAGACTGACACCAGAAGTCCCACCTCGTCCAGAAAAGCGCACCAGAAAAGAAGCCTCCTCTCTGTAGACATGATGTCAGCAGAGGCCGCTGAATCCCTGGCAGGAGCGGTCTGCGGCTGCTCTGTGCTGGGGAAGAACGGCTCTGGGCACAACAGGCAGGTAAGTCGCAATTACCTGCCTGTTAGTGCTTAGGCTCATTTTTTGATAAGTCCCTCTTTAAATATGATTAATAGAGTCAATCCAAAGTCACAAAGACTATTATATGTGAATTACTTAAATAAAACAATGCTGTAAAAGGCGGTGTTTAGGAAAATGACAAAAACACTGAATGTATTTTTCACACATCAACTGTATGTTAATAATATCCTCATGTAAGATATGTATGGACAGAAATAGAGTAAGCAGTGATATTTCCTCTACTTGTATACTCCGCTCTCAGGGAAAACCATTATAAAGCTTCCATGGTCTGAAACCTGCGGAGCTATAAATAGTAGAATCTCTGACACTCGGCTATATATAAAATCTGGCAAATACAGAACCACATGATGCAGCAATATGCAGACACACGGCTCATCAGCTGGCAACAGAGTCACAGCCCGAAATACACAAGTCATTATTCTGGCGACACATTCATTGTATCATTTGAAAATCTATTCAGAGCCAAACTGAATGGAAGCTCATATAATCTGACTTTTGCTTTGCATATTCCAAATATCGTTTCCATACAAAGTGTCAGGTAAATGATAAAAGGTCACACAATATGAGGTTTTCGTATTCTGGCACGAAAGCTCAATTACATTACAATCTGCATCTGGCCTCTGCACTGAATTGACAGTAAGGGGTTAAATATTTTTTTAAAAAATTCTACTCACCTTTCCTAGGTTCTCACGTTGCCTCCACAGCTCACTCTGCGCCTGTCTTTGGTTCTTTTGGCACTGAGGCCAATGAATGAGTGCATGCGATCATATGGTGAGTGACAATACTGACGTCAATGATGTGCGCTGCTTCCCCACATGACATCGAATGGCCTCAGCGCAATGTAAGGAATCAAGAGAGGACCTAGGAAAGGCGAGTAGAAGGTTTTTTTTTTCTATTTTTCTTATTTTAAACCCTTCTTTGATCTCAAAAGAATTCAGTAACCTAGCTAGGGTTCTTTATTATGCTCACTTTGTACATTTGTCATGTTGGATTTAACAAGGTTTTTTGCCTGTATGGGCATCCTTATTGGGGTGTGTGACCATCAGGTTCCTCATCCCTTTGCAACTATGCTCTTAAATTTTGAGCTTTATAAGATACTAGCTGAAGAGCCCGGCGTTGCCTGGGCATAGTAAATATCTGTGGTTAGTTATAGCACGTCACTTCTCTTATTTTCCCATCACGCCTCTCATTTTCCCAATCACATCTTTAATTTTCCCCCTCACATCTCTCATTTTCTCCCTCACACCTCTCATTTTCTCCCTCACTCCTCTCATTCCCGCCTAACACTTGTCATTTCGACCTCACATCTGTCATTTTCCGATCACTACACTATTTTCCCTCACTCCTCTCATTTTGCACTCACACCTTTTCATTTTCACCTCACACCTCTCATTTTCACCTCAGTATATACATGTTTGTCATCTCCCTTATATATAGTATACACCTGTATGTCATCTCCTGTATATAGTATATACCTGTATGTCATCTCCCCTGTATATAGTATATACCTGCTGTGTCATCTCCCCTGTATATAGTATATACCTGTATGTCATCTCCTCCTCTATATAGTATATACCTGTATGTCATCTCCTCCTATATATAGTATATACCTGTATGTCATCTCCTCCTATATATAGTATATACCTGTATGTCATCTCCTTCTATATATAGTATATACCTGTATGTCATCTCTTCCTGTATATAGTATATACCTGTGTGTCATCTCCCCTGTATATAGTATATATCTGTGTGTCATCTCCTCCTGTATATAGTATATACCTGTATGTCATCTTCTATATATAGCATATACCTGTATGTCATCTCCTCCTGTATATAGTATATACCTGTAGGTAATCTGCTCCTGTATATAGTATATACCTGTGTGTCATCTCCTCCTGTATATAGTATATACCTGTATGTCATCTCCTCCTGTATATAGTATGTACCTGTATGTCATCTCCTCCTTTATATAGTATATACCTGTGTGTCATCTCTCCTGTATATAGTATATATCTGTGTGTCATCTCCCCTGCATATAGTGTATACCTGTGTGATCTCCTGTATTAGACCTCGTTAACATGTTATTTGCTCAGTATTTTTACCTCAGTATTTGTAAGATAAATTGGCAGCCTGATAAATCCCCAGCCAACAGGAAGCCCTCCCCCTGGCAGTATATATTAGCTCACACATACACATAATAGACAGGTTATGTGACTGACAGCTGCCGTATTTCCTATATGGTACATTTGTTGCTCTTGTAGTTTGTCTGCTTATTAATCAGAATTTTATTTTTGAAGGCTAATACCAGACTTGTGTGTGTTTTAGGGCGAGTTTCATTTGTCAAGTTGTGTGTGTTGAGTTGTGTGTGGCGACATGCATGTAGCGACTTTTGTGAGATGAGTTTTGTGTGGCAACAGGCGTGTAGCAACTTTTTGTGTGTCGAGTTGCATGTGACAGGTTAGTGTAGCAAGTTGTGTGCAGCAAGTTTTGCGCATGGCGAGTTTTGCGCGTGGTGAGTTTTATGTCTGGTGCCTTTTGAGTATGTGCAAGTTTTTTGTGAGGCAACTTTTGCATGTGTTGCAAATTTTATGCATGTGGCAATTTTTCCGCATGTGCAAGTTTTGCGTATGGCGAGTTTTCCATGAGGTGAGTTTTGCACTTGTGGCGAGTTTTGCGTGAGCCTATTTTTTGCATGTGGCGAGTTTTGCGCGTGGTGAGTTTTGAGCGGCGACTTTTGTGTTTCGACTTTTATGTGGCGAGGTTGGTGTATGTGTGGTGAAATGTGTGCTGAAGGTGGTATATGTAATAATAATAATAATCTTTATTTTTATATAGCGCTAACATATTCCGCAGCGCTTTACACACATTATCATCACTGTCCCTGATTGGGCTGACAATCTAGAATTCCTATCAGTATGTCTTTGGAATGTGGGAGGAAACCGGAGTACCCGGAGGAAACCCACGCAAACACGGAGAGAACATACAAACTCTTTGCAGATGTTGTCCTGGGTGGGATTAGAACCCAGGACCCCAGCGCTGCAAGGCTGTAGTGCTAACCACTGCGCCACCGTGCTGCCCATGTGTTCAAGCACGTGGTAGTGTGTGGCGCATTTTGTGTGTGTGTTCATATCCCCGTGTGTGGTGAGTATCCCATGTCGGGGTCCCACCTTAGCAACTGTACGGTATATACTCTTTGGCGCCATCGCTCTCACTCTTTAAGTCCCCCTTGTTCACATCTGGCAGCTGTCAATTTGCCTCCAACACTTTTCCTTTCACTTTTCCCCATTATGTAGATAGGGGAAAAATAGTTTGGTGAATTGGAAAGCGCGGAGTTAAAATTTCACCTCACAACATAGCCTATGATGCTCTCGGGGTCCAGACGTGTGACTGTGCAAAATTTTGTGGCTGTAGCTGCGACGCTTCCAACACTTTTCCTTTCACTTTTTTCCCCATTATGTAGATAGGGGCAAAATTGTTTGGTGAATTGGAACGCGCGGGGTTAAAATTTCGCCTCACAATATAGCCTATGACGCTCTCGGGGTCCAGACGTGTGACTGTGCAAAATTTTGTGGCTGTAGCTGCGACGGTGCAGATGCCAATCCCGGACATACACACACATACACACACACACACACACATTCAGCTTTATATAGTAGAAGATGTGGGGATCGACAAAGCAAGGACAGATAGGTTCTCCCAAATATCCTGCAAAAGAAAGCCAGTACTACCCAACCATTGTAGGGCCCTATAGTTTGGAGAGTTGAGTAATAGAGGACAGCTTTTAATGAACCAATTCTGCAAAACACTTGCGTGGCATGCTGTACAAACTGGAGCTTTCAAAAAGTGAACACATAAGGAAATACTTGGGTAGTGGCGTAACTAGAAAGTTATGGGCCCCGATGCGAACTTTCAAATCGGGCCCCCCATGCCAACATTTTTACATCAATTACCCTCACTAACCTTCTATTCACTGCACTATTGGGGATAGCATACAAGGTATATACAGTCCACAATTCTGTTTTCATTCTGCAGCTGGTCAGTGCACAGCTCAGTTAATGCTGCTACACTCCAGATCTCCACAGATCTAGAGGGTTTTTATGGGACACCAATAAATTCTTAAAAAATACAACAGTTTACTTACAGTACTAGGCAAACTAGTTTTAAATGCCAACGTGCTAAATGTAAACCCAAAAAAGAACTTGCCAGCGCCCACTTGACATAAACATGAGCATCAGCAAATATAACAATGACATTGCTGGAATGTCACCGATGTGGGATGTCAGCATGTGAATTAGTTTTACTTTACATGAGATACTTTAGCATTTAAAAGGAACCTGTCACCTACTTTATGCCCCCAAACCTGTCCCTGCAGCTTCCTAGTACATCCCTAATCATTCCTGTCCGACCTAATAGTGTCCTGTAATCGCTGAGAAAAATAATTTTATAACTTACATGTCCCTATGCTAATTAGGGTAATGTCTTCGGAAGTGCTGACACTCTGGGGGTTCATGTCCTCCCTCGATCCAATTCCAAGCGCACTCCCTGCGTTTGAAATCTGTGTGCTGTTTCTACCTGGTATGACGCAGCGTGTTATTTCCGGTCCTGTGCAGTATGGGGGTGTATTGGGTGTGCTGGTCGGCTCCTGATCATGTGCACTGCACATTCTGAAGCTAGCAATACTCCCCCACACTGCACAGGACCAGAAATGATGCGGACGCGCGTCATACCAGGAACAAATAGCACACAGATTTCAAACGCCAGGAGTGCATTTGGAATTGGAGCGAGGAAGGACTTGAACGTCCAGAGCTAGGTGGGCCCCTAAGCACTCCAGGCTCATCGCAGCTGCGACACCTGCGTTCTCAGTAGTTACGCTTCTGCAGTTGGGGTATGTTCACACTGGGCGCTTTTGCTGCATTTTTTCTGCTGTAAAACCTGATTTCTTAGCAGGAAAGAAGCTGCGTCAAAAACGCATGTTTTGGTTCATTTTTGGTGCAATTTTTTCATGCGTTTTGGGGGCTATCTTGTGTCTCTCTGTGCATGCTAAAAAGTTGAATACCACAGGGAAAAATAAACTACTTCCTGTAGAACCATACCTCTAGATGTTTTGAAAAGCCGGCAAGTCACGTGCCGCGTACAGTAAAATCACACTGACAGGTTAGAAGAGAATAAATAGAATAGATATATACACATAGAATACATAGATAAAAGAAATCAGTGACACACACACATATATATGTATATATATTACATACAGTAGATAGAAGAAAAGTTGGCAATTTAGCAGCCATGTACAGTGAAATCACAGCAGGAACCGACAGGATAGAATAGATAGATTACATACAGTAAGTGCAGCGCCCCAGAGACCTGGTCGTTGCAGTATGGCCCCAAGGCGAGTAGCGGTACGTCCGATGGCACTAAAGAGTTCTCCTGACCAGGTATCACCAGAACACATTACACTTCACACTCCGGCCACTAGGGGGAGAAAAAGGCTTTATTTATTGGGCCACTCCTCACACTGGTAAAACTAGGGGCTGGGGAGGAAGTTAGTTAGAAGCTGACTGGGTTGGAACCAGGCAACATCCCGTGGCAGGGGGTGTTGCGGGGAGAAGACACAGGGGGGTCCCTGTCAGGCGTGGGAACCTGGCAGGCGCCTAGCGAACAGAACAGAATGGAACGGAACCGTGCCTGCACACCTTGCGGCGGTATCCTAAGAAAGAGACAAGAGGGGAAGAATATTGTGGAACAGTGTAAACGAGATCAGCACAAAGGAGAGCCAGTAAGAGTCGTGCCAAGAGAGGAAGGCAACATCTTACTGAGGCGCGTAGTCGGTGGCCGGATCACCATAGGAGTAACTGACTTCAGGCCTTACTTCAAATTCCGCTGGACAGTTGATCATAGGTTGGCTGTCTACCTTTTACACCTACGAAGACATAGGGGGCAACATTGGGAGAGGGGCGTCTGTAGGGTCCCGGAAGACCTCCAAGCCTTCCCGTCAAACGGGTGGCGTCCTAGCCATACTATATCTGGGGGACGTTAGAAACTATCAACATCTGGAACCAAAGAACGAGAGAGAGAGAGAAAGCTGTAGAGAACGAACGAAGGAGAACAGCAGTTGTGAGGACTATTCCGAATGCTCAGCAGGGTAGGACTACAACACACAGGCGCTATTGGTAGGCAACGATTTCCAACTGCAAAAGGAACTCTGGATGTGCCTTCGGACCGGCCGGTCTCAGACAGCCCAGTTAGCAGTGCTCTGGATTGAGGATCCCGAAGTCTTCAGTAAAAGGTAAAGAGACTGCAACCTTGTGTCCTCGTTATTAACTGCGCCTCACATCATCACCACCTACACTACTGGGAAGCCCTGGGGATATACTTCACCTGTGGGAAGGTATACCATCCAGCTGCCATAACACCACCCCAATGGACCCAAAGCAGCGTTGGTCACCTTGACCGAATACCACACGTGGCGTCACGAAACCTTGGCCGACTTTCATCACCCCTTTCATTGGACGCCCCTTAGCAGGGTCACGGACCGGGTCCAGCCACTGTGACAACTGTCCTGCCGCTGTTTGAAGTAATGCTTGGAGTCATAGTAACATAGTAACATAGTAACATAGTTAGTAAGGCCGAAAAAAGACATTTGTCCATCCAGTTCAGCCTATATTCCATCATAATAAATCCCCAGATCTACGTCCTTCTACAGAACCTAATTGTATGATACAATATTGTTCTGCTCCAGGAAAACATCCAGGCCTCTCTTGAACCCCTCGACTGAGTTCGCAATCACCACCTCCTCAGGCAAGCAATTCCAGATTCTCACTGCCCTAACAGTAAAGAATCCTCTTCTATGTTGGTGGAAAAACCTTCTCTCCTCCAGACGCAAAGAATGCCCCCTTGTGCCCGTCACCTTCCTTGGTATAAACAGATCCTCAGCGAGATATTTGTATTGTCCCCTTATATACTTATACATGGTTATTAGATCGCCCCTCAGTCGTCTTTTTTCTAGACTAAATAATCCTAATTTCGCTAATCTATCTGGGTATTGTAGTTCTCCCATCCCCTTTATTAATTTTGTTGCCCTCCTTTGTACTGTCTCTAGTTCCATTATATCCTTCCTGAGCACCGGTGCCCAAAACTGGACACAGTACTCCATGTGCGGTCTAACTAGGGATTTGTACAGAGGCAATATAATGCTCTCATCATGTGTATCCAGACCTCTCTTAATGCACCCCATGATCCTGTTTGCCTTGGCAGCAGCTGCCTGGCACTGGCTGCTCCAGGTAAGTTTATCATTAACTAGGATCCCCAAGTCCTTCTCCCTGTCAGATTTACCCAGTGGTTTCCCATTCAGTGTGTAATGGTGATATTGATTCCTTCTTCCCATGTATATAACCTTACATTTATCATTGTTAAACCTCATCTGCCACCTTTCAGCCCAAGTTTCCAACTTATCCAGATCCATCTGTAGCAGAATACTATCTTCTCTTGTATTAACTGCTTTACATAGTTTTGTATCATCTGCAAATATCGATATTTTACTGTATAAACCTTCTACCAGATCATTAATGAATATGTTGAAGAGAACAGGTCCCAATACTGACCCCTGCGGTACCCCACTGGTCACAGCGACCCAGTTAGAGACTATACCATTTATAACCACCCTCTGCTTTCTATCACTAAGCCAGTTACTAACCCATTTACACACATTTTCCCCCAGACCAAGCATTCTCATTTTGTGTACCAACCTCTTGTGCGGCACGGTATCAAACGCTTTGGAAAAATCGAGATATACCACGTCCAATGACTCACCGTGGTCCAGCCTATAGCTTACCTCTTCATAAAAACTGATTAGATTGGTTTGACAGGAGCGATTTCTCATAAACCCATGCTGATATGGAGTTAAACAGTTATTCTCATTGAGATAATCCAGAATAACATCCCTCAGAAACCCTTCAAATATTTTACCAACAATAGAGGTTAGACTTACTGGCCTATAATTTCCAGGTTCACTTTTAGAGCCCTTTTTGAATATTGGCACCACATTTGCTATGCGCCAATCCTGCGGAACAGACCCTGTCGCTATAGAGTCCCTAAAAATAAGAAATAATGGTTTATCTATTACATTACTTAGTTCTCTTAGTACTCGTGGGTGTATGCCATCCGGACCCAGAGATTTATCTATTTTAATCTTATTTAGCCGGTTTCGCACCTCTTCTTGGGTTAGATTGGTGACCCTTAATATAGGGTTTTCATTGTTTCTTGGGATTTCACCTAGCATTTCATTTTCCACCGTGAATACCGTGGAGAAGAAGATGTTTAATATGTTAGCTTTTTCCTCGTCATCTACAACCATTCTTTCCTCACTATTTTTTAAGGGGCCTACATTTTCAGTTTTTATTCTTTTACTATTGATATAGTTGAAGAACAGTTTGGGATTAGTTTTACTCTCCTTAGCAATGTGCTTCTCTGTTTCCTTTTTGGCAGCTTTAATTAGTTTTTTAGATAAAGTATTTTTCTCCCTATAGTTTTTTAGAGCTTCAATGGTGCCATCCTGCTTTAGTAGTGCAAATGCTTTCTTTTTACTGTTTATTGCCTGTCTTACTTCTTTGTTTAGCCACATTGGGTTTTTCCTATTTCTAGTCCTTTTATTCCCACAAGGTATAAACCGCTTACACTGCCTATTTGGGATGTTCTTAAACATTTCCCATTTATTATCTGTATTCTTATTTCTGAGGATATTGTCCCAGTCTACCAGATTAAGGGCATCTCTAAGCTGGTCAAACTTTGCCTTCCTAAAGTTCAGTGTTTTTGTGACTCCCTGACAAGTCCCCATAGTGAAAGACAGGTGAAACTGTACAATATTGTGGTCGCTATTTCCTAGATGCCCGACCACCTGCAGATTTGTTATTCTGTCAGGTCTATTAGATAGTATTAGGTCTAAAAGTGCTGCTCCTCTGGTTGGATTCTGCACCAATTGTGAAAGATAATTTTTCTTGGTTATTAGCAGAAACCTGTTGCCTTTATGGGTTTCACAGGTTTCTGTTTCCCAGTTAATATCCGGGTAGTTAAAGTCCCCCATAACCAGGACCTCATTATGGGTTGCAGCTTCATCTATCTGCTTTAGAAGTAGACTTTCCATGGTTTCTGTTATATTTGGGGGTTTGTAACAGACCCCAATGAGAATTTTGTTACCATTTTTCCCTCCATGAATTTCGACCCATATGGACTCGACATCCTCATTTCCTTCGCTAATATCCTCCCTTAAAGTGGACTTTAGACAAGACTTTACATAGAGACAAACCCCTCCTCCTCTCCGATTTTTACGATCCTTTCTAAACAGACTGTAACCCTGTAAGTTAACTGCCCAGTCATAGCTTTCATCTAACCATGTCTCGGTTATTCCCACTATGTCAAAGTTACCTGTAGATATTTCTGCTTCTAGTTCTTCCATCTTGTTTGTCAGTTACTTCCTCGGCGTTCCGGCCACCGGCTACGTGCCTCAGTAGGATGTTGCCGATCTCGGGGCACGACTCCTACTGGCTCTCCTTTGTGCTGTGATCTCGTTTCTCACTTCTCCACAATATCCTTCGCTTCGTGTCCTTTCTTAGGATGCCGCCGCAAGGTAGTGCAGGTGCGGCTTTGTCACGTTCTGTCCTTCTGCTAGGTACCTGCCAGGAACCCACCCCTGACAGGTCCTCCCTGGAGCTCTCCCAGGCTGCGTTCTGTCCTAACTTGAAATCCAACCCCCAGTTTTACCAGTGTGAGGAGTGGCCTAATACATAGTGCCTTTTGCTCCCCATGGTGGCCGGAGTGTGAAATGTAATGTGTGACTGTGATACCTGGTCAGGTGAACTCTTTTAGTGCAATCAGACATAACATCACTCCCCTTAGTGGCAGAGCGACATTACTGCAACGACCAGGACTCTGGGGCACTGCACTTACAGCTGAGGGTTGCAGCCCCCAGCTGTGAGTTTTGCCTGGCTGACTATCAAAAAGACAGAGGAACCCAAGCAGGTTTTTTTTTATATTATTTATTTACAGCGTAGGAGTGGCTGATGAATACCCCCATCAGCCACTTCTGCTCTCACTGTTATTAGTGACAACAGTTGTCAGATGATGGGAGCGGTAGTCCTATCAGCCGACACCAATGACTGGAGGTGAACACTATACCTCCGATCACAGCTGCTAGCTCACCTGGTCTTTTGACTGCATAGGAACCGGGGCTCTCTGACCATCGGGGATGGTTTTACCGCCAATAAGAAGCGGTGTTTGCTGCATAGGCATGGACATGACAGCATGACAAACACTGTATTTTTGGGCCCTCCTTTCAAGTGAATGGGGTTTGGTCCACTGCTCCGTGTCTGGTGGATAACAGGCTGCATGGACGCATCATGCAGCCATGCAGGCTGCCATCTAGAGGTAGCAGAGCTGAGAGTGAGGTAATATCCTGCTGTTCTTGACTTTTCCACAGCAAATATGCTGCAAAAAAGTCAACCTGTGTATTTGCAGCATGTTTCACCATTCATTCAAGTAAATGGGTGAGAAACGCTGAAAAAACATTGAAAAACGCTTAAAGTAGTGACATGATCTATGAAAAAAAACGGTGCAAAGCAAAATCCTGATGACAAAAAAACCCAGTGTGTGCATGAGATTTCTGAAATCTCATAGGCTTTGCTGGTAATGTAAAAATCAGCTGAAAATTAGCATAAAAAAGCAGCAAAAAATAACAGCAAAAAACGCACAGTGTGAACTTACCCTAAGGCCAGAGTCACACTACCGTGTAATACGGCAGAGTAATAAGTGATAAAACATTGCATAGCACTCTGCAGAGTGTTACTCTATGGGGCGGATCACGTCTGCAATTATTTTCTCATGCCAATTCTGCATGAGATTACAAATCGCAGCATGCTGCCATTGGCAGCAAAACTCATCTCACTCGCATCCATATAAGTCTATGGGTGCATGTGAAGAGCACTGACACTAAGGTGGAGCTGAGTGTCATTAGCATATCGCATCCATACGCTGGTGTGATTGCGGCCTAAGTGTGATACTTTGTGAAATAAGCATGTCTGCAGCACAAATCTGATACATTGTGCCAAACAGTAATTATCAAATATTTGCTAAATATATGTCTGGAGTGACAGCAAACATACTGTAACGGAAACAAATATACAATTGTTGGCAAAACAAAAAAACAAAAAATGCTTCAAAAGCCACATAGCGACTGTGATCTTGTAATAGGGTGCAGGTACTGAGTGTGTCACCACGGAACAGACAGACCAACAGTTGAGGGGTTTAACAGGAATCAGGTTCTCCTCGCAGGGAGGAAGAAGTGGAATATAACTAACAATATAACAGTGCAAAAATATGGGAGTCAAACAGTGTGACAATAGAAAACGGAGTTTCTTTGAAAAAAAAAAACACTTATCAGTCTGATGTAGACTTACTTGAAGGGTTGTCTTCTCCAACACAGGCGCCAAGATACAGTGGCACTTGTCGTCCCTCTGTTGTCCGTGGGCTGAGTAGTTTCTAGGAACCCGCTGCCTGGGGTTTCGGGAGTTAATGTGATATGCACAGGCTCTGAGTCTTTAGCTTTTACAGCTCAGCCTATCCCAGGAAAATGATGGTTAGTCTATTATTAAGTCTCACACCAGGAATCCTGTTGGCAATCTTCCAATCCTTGTACAATCTGCTGCCAGATGAACTCGTCCTGATTGTAGCAAACAGGGGGTACACCAGCCGTTGAACGTTCAGAGCATCTCAAATCAGCAGGGGCGGTGGTGTCAACTGCTGTGGGAGGAGTCGAGGTTTCCTCCGATACGTTCGTAGTTTCAGGCACCAGCCCTGTTTCAGAGTTCCCTGGGAGAGATTGGGAGTCTTCCTTATCTTCCACATTTACATTGATGACTGGCGCAGCCGGTGGGGGTGCTGGAGCCTATTGGACTGATTCAGGATCTCGAGACAAACATGGACGCAACAAATTCCTGTGCAGTGTGCGGGTGGGAGTCCCCTCTTCCATTTCAGGCTGGACCTCATAAACAGGACCCCGTTGCCGAGCGACCACTTCACTCGGTACGGCCTTTTCTCCCACCGGTACTCTAGTTTGTTGTGTGGGTGATTTTCCCTCACTAAGTCTCCATGCCGCAGGGCTGTCCCCTTTTGAGGAACTACCTGGGAAAGCTCCAATTCTTGCAGCCGGTTCTGCACTAGACATTGTATTGTCTGCAGCCAACGATGATGTTCTTGAACCCAGGAGTACAACCCCGTCCGTGGGTAGTTCTCCACGGGTTTCAGCTCCAGCTCTGCCAGCCCCTTCCTGGGTTGGACAAAGAGCAAAGAGTAGGGGGTGAATCCATTGGTGCTGTGCTTCTGATTGTTATACGCCCACACCAATTCAGAGATGGACTCAGTCCACTTCGCCTTCTGGTCCTCTTCCAGGGTCCTCAGCATTTGAATCAAAGTGTTGTTAAATCTTTCACAAGCCCCATTCCCCTGTAGATGATAAGGGGTGATCCAGGACTTATTGATTTTGTACAGCTGGTGCAGCTCCTCCATCACTCTTCCGAGGAAGCAGGCCCCTTGATCAGAATGGATGCGCTTGGGACACCCGTACACCTGTATGAAGTGTTTGCAAATTGCGTGAGCAGCAGACTCGGCAGTCTGGTCCCGCGTGGGCATCACTACGGCAAATTTAGTAAAGTGGTCTATCATCACTAAACAATGCTCATAGCCTTGGTGTGCTGGTCCAATTGTCAAGTAATCTATTGCCAGTAGGTCCATGGGGCCAGAAGACCTCACCGTCTCTGTGGGGGCTCATTGTTCTGGTGGTTTGACCAGCTCACAACTTCTGCATTGCTGACATACTTTCTCCACAATGTTCCTTAGGTGGGGATGATAAAATAGGAGCTGTAACCACTGGAAAGTTTTTTCTGGCCTAAAGTGTGCTCCTTTCTCATGTGCTTCCTAAGCCACCTGATCTATCAAGGACGAGGGAATCACCGTCTGCCATACAAGACTGAGTTCTGTTGGCAGGAATACCTTCCAGTACAGGATACCATCCTGCAACTGGAGCCTCTCCCACTGGCATAGCATCTTCAGTACTTCAGGTAACATGGACCTCCTCTCGTGCCGATTGGGCATTTGTTCAGACGTGACCCACCTTCTCTACTGAGATAGCTCCGGATCCTCCTGCTGCACTCGGACCCACTCATCGCGGGGCTGCTCCAGCAAATTCACACAGGCCTCTTCCTGTTCAATATCCCGCGTCGCTGCCACCATACTGGCAGTCTCTCCAAAACCTGGAACCTCCACATCTTCCAGTTCTTCATCCTGGCTGGGTGCTGGTTTGCGATAGTTTACTCGAGAGAGGGCATCCGCATGAACATTCTCAGCTCCTCTTTTATACAAAATTCTGTATTGGAACTTGGCCATTTGAGCTACCCAATGTTGTTCTAGGGCCCCTAACTTGGCATTCTCAGATGGGCCAATGGATTGTTATCGGTGCGTATATGAACTTCTGAACCAACCAGATATTCCGTGAACTTCTCAGTCATTGCCCACACCAGCGCCAACAACTACAGCTTAAGCGAACTGTAGTTTTCTGGATTCTTTTCCCAGTCATGCAAAGACCGACTGTCGTATGCGATGACGCGCTCTTTCCCATCCTGGATCTGCGATAGTACGGCCCCGAGGCCCTGCAGGCTCCCATCAGTGTGCAAGATGAACGTTTGCGTGAAATCGGCGTAGTCCAGCACGGGGGCCTCCATCAAAGCCTTCTTCAAAGCCAAGAATGCCTCCTCCTGATGCTTCCCCCACTGTATGTTCCTACTCCCCTCAACAACTACTGGAGTGGATTAGCAAGGCGGGTAAAGTCTTTTACGAAGCGACTGAAGTATCCTGTGAGTCCCAAGAACGCACGCACATCTTTCACAGTTTTTGGAGTTGGCCACTCTTGTACTGTAGCGATCTTCTCCTGGGAAGGCCTCACCTCCTCAGTGGAGACAACGTGTCCCAAGTATTCAATATCGGTATGGAAGAGGTGACATTTCTGAGGTTTCACTTTCAAGCCTTACTTCTGTAGCCGACTCAGAACTTGCTCTAGTCTCTGAAGATGCTCCTCAAAGGTAGGGACAAAGATGATGATATCATCCAAGTAAATCAAAGTGGCTTCAAAGTTCAGGTCTCCCAGACATCTCTCCATGAGTGGCTGAAATGTTCCTAGGGTGTTTGCTAGGCCGAAGGGCATCCAGTCTAACTCATATAGTCCCATCGGAAGGATGAAAGCCGTCTTGGCTCAGTCTTGCTCAGACATGGGCACCAGCCAGTAGCCACTGGCCAAGTCTAACGTGGAGAAATATCTGACATTCCCTAGTGCCGTCAGGGATTCCTCTATCCTGGGCAGGTGGTACAAGTCCCGCACTGTGCAAGTGTTGAGGCGGCGATAGTCCACAAAGAACCACAAGGACCTGTCTTTCTTTCTCACCAAGACAATAGGGGCAGCCCGCAGGCTCTGACTCTCACGTTTAACTCCCTTCTTCAGTATGTGTGACAGCATTCCCTTCACCTCCTGGTACATCTGTGGCGGTATTTGGCGTTACCGTTCCCGGATTGGTGCCGCATCCCCGGTGGGTATCTCATGGGTGATGGCCGTGGTACGTCCAAAGTCATCTTCATCTTTGGCGAACACCTCCTGAAATTTCCCCAATACGGCTTCCACCTGAGGTACTTGCTGCGAAGTAAGTTCTGAGAGAGTCTGCCCTCATGCGTTCCAGTATCTGGCACCCTTCTTGCAGTAATCTGGGGTCCGGAGCTGCCTCCGCTTTGACGGTCACCAGCCACGGATCTTCTGACCCTGCGGTCAACTGTGCCACCTCAGTTGGGATCAACTCATCTGGGAGGCCCAGGACTTGGGCGACTTTGCTTTTAGTGGGTAAAGTTGCATCTGTCTCCACCAAATTTATACAGTGCACAAGGACAGTTCCATCCCGCACGGTAGCCAGGGACCGCGCGACCAATATTCCTGACGGCAGCTGGTCGGCTCTGCTGGGCTCAATTTGGACTTCGACCCCTTCCAGTGAGATGCCAGCTTGTATAAGCATGGGAAGCACCGTCTGCCCAGGGGGCAACACTCGATCGAATAAGGCGGGGGTGATGACTTTGCTAAGTTCCTTTCCATCGCTGTATGCTTCCCGGACCTGGGCGGTCCGTATCAGTTGTTGAAAGACCCTTCTCTGGGGGGGTTTGGTCGCTCCATTGTTGCAGGAACTGTTCCAGGGACTCGTTGAAAACAAGGCTTCCGAGGTCTTTTAACACATTCATGCCCAGTGTCATGGTATGGTCTTTAGCTACCTCTCCATCCACCAGTACCACTCCTCTTCTCCCAAGGTCTTTTCCGCAGACTTCTATGTTCATCCATACCACTCCTGTGACAAGGATGGGCAAGTGATTGGCCGCCATAAGTATGATCACAGGGCCCCATTCGGGCCGTAGCGTCTCTGTAAAAGGACGGCGGAAATATCTCTCAGGCATGGTTGTCACTTTTGAGCCGGTGTCTATCAAGCACCGCACTGCTCTTCCATTGATTTCTGCCCAGACCAGAGGGCACGTGGAAACAAGGCTGTGGAGACTTTTACTACTCCTCCTCCTCTGTTCTTCACGCTCCGAGCGGTGCCCCTCAAGCTCAGAGCCACCTAGTTTAAAGGAGGGCGCGGGGATGGTCGGCTCCGCCGGGGACACCATCGAACAATGTGGCCGGATTCTCCACAGGTGTAGCATGTAAGAGGGCTTCTCCTCCTGGTAGTTTCACCCTCCCTTCGGAGGGCAGCTTCTCTGTCTCGCACCAGAGGGCCGGGCCCTTCTGCCAGAGTTCTTCTGGAGGCTGCCATTTCTTCACTGACCTGTCTAATCTCCATTCTCAGGTCCTCCACCCACTGGGGGATATTGTCTGCGGTGGTGGTTACCTCCCCAATCTGCACACTTCCCACCATCCCCGTCACTCCTTGTTCTTGCTCTCACACACGCGCCTCACTGCCAACCTCAGAGAAAGTCATGTCTGGCTTTACTGGCATGGGCTCTCGTAGTACCTGTTTCATCATTGCGTCATGCAGTCCCATCACCAGCTGATCCCTGAGCACCACATCAGCTGACCCAACCCCTACACCGTCCTTTCGTCTGATAGCAGTGTGAAGTTCTTGTAGGGCGTTCATGAATTGGGTCACGGTCTCCTCCTCTCGTTGTACCCAGTGAAACAGTCACATGCGAAGTTCCCCAAAGTCAGTGGGGTCCCCATGCATCTCCTCAAGTATGCGCAGCACTTTGTCCAGGGTATCTCTCTCCCGGGGGGACCTATGCATGACAGAATCCCATGCCTCCCCCTCCAGGGCAATCAATGCAATTTCCACCTCCAGGGCTGGTATCATGGGATGCATCCGCATCATTCCCCGGATACGCTCCATCCAAATCCACAGCATTACATTGTTCCCAGTGAACCTTGGCAAATTATTCAACATGGCTCCCTGGGAAATGCTAGACCTGGGAACTTCACCAGCTGCTTAGCCTGCCCTTTCCGCACTACCGTGTGACATCCTGCCGACTATGCCAAGTGTAATAGGGTGCAGGTACTGAGTGTGTCACCACGGAATAGACAGACCAACAGTTGATGGGTTTATTAACAGGAATCAGGTTCTCCTCGCAGGGAGGAAGAAGTGGAATATAACTAACAATATAACAGCGCAAAAATATGGGAGTCAAACAGTGTGACAATAGAAAACGGAATTTCTTTGGAAAAAAAACACTTATCAGTCTGATGAGGACTTGATTGAAGGGTCGTCTTCTCCAACGTAGGCGCCGAGATACAGCGGCACTTGTTGTCCCTCTGTTGTCCGTGGGCTGAGTAGTCTCTAGGAACCTGCTGCCTGTGGTTTCGGGAGTTAATGTGATATGCACAGGCTCTGAGTCTTTAGCTTTTACAGCTCAGACTATCCCGGGAAAACGATGGTCAGCCTATTATTAAGTCTCACACCAGGAATCAAGGACTCTGCACTGATACCGTGGGTAACAGGGGTCACAGTCTCTGTACTGATACCGTGGGTACCAGGGGGTCACAGTCTCTGCACGGGCCAATGTCTCTGCACAGGTCTCAAAGCGCCCCTCTCCAGTCACAGCAGAGTCCGCTTTCATGTACTCACAAGATGCAGTCTTTCTGGGCAATCTCCCTGTATTTGTCCTCTGACCGGGAGCTCTCTCTCTCCCGGAGCGCAGCTGCACCCTGCTCTGACCGCTGCTCACTCTGCTTTGCTCCTTGCGCGCGCGCCTTTCCCACTCTCTGCCTGGCTTCCTTCCTTTCCCAGTCTCTAAGTCTGCCCCCTGGGGAACCTGTAGCACAGCTCAATGGTTTCAGGCACGGAGCCGAGAAGGTAACCGCCCCCAGACTCTTCTTGTGCTTCACTTCATTACAATCTCACCATGATTAGTTTTTGACATTCAATTTCAGTTACTGTGTGTCAATTAGAGAGGAGATAAAAGTCAAACTACCATGGTGCAGTGTCCAATGTGGTCATCTCGGCAGGCACACCAGGGCAGTGTACACTGTCTCTAGCATTTCTCTGCTCATCCTCCTGGGTAATCCTTCCCAATACTTAGTTACTAGGTCAGAAAGTGATGGGCATAGTAAGCAGCACAGGCACCCAAGATGCCAGCCAGTGACTACTGCTCACATCTGTGGAGAACACCAGACCAGAGTTGATTTGATAAATTTGCTGCTTTAGTCCTCTCAGTGATTAGCTCTGCATAACCTCACCAACAGCACTAATTGCCAGATTTCAGCTTACACTATGCATAGGCAAAAAGCTGTCAATCATAAGAATCTCGAGCAGCAACTTCTCATTG
This sequence comes from Ranitomeya imitator, assembly GCF_032444005.1. NCBI lineage: Eukaryota > Metazoa > Chordata > Amphibia > Anura > Dendrobatidae > Ranitomeya > Ranitomeya imitator. Next base: position 320,595,781 of record NC_091286.1, on the reverse strand, counting down.
AGATGACAAGCTGAACTGCAGCATATAAAATGATGTATCATCAAAACTACTGCAAGAAGCCCAGTAAGTGACCCCAGCATTGAAATCTGGGTTCCTCTTTAAATTAAATTTAATTCTCTTTAAAGGGAATCTCTTTTTGCTATCCCACCTGAAAGCAGAATGATGTTGAGGCAGTTATCCCAATTCCAGTGACGTGTCAGTTGCTAATACTCGGTGCGTGCTGCAGCCTTGATAAAATCACTGTTTTATCAGCAGGAGATTATCACTAGAAGACGAGCAAACCTGCTGCCAAGTAGTCCTCCTGGTCACAAGTTCTGTATGACCATTCCCAACCCCTATTTGGCAGCTCTCTGATCAGTGTTGGTGCTGGGTTATACAGAGCTTATAATCAGTGTCTCTGTCTCTACATTATTCTTCTCTCAGAATACGTAGCAAAAAAAGTAAGGGCACTTCAGACCATGAAGGAACTTCTACTCAGCCATTACACCACGCAAAGAACAGAAAATGGCAGTCATAAAGTCCCAAAAATGTTTAAACTTTATTAAATAGCAAATTTAAAACCTAATAATACAGGTACAATGGCATGGGTAAGGGGAATAACTACGTGCCCACAATGGTCATATGTAGAAAGACAAGGGCCAAATTGGTCAAACACTCCTGCACAATCCTAGCCATATGCCAAAATATGGCAGATGACAAATTTAGGACAATACTAATAGTACTACATCATATTCCCAGTGAAGAGGTAAAAAACACATGATACATACCTACTGAACACAGGAGTGCGAGGCCAATAGCCCACCCTGACGCGCGTTTCGGAGTAAAAACTCCTTCCTCAGGGGACGTGTGGAAATCAGTGCTTATGGCGTGTGTATTAATACACCGCCAGTAATTAATGTACCGCTCACCTGCATGCCGCGATCGCCATCACCGCACGCCGCACCAGACGCCTCCCCCATCTGTCTGCTTCAGGAACACGTGGGGCCACACGTGAACGGGCGACCTACTTCAGAGGGAGGTACGGCATGATGCTGCGAGACAGGGAGCGCATGCGCACAGAGGGCAGCACATAGCGGCCATTTTGTTTAAGGGCAGAGAAAGAGGGCAAATCGGAGGGCCAATATATACAGAATAAATAGATATAACAAAGTAACAGCATTGAATATTACATGCATACTAAAGAACTAACACCTATAACAAAGAGGTCACAAAAATACATAAATGTAGGCACTGTTCCATACAGCAGTATAGTCAAAAGGTCGCATATATACATAACTATGGGTACTGTTACAAACAGCAATATAATCAGGAGGTCACATGTACAAGAATGAAACAAAACAAATAAGCAATATCACAGATAAATATATTAATATATCCATAATTATATCTATAATAACTGAAAAATTGCATAAAAGTGCACATGACCAAAGGGACAGATCTCGAGTAAATTAATTAAATACGTCCCAACTATAGCCCACAAATAGATCCCATATATATACAGTTAGGGCCAGAAATATTTGGACAGTGACACAATTTTCGCGAGTTGGGCTCTGCATGCCACCACATTGGATTTTAAATGAAACCTCTACAACAGAATTCAAGTGCAGATTGTAACGTTTAATTTGAAGGGTTGAACAAAAATATCTGATAGAAAATGTAGGAATTGTACACATTTCTTTACAAACACTCCACATTTTAGGAGGTCAAAAGTAATTGGACAAATAAACATAACCCAAACAAAATATTTTTATTTTCAATATTTTGTTGCAAATCCTTTGGAGGCAATCACTGCCTTAAGTCTGGAACCCATGGACATCACCAAACGCTGGGTTTCCTCCTTCTTAATGCTTTGCCAGGCCTTTACAGCCGCAGCCTTCAGGTCTTGCTTGTTTGTGGGTCTTTCCGTCTTAAGTCTGGATTTGAGAAAGTGAAATGCATGCTCAATTGGGTTTAGATCTGGAGATTGACTTGGCCATTGCAGAATGTTCCACTTTTTGGCACTCATGAACTCCTGGGTAGCTTTGGCTGTATGCTTGGGGTCATTGTCCATCTGTACTATGAAGCGCCGTCAAATCAACTTTGCAGCATTTGGCTGAATCTGGGCTGAAAGAATATCCCGGTACACTTCAGAATTCATCCGGCTACTCTTGTCTGCTCTTATGTCATCAATAAACACAAGTGACCCAGTGCCATTGAAAGCCATGCATGCCCATGCCATCACGTTGCCTCCACCATGTTTTACAGAGGATGTGGTGTGCCTTGGATCATGTGCCGTTCCCTTTCTTCTCCAAACTTTTTTCTTCCCGTCATTCTGGTACAGGTTGATCTTTGTCTCATCTGTCCATAGAATACTTTTCCAGAACTGAGCTGGCTTCTTGAGGTGTTTTTCTGCAAATTTAACTCTGGCCTGCCTATTTTTGGTATTGATGAATGGTTTGCATCTAGATGTGAACCCTTTGTATTTACTGTCATGGAGTCTTCTTTTTACTGTTGACTTAGAGACAGATACACCTACTTCACTGAGAGTGTTCTGGACTTCAGTTGATGTTGTGAACGGGTTCTTCTTCACCAAATTAAGTATGCGGCGATCATCCACCACTGTTGTCATCCGTGGACGCCCAGGCCTTTTTGAGTTCCCAAGCTCACCAGTCAATTCCTTTTTTCTCAGAATGTACCCAACTGTTGATTTTGCTACTCCAAGCATGTCTGCTATCTCTCTGATTGATTTTTTCTTTTTTTTCAGCCTCAGGATGTTCTGCTTCACCTCAATTGAGAGTTCCTTTGACCGCATGTTGTCTGCTCACAGCAACAGCTTCCAAATGCAAAACCACACACCTGGAATCCACCCCTGACCTTTTAACTACTTCATTGATTACAGGTTAACGAGGGAGACGCCTTCAGAGTTAATTGCAGCCCTTAGAGTCCATTGTCCAATTACTTTTGGTCCCTTGAAAAAGAGGACGCTATGCATTACAGAGCTATGATTCCTAAACCCTTTCTCCGATTTGGATGTGGAAACTATCATATTGCAGCTGGGAGTGTGCACTTTCAGCCCATATTACATATATAATTGTATTTCTGAACATGTTTTTGTAAACAGCTAAAATAACAAAACTTGTGTCACTGTCCAAATATTTCTGGCCCTAACTGTAGGTATACATACATATATATTAAACTACAGAAAACAATTAAAAAAAGAAGACATTATGTACATAAAGCAAACACCTATCACCTAGCCCTACAAGGAATATGTCCAATGTGACAACAAAATATATACACCACCGCAATATTGTAAATGACCAATAGATTTCCAAATCAACAACTGGTGGCAACACTATCGCCATTGCGCATAAATCACACAGGTAGTAGATCGATGACCATGTCCGCGTTGATCCAAAGCAATACTTGCTCCACACGATATTCAAAACGAACTTTGATACCAATGATCGTACCAAGAATAGAAAACACTAAATAGAAAGAAAAAACATTAGTAAAACCCAAATAAAAAACAAACAGTAAAAACAAAAAAACAATGCATAGAACAACATATGGACCCACAGCAGGTGGGGATCACAAAAAAGGGGCAAATGATATATTTTCATTCAACCTGTATGGGTGGATATTATGTAACGTCCAGATCCACCTTGTCTCCAGTTGGGCAAGGCGTTTGGACAAACTCCCTCCCCTAATATTTATGTTGAGCAGATCAATCCCCCACACCCTCAACTCTGCAGCATCACAGAGTTGAGGGTGTGGGGGATTCAAAAAAGTTCATTTTGAATATCGTGTGGAGCAAGTATTGCTTTGGATCAACGCGGACATGGTCATCGATCTACTACCTGTGTGATTTATGCGCAATGGCGATAGTGTTGCCACCAGCTGTTGATTTGGAAATCTATTGGTCATTTACAATATTGCGGTGGTGTATATATTTTGTTGTCACATTGGACATATTCCTTGTAGGGCTAGGTGATAGGTGTTTGCTTTATGTACAGAATGTCTTCTTTTTTTAATTGTTTTTTGTAGTTTAATATATATGTATGTATACCTATATATATGGGATCTATTTGTGGGCTATAGTTGGGACGTATTTAATTAATTTACTCGAGATCTGTCCCTTTGGTCATGTGCACTTTTATGCAATTTTTCAGTTATTATAGATATAATTATGGATATATTAATATATTTATCTGTGATATTGCTTATTTGTTTTGTTTCATTCTTGTACATGTGACCTCCTGATTATATTGCTGTTTGTAACAGTACCCATAGTTATGTACATATGCGACCTTTTGACTATACTGCTGTATGGAACAGTGCCTACATTTATGTATTTTTGTGACCTCTTTGTTATAGATGTTAGTCCTTTAGTATGCATGTAATATTCAATGCTGCTACTTCGTTATATCTATTTATTTAGTATACATTGGTCCTCCGATTTGCCCTCTTTCTCTGCCCTTAAAAAAAATGACGGCTATGTGCTGCCCTCTGTGCGCATGCGCTTCCTCTCTCACAGCGTCATGCCGGCCTCCCTCTGACGTAGGTCGCCCAGTCACGTGGGGCCCCACGTGTTCCTGACGCAGACAGATGGGGAAGGTGTCTGGTGTGGCGTGCGGTGATGGGGATCGCGGCATGCAGGTGAGCGGTACATTAATTACTGGTGGTGTATTAATACACACGCCTTAAGCACTGATTTCCACACGCCCCCTGAGGAAGGAGTTTTTTTACTCCCAAACGCGCGTCAGGGTGGGCTATTGGCCTCGCACTCCTGTGTTCAGTAGGTATGTATCATGTGCTTTCTACCTCTTCACTGGGAATATGATATAGTACTATTAGTATTGTCCTACTATTGTCATCTGCCATATTTTGGCATATGGCTAGGCTTGTGCTGGAGTGTTTGACCAATTTGGCCCTTCTCTTTCTACATATGACCATTGTGGGCACGTAGTTATTCCCCTTACCCGTGCCATTGTACCTGTATTGTTAGGTTTTAAATTTGCTATTTAATAAAGTTTATACATTTTTGGGACTTTATGACTGCCATTTTCTGTTCTTTGCGTGGTGTATACTGCTTGCAGTTGGTCCCTATTGGTCTTTTTACATGTTGGTTTTTTGATATATAGTTATTAGCTCCAAACTAAACCCTATTTGGGATTGCCTACATGTAATATGCTTGCTACAATTAGTTTGTGTTGTATTACTCAGCCATTAGCAGTATGGAATTTGGTATGTTTTACACATGATACAATACTGGTACTACAGATACAAGTCATGTAAATTACATTTATATTATAATATAATATATGTATAATAATATATATAATATAACATGTATATCAAAGATTTACACAATTTGTTGATATATTTTCCAAATGGGTGCTGGTTTTTTACAATGCCCGTTAAATGTAAGGTTGATGAAATTCAATTTTAACTCACTACATTACTATAATTATTCACAATATGATTTCCTAACAAAAAGATAATATAGAAAGATTCTGTTTTCCTTGCCAGTAGTGCGCTAGATTATCCTGCCAGAGAACAATAGGCAGCAGTGGGAAGCGGTGTGTAGGCAAATGAAATGCTAAGCTCGGCAGTTGACAAGTCTTAGCTCTTTAACAATATACAGGATTAGAAAAAGGGATATTTGTTCATTATCTATATCTCACAAAGGTCCTTATGTTTGATGGTGATTTCAGGATTTATAGTAAGATTCTTTGCTCTATATGCAGTAATCTGTCTCATTTATCCATCTTTTTACTAAGATTAAAGCTATGAAAATAGCAAATACAATAGAAAATGATCTCACGTCTATTTGCATTATAGACAAAAGGTTGGGAAGACTGGAGATTGTGTTGTCAGGATCCTCAAATTTTTAGCAGAAGCTATTATAAGCTCTTAAAGAGAAATTCTGGTATAGCAGCGGCATAGAAAAATATTCAGATTAAATGCCGATATATTCTTAGAAAATAACTGCACCAAAATGTGAACAGTTAAAACAAGAGATGTTTGGATTGGTGTGATTTACATACACATTCCCTGCCGATATAGAGGACCACTGCCATTCATTTACAGAGTTTTTAATTAGCTGTTATGCTCTAACCACCTTGTATTAATGTGGCGGATCGAACAATAAGCAGACATTGGACGATCATGTATTTAAAGGGGTTATCTGGGATTTAAGGTTTTTTCCTCTTGGGCTAAAAGCTTACATACAGATAGTATAACCACCTGCCTGTTCTGCCCTGTGGAGATCTCTCACTGCTCAGGCAGCGATTCTCCTGTTTCTTTCGACCTCATGTCAACAGAACAGTTCTTCCAGTTTTGCTCTGCCAAAGGGGCATCACTGGCTCTCTGCAGTTAAGCACCCGATAGACGGCTGTCTGTCAGCATGACATCAGCAGACACCCCATCGATAACGCAGAGCAGGAGAGAAGATGCTGTTCTGTTGATATGACATCACCGGAAGAAGGAGAATCGCTAACAGGAGCGGTCCATAACCACGCTGTGAGGTCAGAGATCAGCACTGGGCAGGACAGTTAGGTAGTTAGCAACTACCTGCCTATAAGTTGTCAGCCCATTAGGAGAAGAAAAAATGTACTAGTTTTCTCATGTACAAAACTTATTCAACCACAAATGTTAATGTAATCACAGTTTGCTCTCTCGGGTTCAATATGTCTCTATACGCATCCTGGGGGACACATACCGGTCTTCATATATGATTCCGCTCACTGCCTCAGAAAATGTTTTTGAAAAATTACAAAGGGCATATTTTTGGTTGTAAAATTAGAAATCGTAATGACTGGCAGTTGGACATTTCTTAAATGGAAGCTATTGTCATAACATCCTTTTATTTAAATCTAGATTTTACTTCAGAAGTTCAGACATTATTTTTTAAAGATTGATTTTATTTTTTTAATTTTCCAAGATCAATGTACCGTATATTAGATTTCTTTATTAGGTTTATGTATGCATAAGAAGACTTGCACTCACAAAGTAGAGCTAGGGGAGTAGAAGTTTGCTGAGACCCCCCCCTGGGGACTAATCTTCATCTCCTCATTCCCGGCTTTCTGTTGATAGTACGTTTTCTTTGAAATGTAGCATTTCAAAGTGAAACATATGTATTTTTAATTATGTAACTAGCCACAGATTCATGACAAGACAACTGACAGATTCACTTTAAGACAGTAATAATTAAGTTCCCTCAATATTACCCAGACAATGCCATGATGAAGAGATTGCACCCTTTCATTAGGTTTCTAGCCTAGCAGCAGTTTATTCCAAAACCCCCCCAAAAATCGGGCTATATTCAACTTCACCAGGTCCATGGTCGAGTCTTTGCTGCTGCTATGGAGCTGATATCACTTTGACAGTGCGGAAACCAAGCCATGAGGTCAGCGGCTCTGTAATGGGAGTTTTGGCTACAATGGCAAAGTTGCTGAGCTGATTGTAAAGCCCCAGATAGATGGAAAAAATGGGGCTCATGGGAATATAGGACTGCGATTTTCTAGATCCTGTTATAATAAACATTTGCTAACCATAGTATTCTCTGAGGTAAATTAAGGGTTAAGAAAATGGCTGGAGAAAACTGACCCGTTTGCTGGTAAGAATATATTTACCTGGAGATGGCTTTTCCCGACGAATTTGGACCTATGAATTGGTGAAAAGAGTTACCAGGCATTTTCTGGCTGTATTTAACCCTGGGCACAATGGAGATGATGTAATTCTGACAGGAACCCTGAAGAAATTTTTTCCATGAAGAACTTAAAGGGACACTGTCACCTGAATTTGGAGGGAACGATCTTCAGCCATGGAGGCGGGGTTTTGGGGTTTTTGATTCACCCTTTCCTTACCCGCTGGCTGCATGCTGGCTGCAATATTGGATTGAAGTTCATTCTCTGTCCTCCATAGTACACACCTGCACAAGGCAAGATTTCCTTGTGCAGGCATGGTAGGTTTCAGGGTGTTAACGAATCTTGTTTTAAAGACACTGCCATCTCTCCATTAGGTTATCATCTCTAGCGTAACATCAATGAAAAGATCGAGATTGTTGATATTCTATTCCGTCTTCCATCATTAAAAGAATTTTTACATCATGATAAAAAAATGAAGAGTAAGATGACGATTGGCGGAGGGGCGTCCCAAGATCATTTAATAATTGGCTTCAAGCTTTTTGTATATGTGGATCAATTATTGGTGAAAAGTTCCCTGAGGAGTGCTGTGGCCTTTTTCAGCATCTAGATATTGTTCTGGGGGTTTGGGGGTTTGCTTGATTCAATTATGACGAGCAGTTCAGGCAGAAAATTTCAATTCATGAAAATGTCAAATGGAGATTTAAAGATGTTGGCCTCTAGCTGAACCTCATGCACCCCCAAAGGCCTACTTCGTCATTTAGACACCAAGTTTACTTGACAGTCAATGTGAAAAACATCAAAAAAGGGTTATGTTTTGCCTATAACAATTCAAGTTGCAAATGGTTGCAAAATTGCAGGTATAAGCGTGAATGCTCATTTTGCTTGGGTAATCACCCAGTTTTCCGTTGCTTTAAAGGGCACATTCACTAGAAGCCTTCCCAAACGAGATGGCAGCAATGGTGTTTAAAGGTTTTTTTAAGTCTTCTTTATTCCTCCATTTTAAAGGTGTAGGTTGTAAGGTAATTGATCATTTAGAATCCATTAAAGTCCATTTGTTGTCCCGCCTCTCAATCATTTTAGAATTTTCCCTTTAGGGATTGTTCCTAAAATGGAGCCCTCCAGTTACAGAATTATCCATCATCTGTTTCCATCCAGTTTTTCTTTGAATGATGAGGTGGATAAGTCTGTGGCATCAGTTAGGTTAGCACCTTTTGAGGATGCCCTTCTATTGTTACGCAATTGCGGTAAAAAAGCCTTATTGGCCAAGGCAGACATCATATTTGCTTTCACATTCCTTCCTGTTAACCCCATCGGTTTCTCATCTTTGTTTTTTTTTGTTTTGATGGGTATTTTTTCTTTGATAAGTGCCTTTCCGTCTTTCTTGTTTTTATTTTGAAGTGGTAGCGACTTTTTTACATTGTCGTAGGTAGTGATGAGCCGGTCGGGAGTATTGTTCATTGCCTGGATGATTTTCTGTTTATCGGTCCTGCAGGGTCCCCCGCATATTTGCATTTGTTGCAAAACATCATTTCAGTGGCTGCTGATTTCGGTTTCCCATTTCCCCATGAAGACAAAACTGTTTTTCCAACCCATTCCATAGAATTCCTAAGTATTGAGATTAATTCTGTGTCAATACAGTTCAAACTTCCTGCTCAGAAGATTAAACAAACTTTGGACATTATTGTCCTACTTTTTTACATTGTCTTAGGTAGTGATGAGCCGTTAGGGGGTGTTGTTCATGACCTGGATGATTTTCTGTTTATCGGTCCTGCTGGGTCCCCCGCATATTTGCATTTGTTGCAAAAAATCATTTCAGTGACTGCTGATTTTGGTTTCCCATTAGCAGAAGACAAAACTGTTTTTCCAACCCATTCCATAGAAATCCTAAGTATTGAGATTAAAGGTACCTTCACACTAAACAACTTCACAACGATATCGCTAGCGATCCGTGACGTTGCAGCGTCCTGGCTAGCGATATCGTTGTGTTTGACACGCAGCAGCGATCAGGCCCCTGCTGTGCCATCGTTGGTCGCTGCAGAAAGTCCAGAACTTTATTTAGTCGCTGGACTCCCTGCAGACATCGCTGAATCAGCGTGTGTGACGCCGATTCAGCGAAGTCTTCACTGGTAACCAGGGTAAACATCGGGTTACTAAGCCGCGCTTAGTAACCCGATGTATACCCTGGTTACCAGCATAAAAGTAAAAAAAACAAACACTACATACTTACCTTCAGCTGTCTGTCCCCGGCGCTCTACTTCCTGCACTGGCCGTGAGCGCCGGTCAGCCGGAAAGCAGAGCGGTGACGTCACCGCTGTGCTTTCCGGCCGCTGTGCTCACAGTCAGTGCAGGAAAGCAGAGCGCCGGGGACAGACAGCTGAAGGTAAGTATGTAGTGTTTGTTTTTTTTACTTTTACGATGGTAACCATGGTAAACATCGGGTTACTAAGCGCGGCCCTGCGCTTAGTAACCCGATGTTTACCCTGGTTACCGGCATCGTTGGTCGCTGGAGAGCTGTCTGTATGACAGCTCTCCAGCGACCAAACAGCGACGCTGCAGCGATCGGCATCGTTGTCGGTATCGCTGCAGCGTCGCTTAGTGTGAAGGTACCTTAATTCTGTGTCAATACAGTTTAAATTTTCTGCTCAGAAGATTAAACAAATTTTGGACATTATTGTCCTACTTAACAAACTGCGGGTTGATATTCATAGCAGGCTACAAATATTGGCCCTCGGCCATTGGCTTTTCCCCTCTGGCGCAGAAAATTGTGCCGGAGCCCAAGCCGATTTTTTCCGTCTTTTTTTAAATTAAACGCTCATTAAGGCCTCTTTCACACTTGCGTCGTTACGGGTCTGTCGCTATGCGTCAGATCGAATCACTGGCGCATGTTTTGAAATTTGTGCGCGACGTGGGCACCGGATGCAGTTTTTCAACGCATCCGCTGCCCATTCTGAAGTCCAGGGATGAGGGGGCGGAGTTTTGGCCGCGCATGCGCGGTAGAAAATGGCGGACGTGACGGATAAAAAAACGTTCGTTCACTTTAACATTTTTTCATGCCGACGGTCTGCCAAAACACAACGGATCCGTTGCACGACGGACGCGATGTGTGGCCATCTGTCGCGATCCGTCGCTAATACAAGTCTATGGGTAAAAAACGCATCCTGTGAGCACATTTGCAGGATCCGTTTTTTCTGCCGGATCTACTGTCCCATCATTGGCTAATGTGTCAATCACTGCCATTGAAGCAGACTTGTAGTCCCATCGGACGATGCCTCCACACAAACACAAAGACCCCGGAAGGCCGCACAGACCCCCAAGAGGCCCGTACAGACCCCCGGCAGGCTGCACAGACCCCTGGCAGGCCGCACAGATCCCCGAGAGGCCCGTACAGACCCCTGGCAGGCCACACAGACCCCCAGCATGCCGCACAGACCCCTGGCAGGCCGCACAGACCCCCGAAAGGCCCATACAGACCCTCTACAGGCCCGCACAGACCCCCGGCAGCCCACGCAGACCCCCCGAGAAGCCCGTACAGACCCCCGGCAGGCCTGAACAGACCCCCCATCGTCCCACACAGACACGCAGTCTCCGCCCTCGCAGTGCCCACACTCTTCCCCCTCCGGAACAGGATGTACAAGGACAGAAATGGCTTATTTTCATTCCGATATTTGTGTCCCATTGACTTGCATTGGTTTCCGGTATCGGTATCGGCGATATCCGATATTTTTTTGGATATCGGCCAATCCAATCCGATCCCGATATTTCACAATATCGGAAAGTATCGCTCAACACTACTTACTAATGATGAGCGAATACATTCGGCACTTTTCGTTACTTGCACGAATAATACAGTATTCAGACTATTCATTACTTGGCGAGTAATTAGGTATTCACCTAAGTATATTTTGAGTGACCCTGCCCAGCTTGTTTGTCACTTTATTTGCAGCAAATGAACATGCTAGGCTGGCTTGTCAAACACAGTATTGACAGCGCTATCTTTGGTGCTCTTGATGGTGGGAGGAAGGAAAACAAGGTTGAGGATTCAGAGGCACAGCCTCTTGGCTACTGAGACTGGACCTTGTGAAAGACTTTGTAGTGCTGCTTGTCAACACACTGGAGCCTTTGTCTGCCATCCAACCCACAACACACTGGCAATTGTCAGGGGTTCATCAGTGGTGAATCGCACTGACTACATTTTGACAGGAAGCTAGAATGAGAACCAGTCACCTTACGATCTATAACATGGCCTTGGTGGGCACCACCACATCCATGTCCCGTTTGTCATATTGAATAGTTTATGCTTATGAAAAAAAATTTCCTCACAGAGGTGTTTTATACAAATTCAATACATCTAGCAATGTGTGGCAATTTTTTCTTATGATATCAGTTTTTTTACACACGGCAACAGCAGACTCCCGAAAATTAGAGATAAATAGGCAAATTTGCGTATATCTGCAGGCTTTGCGCCAGTCCCACAACTGCTAGATAAAGATATGCTGTTTATTAAACCAATAGAAAATGTTTAGGCTTGTGCAGATTGGTCAATTCTTTCCTTTGAGGAGGCTGCTTCCAAGTAAAATGAGGCTTGTGTATGTTCCTGACATGAGTTTCAGTCCTGACAGACTGACCACAATACGTGCCCTCGATTGCATACACTGTATTCAAAATTTAATTCTAATGCTTTTGGTGTCGAGTAGAATACAATTTACTGATATTGATCATACACATCTCCCAACTCCTGTATTGTACTCACCTTGCAGTTGCTTCACCCACTATGACAGTTGTTCCATTGGGATCCGGTGGCAAAAATGAACTTTGGAACTTACAAAACGCAGGTTTCACAGCACCTGCTGTCCCTCTGCTAATTGTCAGTGAGGGCTGCATAATAACATGGCAGTGGACATGGTGGTGATGGTGTGTAAAGCCCAAAATTCAAATGGGCATGTTTGAAATTACATTGTAAAGGGATGGGGATTATGTATTCCACTATCTTGCTAACTAACTGGCATGAGGGAGGGACCTCCCAAATATAGGAGTGAGCGCTCTCCCAAATGTATGATACAGGGCCACCTGAGGGCCCTTACCAAACTCAGGTTTCACAGCACCTGCTTTCACTCTGCAAATTGTAAGTGAGGGCAGAATAATGACATGGCGGTGGACATGGTAGTGGTGGCGAGTTAAACCCAAAATTCAAACGGCATGTTTTAGCTGACATTGTAAAGTGATGAGGAATATGTATTCCACAATCTGATTAACTATTTGACATTGGAGGTATTTACAGCAATCTGCTGTCCCAAATATTTAGCTCACGTCATCCCTAGTAGCACACTATTACAGACACATATGCACTCCTGCCCTCACATTAACTGAAATGTCAGTTCCTGCTTCTGCCTATAACACTCAGTTCCCCTCTCTCATCTGGGTTGGCCACTACAGTTAACCCTGTCCCATCTAACTACAGCCCCATGGGGTATTCTACCTGTACCACATGCAAGTACATAAAACACATTTAGGCTAAGTGCACACGTTGCAGAATTGCCGCGGAAATTTCCGCGGCAATTCTGTGCCTCCTGCCACGGGTATATCGCATGCGGAATTGGCATGCATATTCCCACAGAAAACTGGCGTTTTGCAAGCATAATTAGCTTGCAGAATGCTAGCGTTTTCCAAGCGATCTGTAGCATCGCTTGGAAAACTGATTGACAGGTTGGTCACACTTGTCAAACAGTGTTTGACAAGTGTGACCAACTTTTTACTATTGATGCTGCCTATGCTGCATCAATAGTAAAAGATAAAATGTTAAAAATAATTTAAAAAAAATAAAAAATGGTTATACTCACCTACCGCAAACAGCCGATCTCCTCAACGGCTTCCGTTCCTATAGATGGTGTGTGTGCAGGACCTTCGATGACGTCGCGGTCACGTGACCGCGACGTCATCGCGGTCATGTGACCGCGACTTCATCGCAGGTCCTTCACACACCATCTACAGGATCGGAAGCGGCCGCGTGCAGCGCTGAGGGGCAGGAAGACTCCGGGGGCCATCAAAGGTGAGTATAACACAATTTTTTTATTTTAATTCTTTTTTTAACAATTATATGGTGCCCAGTCCATGGAGGAGAGTCTCCTCTCCTCCACCCTGGGTACCAACTGCACATGATCTGCTTAGTTCCCGCATGGTGGTCATAGCCCCATGCGGGAAGTAAGCAGATCAATGCATTCCTAGGTGTGCAAAATCCCCACGATTCGGCAAATTTAATTAACATGCTGTGTTTTTTTCTGGAATGCGAATCCGCTCAGGAAAAAAATGCAGCATGTGCACAAAAAATGCGGATTGCATTGCATTAAATAGGATGCTCAATGTGAGTGTTTTTTTCTTGGTTTTATAGCGTTTTTATAGCGAAAAACCGTGAAAAAAACACGAAAAATCTGCTACGAGTGCACACAGCCTTAACCCTTGGGGTTCTGCAAGCAATCCATGGGCTTCCACCACCGTTGCACACAGCATGAAGCTCTATATTGTATAGTAATATCAGTGCTGTCATCATTAGCAGGCAGAAACTATTTTCACTGTAGCATTTGATGCAAGACTATAAAAATATCTATATCTTGACATTTAACATATCCTGCTTGAGTAACTGACCGAAAACTAATTAAAAGGTTTCCACTAAAGATCATGGGTATGATGAAAAGTCTAGACTGAATGAAGGTTTAAATGTAAAAATGGGAATATCTGAACATGTTTCAAGTAGAGAGAAAATGATTTAATTAAAATTAGAGGATTAAAGGTCAGATATCTGGAAATGCATGGAGAAATGAAAAATCTGACATGCAATTCAATTAAGCATCCAGGTTGTAAAGATGAAAAACATGAAAAAAAACACTAATCAGTGTTATGACTTGACTGAAAAAAACATTTTTTGTTATCACTAGCAACTTAAAAGGTCCAACTTTGGAACAACTGGAACATGTAAATAATACTATATGGCATATATAGAAATCCATTAACCCCTGTAAGAATTCTAGAATTTGGCATTTAATGAATATAAAATTATGCTATTGTTAATAGGACTAGGGGGCTTTTTAGACAATTGCAAAACAAAATACACTGTTCAACATTGAAATTGTAACACAAAAAAGGAAAAGTGGTGAAATTGTGGAAATCAGAGGATCGATAGACAAGATAATGATGGGCAAATGATGTACAGATGTTTTGAAAATTTTCTTTACATCTCGATTTATTCAATATTGAGTATGAGGGCGATGCGCAGAAAAACATGTACCATATATACTCAAGTGTAAGCCGAGATTTTCAGCCCTTTTTTTAGGCTGAAAGTGCCCCTCTCGGCTTATACTCGAGTCATTGTCCCAGGGGGGTCGGCGGAGGATGGGGAGCCGTGGCTGTGACATACTCACCTGCTCCTGGCGAGGTCCCTGCATCTCCGATGGTCTCCGGGCGCTGAAAGCTTCTTCCAGCGTTGAGTGGTCACATGGTCCCGCTCATTACAGTAATGAATATGGCCGCGACTCAACTCTCATAGGGATGGAGCCACATATTCATTACTGTAATGAGCGGTACCGGTGACCACTCAACGCTGGAAGAAGCTGTCAGCGCCCGGAGAAGACCATCAGGGAAGCTGCCAGGGACCGTGCCGGGAGCAGGTGAGTATAATGGGGAGGGTGAGAAGCATTGCGGGATATTCACTTGTCCTCGTTCCACCATTGGGCACCACTCCGTCTTCCCCGTCCTCTGCTGCAAAGCTCAGGTCAGTGCAGAGGACGCGGAAGACGGAGCGGCGCCCCGGCGGTAGCACGAGGACAGGTGAATATTGCAAGTCCTGGGGGCCTGAGCGACGAGAGGTGAGTATGCGATTTTTTTTGATCGCAGCAACAGCATATTGGGCAAATATCTCTATGGAGCATCTTATGGAGCCATAATCAGCATTTGTGCAGCATTATGTCTATATGGAGCATCATATGGGGCCATAATCAGCATTTGTGCAGCATTATATGGGGCAAATATCTCTATGGAGCATCTTATGGGGCCATAATCAGCATTTGTGCAGCATTATATGGGGCAAATATCTTTATGGAGCACCTTATGGGGCCATAATCAGCGTTTGTGCAGCATTATATGGGGAAAATATCTCTATGGAGCATCTTATGGGGCCATAATCAACATTTATGCAGAATTATACAGGGCAAATATCTCTATGGAGCATCTTATGGGGCCATAATCAACATTTGTGCCGCATTATATGGGACAAATATTTCTATGGAGCATCTTAAGGGGCCATAATCAACATTTGTGCAGCATTATATGGGGCAAATATCTCTATGGAGCATCTTATGGGGCCATAATCAGCATTTGTGCAGCACTATATGGGGCAAATGTCTCTATGGAGCATCTTATGGGGCCCTTATTAACCTTTATGCAGCACTGTAAGGGACAAATGTGTCTATGGAGCATCTTATGGGGCCATTATTAACCTTTGTGAAGCATTATATGGGGCATATTTTAATATGGAGCATGTTATGGGGCCCATCATAAACTTTATGGAGCATTATATGGGGTGTATGTTGTATGGAGCATCTTATGGGGCCCACCATGAACTGTATGGAGCATTATATGGGGCTCCTGATTCAATATGGATATTCAAAACACTTAACCTACTGATTTCTCAATTAATTTTACTTTTATTGGTATCTATTTTTATTTTTGAAATTTACCGGTAGCTGCTGCATTTTCCACCCTAGACTTATACTCGAGTCATTAAGTTTTCCCAGTTTTTTGTGGAAAAATTAGGGGTCTTGGCTTATACTCGGGTCGGCTTATACTTGAATGTATACGCTACTTATACATGTTGTCATGCTAACAGAAAGGTTGGTATTGGTTGCCTGAGGAACGTTTTGCCACGCTTAAAGCACTTGTGTATGTAAATCATCAAGATCAGTCTGGCAGCTTCCTTTGCAATTGTTGACCAAGGACCTTTCAGATGTGCTTGATGGGAGACAAATTGAGAAATGATGCAGGCCATTTAGGCTACACAAGCTACTCACTGTAGCATGAGCAACAGCAGCCTGGCATTCTTGTGTTGAAAAATTACTCCTGGGACACTTGAGAAATGGATGTACAACTGTTTCTGCGACACCCGCTAGGGCCGCGGGGTACCCGGTCCAGGTCAGGCAGTTGGTCAAGGAGATGTCAAAGCAGCAAGGCCCTGGTCTGTGGCCCTGAGTACACAATAAAATAATGAGGGAAAGTTTATAGGGGACTTAACATGATGCCACCTGTGGTGTTCGACATTGGACAGCCGACGCTGCTTAAGGGGACTGCTAGGGGCGATGGTGGCACAGCTGGGATGGTTCTGCTCCCCACAGGTTTAGCAGGACCCAGGGCTATCGGTACTGTTGTAAGGGATCATGGACGTTGGGGTGCAGAACTCAGGATGCGAGAAATGACTGGAGGACACATGGACTGTACTTTTCTTTACCTTTACTTGATGGCTGAAGGTGCAGTCCGGGGCACAGGTAACAGATAGTAATGGAGAGCTGGGCAGCCTGGAAGCAATTTTTGGATACACCTGGCCAGGTGGGTTTGGAGGTCCTCTTACTGTGCTATCCTGCTAGGACCTTGCTGCTTTAACCTCTGCTCAAGTCTGGCGGTCGAAATAAAACAGTACCCGCATGTCAGGCCGCTTGAGCCTATTACAGATGTCATTCCTTCTTGGTGGCTCCGGGCTCTGGAATGCTGCTGTGCCGCTGGGTGTTAAATGGGCCAGGAGACCTGCATTCTCCTGCCCTCCGGATTTAGCTGCCGGGACTTCAGTACCCGGGCAACCATGGATTCCAGTGTCCAGGTTCTGGCGCTCAGCTCTGGGGTGAGCTTGGTTACAGCTTCACTCCCTAGGTTCTCCTTGACTTCTTTCCTCTCACTCTCTCAGACTCAGACTGACTAACTCTGCCTCCAGGCGAAAACCTATAGGGAAGCTCCCCTGAAACCGAGTGATAGAGCTCCCCCTTGTGGTCTGGAGTAAGGAAAAGTGTTGGATGCTAAAGTTACCTAGCAAGGGGACCCCTTCTTGCTTCCAGGCATGACATCACCCCCTCTGAGGGAGGCAATGCCACTGTGGCAACTGGACTCCTGGGGTGCCACATTTCCATCACCAAATTTAAAGCCAAGATGTGTAGTATACCTGGAATGAAGACTAGAAGGGTCTGGCTACTGGACATTAAGCCACCCACATTATAATCCCAGGTTTAGGCCCAGTGTAACATTCCATCAGGAAGGCCTCTTCATGGCATTGCCTATGTGGTATCTTCAAATTCAAGAAATGGCATGTTGTGATGCTCTCTTTTTAGGGATGAGCAAGCATGCTTGGTGATACTCTAATCACTCAAGTATCACGGTGCTCAAATGTATTCGTTACTCATTGAGTAATGGGCTCTGCTCTATGTAAAACTTGAATCACCACCCTGTATTTATGGCATTTGTTACACAGCTAATAAGCATGCATCAATAATGCCATCGTTATCTTGGTTGTAGCATTACTGTGATTGGCTGGCTGTGTGACAAAGATGAGCAAACTTGTTTGGAAAACATTCGCCAATCTCAAATTCGGCACGAACGTAGCACATTCGGATACATGTTCAGTCTCACAAGCATTTTTATTCAAAGTCAGCAAAAATCAGTCACAGTTCGTTAAATCATCGCGTTTCCACTATTGCTTTTGTCATTACTTTGGCTAGGATAGCGGTGCTATATAATGAGCGGAGGGAACGTGTTTGATGAGGGGAGGGGGTGGGGAGAGGTTAGAGGAGCGGCACGCTTTGTTTTCCCCTTAACTTTATGTATGTTGATTCCAGGGCCACAGAAACTAACCACAATATCCAGAGACAAGGCCTTGTGTCATTCGCTACCGAGGTCACATGTCCCTCTCCATATAAAGAGTGGACATGTTGTTTTGGTGCCATTTT